>NC_137678.1:11905268-11917768 GCF_963989245.1 Nansenia antarctica
TGGTGGTCAATTGTCGTCAGCACAACACAAAGCGAATTGGCGAATCCAGAAGCACATGAGAATATTTCCTATTCAGTGGTTGAAACTATCACACATCTGGCACTCCGAATTGTTTCAGCAGCAGTATAAAAAACTATGTTATATTTTCCAATGTATTTAAATAAATGAAAGGCCTCCTATTATTGATGAATGTATCCAGCTGTGTAGCAGCACAGTAACATTCCACTCCATGGAATGGAAAAGCAGTGGGGTCACCAGCGCCCTCATGTGGACAACATCATAACCTGCAACCTGCCACCTGGGTGCACTGATACTGTAGCTACAAGGAGGAAACTAGACTCTCAAACAGTCTGGATAGAATAATGGGGTGACATACGTTTTATTCCATGAATATAGCAGGCATACAATTACCATTTTAGAACAGGAAGAATGGTTGAACTGACTCACCGACTGCTGTAGAGCAAATATAATAATATCAGTTTTCACATGAATGTTTGGCAGAGACTTTTGGCTATGTTTTGTTGATAGCAAAACATATCTAATATTGATAATCTGACATGTAATTATCACTATGTGCTAAGAATTGTTGATTGTGCTTAGGGCTGGGTATCGCCACTGATTTCCCAAAACGATTCGATTCCGATTCACAGCTCCCGATTCGATTCGATTCACGATTCGATTTGATTCAATTTGATTCAATTCGATTCCGATTCGATTTAGTTACAATATCAATTTCCCTTGAATATGAAGAGATTCTCAGAACTAATGCTATAAATGGTTCAAGGAACCCTATAACATGTAGCATTGTTAAACATATCAATGTTTACATTAAGAATTGACTCCAAAGCAGTTACATGAATGTACTTCTTATTGGAACATAAATGAACATCATTGACCAACATTTTGCTAAATCAGACACTACAAAAAGTGCTTTTTAACGTGCTTTACTGCAGCCAGTGTAAATAAAGGGGCTACAAACATAGCCTATCGGTAAACAAGACATCACATATCCCTCAGGACTGTCTCAAATAGCTTATTTGCATAATATATATAAAAAAGGAACTTGGCGTGAAACTGTGCGCACCTCTAAGCACACTGGGACCCATGCGTACGCATAGTAACTGGAGAAATGAGCAACTGCGACTCCGCTGGCAGAAGGATGAAAGAGGAGAAACGCTTTGAAATGGATACCATTTCCACCGACATAAGAAATATTGCCTCTCACGTATTATGAAGGAGTGTGTAACGATGGTCAAACAGCCAAACTTCTTTCAATCAATTCTTTTATTTGGCCTGCAGAGAAGACATATAGAACACAATTCTTCTCTGGTCTGCTTGTGAATCCATTAAGGTGGCGGCCATGTTCTCCCACCACCGTCTATGTACATTTCACATCAGGACAATTTGTTCACAGAAAGAACACAAACTTCCCTCAAACATTACAAATAACAATTACAAACAACATGTGGAGCGACATACCTGCAGAGAAGACATATAGAACACAATTCTTCTCTGGTCTGCTTGTGAATCTGCACGTTCAAAACAACATACAATAAATGTTCTGTTTCACATCATCACAATACATCACATCATCACAATACATGTAAAAACAAACAGCACAGTACTACACCAACACCTTCACCCTACATTACAAGATTCTCCATACAAACAACAAAACACGAGGAGCATTTCACATCACGCACATACCCATTAAGGTGGCGGCCATGTTCTGACGCACCACCGCAAGTACGGCAACAAGAGAAGGACAAAAGAACGTGCAGACCTGCAGTACACCCAAACTCCAAAGGGGGGCTCCAACAACAACCAGGGCTGCTCAAAGCACGGCGAAACTCATCTACATTCACCACAACTAAACATATATTTCCAACTCTGTTACACCCACCTCCCCTGAATTTCGCCAACCTTGAGCAGCAACTATACATTTAAATACTACTTTTTACTTTTTACACTATTACATAGGGCCGCCAAAGGACAGGACAGCCAACTTGAAAAGTATCCTATAAGGATGAAGTGGAAAGAGAGGTAACCTATCTCTCCAACCAACTACTGGCGGTAGGATGCGTTCTACACCCCACAAGACCCTTTTTTTTTTTTCCCACTGTGTATTACTAGCCTTCAAGAGGCCACAACCTCTTATGAAACAATCAGAATAACGAACAAACCTATATGTCATAGGATGTCAGTGTGCACAGTGTATACATGCACTGAACTGAGCTTCGGCTTATCTAACTGTGGGAAGCCTGAAACACTGACCTACAAACAGCTCGAATGTTTGACTTAGTGTCTTGGATAATGTCTTGTCCTGACATAGTATAAATCAATCTGTCAACTGGTTTGATAAGGCGACCAAACTTGGACTTGACCTGTGTGACTGTACTAGGATGTTCACACTGTGTAACAGAAGCTAGAGTGTCAGTACGCTGTGTGTCACTAGCATCATCTATCTGATTCGTGTTACCAGAAACATCAGTACAATCATCAGCGCTAACCACAAATCTAGAATCAGAGTTAATGGACTGATCTACCATTTGCTCCTCAGCCATCTGCTCGGGAACCCTCTGAGGGGCAAACGAGACTGAAGACACTACAGTGTTAGTAGCCTCTGTCCGTGAGTGGTCAGGGAATGGTAACTGGGTGACCCACTCCAGGGTTCTTCCCTTGGGATCCTTGGGCTCTGGAACAGTCAAGGGAACATCCCTCTCCCGAACAGCTCTACCCCCATACTCCATGTCTTCAACCTCCCCTCCCTCACTCCCAGGACAGGAATCCACTCTCTCCGACTCGAACGCGGTTCCTCTACTCACTTCCCCAGGCAAGGAATCCTGTTCCACTTCCGACACGGACATGTCACTTGGCTCATTTGATGTATGAACAGCAGACAGGGATGAAACTGGGTCAGAGATCACACTCGTATCATACACCGGCAGAAAGTTCACCAACAACAATAGATTACGGTGGACTACCTTCTCTCGTCCAGTGACAGTGTCTTGTATCCTATATGTGTGAGTCTCAGAGTTCCTATCCACCACAGTGTATACAGTAGACTCCCAACGGTCAGCCACCTTTCTCTTTCCTCTCTCTCTCTTGTTCGCCAACAGCACACGGTCTCCGACGTCAATGGTGGGCCCTTTCACTCGTCTGTTGTAGAGCTCTGTGTGACGGTGCTGTTCTTTTATGACATGTTCCTGGGCTATGACCATAGCTTCTCTCAGATCCTTCGTGAGAGACATCACATACTTGTCGTAGCTGACCACAGCTGGATCATTCAGGACTGTCCGGAAGAGTATATCGACAGGGAGACGAGGAGTACGCCCAAACATCAGATAGAAAGGTGCATAGCCAGTTGACTCATGCGCTGTGCTATTGTACATGAACGTCAGAGTTTGCAAACGCCTCGGCCAGTTGATTTTTGCCTCTGGTTCAAGCGCTCGGATCATGTTACCGAGAGTTCTATTGAAACGTTCCACACTACCGTTACCCATCGGGTGATACGGGGTTGTGTGCGACTTTCTGACACCGGAGACTCTGAGCAGCTCACTCACTAGTTGACTCTCGAAGCTAGCTCCCTGGTCGCTGTGGATACGTTCTGGGAACCCAAAGACGCAGAAGAACTTGTCCCATAGAACTATCGCCACCTGTTTGGCTGACTGATCTTTGCAGGGGAATGCCTGGGCCATTCTTGTAAAATGGTCAGTAACAACTAACACATCAACTGACTTGTTCCTTGAGTCCTCCGCTGACCAGAAATCAATGCAAACCAGCTGAAGTGGCCTGGTTGATGTGATACTCTGCAAAGGCGCCCTCGCAGCAGGTTCAACAGTCTTACTGACAATACACCGCTGGCAGTTACGGACGTAGTCTCTTACGTCTCTGTCGAGGTTGAGCCAGAAGAACCTCTGTCTGGCCAAGCCAAGACTCCTGAACTGACCTTGATGGCCGGCATGGTCATGAACACCTCTCAGAACTTCAACTTTCTTAGACTCAGGAACCACATACTGGCGGCGTTTTGACTTCACGACTTGATCCCTCGAGACTCTGTAGAGTATCCCATTGCTCACAACAAGTTTCTCCCAGTGCTTCAGGTACCTCATGACTGTGACTGATTCCTTATCTCTCTCTCTCCTGGAGGGTCTCCGATGTCTCTCCACATAGTACAAGACTCGAGAGAGAGTTCTGTCTCTGAGCTGTTCATCCCGGAGTTCCTTCTCACTGTAAGCAGGAAGTGAGTCCTGACCACCTGGGACTAACTGAGGCAAATGGTGCAAGACTGCTACAGCACGCGTTCTTGCTCCGACCTCCCACAGATCGTCATATGACTGTAGAACAACAGACACTTCATCCATCTCCATAGACTGAGCGTGGACATGCAGAGGTGATGGGACACTTTGAGCGTAACTCTCTGCCTGGCGTGGAGTGTCACCACTATCATTGGACGACCGGAAGGCGTCCTGTACAGAAGCACTCGACACATCCTGGACTTCGGAGAGGAGATTCTTGTAGGGCTCTTCAAGTAATCTGTGACTGACTCTCTGCTTGACGAAAGGCACACGACTCAAGGCATCAGCGACAACATTCTGTGGGCCTGGCACGTACTTGATGTCGAAGTTATAGCTCGCTAACTTAGCCACCCATCGTTGCTCGCAGCAGTCCAACTTGGGCTTCGTCATGATATGAGTCAATGGATTATTGTCCGTCCAAACAGTGAAATCATGCCCCTTCAACCAATGGCTAAACTTGTCACAGACACTCCACTTCAAGGCTAGGAATTCCAACCGATGGGCTGGGTAGTTTCTCTGAGACTGAGAGAGGGACTTGCTGGCGAATGCGATTGGCCTCGCTCGGTCTTCACCCTCTTGGATCTGCGACAGGACAGCACCGATGCCATCAAGGGACGCGTCCGTTGACAGCATGAAGGGACGGCTGAAATCAGGGTGAGCCAGGACAGCCGTCTCAACCAGCGCCGTTTTCAGCTTCTGGAAAGCCTGCTCCGTTTCGGGGGTCCAGTCAGTAACCTTCAACTTCCTGCTTTGTGACCTTTGTTTGGACTGTTTCACCTTCCCTTTTCTCTTCTGGCCCGTCAACAGAGAGAAGAGAGGCTTTGCAATAGCGGAGAAGCTAGGCACAAAGTGCTGGTAATAATTGATCATCCCCAAGAAAGATCTGATTCGTTTCTGTGAGGGGGTTACACCGTCCGCTTCCATCAGGTCAGCACTTGTCATCTTTGCGATGCTCTCAACTTTGCTGGGATCAGTCAACACACCGTTGTCATTAATTATGTGGCCGAGGAATTTGACGGATTTCCGGAGAAAAAAACACTTCTTGGGGGCCAATTTCAGGTTATGACCACGCAGTCTACTGAACACCATCTCCAAGCGTTCCAGAGCTGTCCTCTCATCAGGGGCGTACACCAATAAATCATCCAGATAAACCAGTAAGCTCAGATAGTTCTGGTCTCCGAAAATGCTAGTCATCATACGCATGAAGCTCCCAGGACTATTACAGAGGCCCTGCGGGAGGCGATTATACTCATACAAGCCCATAGGTGTTGTAAAGGCAGAGTACTTTCTGTCATCCTCGTGTAGTGGCATGTTATAAAACCCTGAGGTTAGATCCATAGTACTAAACAAGGAGTTACCTCCAAGTGCAGCTAAGCAGTCGGCCTGGTGAGGGAGAGGGTGAGCATCCTTCAGGGTCCTCTTGTTCAGCCAGCGAAAGTCTGTACAGATACGGAGATCTCCGTTCTTTTTCCATACAAGAACCAACGGAGATGCATATTCACTGGTTGACTTCCTGATTATATCTTTCTCCTCCATCTCACTCAGTACTTGGCGCAACTTCTGATACTGACTGGGGGGCACTCGTCTGAATGGGAGCCGGAATGGCCTGTGATCTGAGAGGTGAATGCGATGTATGAAGCCCTTTGCCTCTCCACAATCCAGGTGATGGCGTGAGAAGATGTCCTTGTAGCGCACAACCAGGTCAGCCATCTTGCTTCTACACTGTTCAGACACGTCACAGGAGTGTATGTCGAGCCCACTCAATCCCATGTACTTCAGTTCCTCATCAACAGTGCGGGCCGCATTTTCACTGGACGGGGTTACTTGACAGCAACTGAGTAGTGGGACCTCAGCAGGTCCGGTCTCATCCATGTCCTCGAGCGCAATGCAGGAGAAGACGTCGGCCAATTTAGCTTTGCGTCTTACCAAGACGGGCCTGTCGGACGAGTTGATCAGCTTCAATGGAACCCATCCGTCTCCCCACAAAGGAGTAACAACTCTGGCCACCAGAACCCCTCTTGGAGCTGAGCGACACGATGTGGGCTCTGTCATCACAGCGCTACCAGGAGACACAATAGTGGACTTGGGTAGCTTGCCCCACATCAGGTACTCCCGACCAGGCTCAAGACACACGGCTGAGTTGCACCTGACTGTGCCTATCTTGTCAGGTATGACGTCACCTCGCCAACGGTTCAGACCAGCGAGCATCGAGAGAAACTGTTCAGATTCTGGATCGCCAGCAGGACAGGGCGTAGACACAGCCTTCCAGTAGCCATCACATTGCTTATACTGCCGGAGGATATATTTAATAACATTGGTGCCTAGTATCAACTCATCATGCTGGCCTTCAACTACCAGAGTGGGAACCATAATCCTACAGCCATACACCTCCATTTCCACGTTGAAAGCTGACTCAGGCTTGACACGGCGACCACCACAGCCAACAAGCACCACATTTGAACTGAACTGGTTATGCTCTGTAGCAACTCCAACCTCTCTAAGCTTTCCCTCTGCCGTCTTACTCATTGTACAAGCCATAGACCCACTGTCTAGCATAGCATTTAGAGTCACTGTATTACCAACTGTCACAGGTGTGTAGAAAAGGCTGTCACTACCACTAATTGTATGCGTATTCTGATAAACAATATCTTCAGAGTTATCACTTGAGCTTTTGAGAGCTATATACACTGTCTCAGCACTAGATTCGTCCTCACAATGGGAGTTTACTTGGCGACCTATACTTTCTCCCTCTGAATACAGGCCACCTAGTTTCCCTGAGGCTGAGGTGCTCGGGACGACCTGGTGGGACACTCAACTTTTGTGTGACCTGGGGCTAAACAGACAAAGCACAGCCTCTCTGACATGCAGTGTGAGATGGTAGTGTGTCTACTGTCATCACAGACTCGGCAGGCCTTCTCACGGGCGCCACCCTGGTATCTTCCGCCACGAGGAGCACTGTCACGCTGCTGCACTTTCCCCATCATCTGCTCCAGCCTCTCCATAATGCGAGCAAGAATCCTGTCTTCAGATTGCTGAGTGTTCTGGGCCACAGCAGTCGCGGAGGAGTGGTACGGAAGCTGGCCTAAAGCATGGTCCTGGGAAGGAATGAGGGTAGAAGGCGGACACTGTGTGTGGTACACTGGACTATGGGCAGGAGCAGGGGGGTACTGGGTGGAACACTGCTCAGACACAGACTGAATCGAAGGCTCTGGATGAGACTGCACAGTGTGGAGGGCGGTGGCATGGCTCTTCAATGGCACAGAACTACCGGTCCTGCCAGAGGCTCTCAGCTCTCTCTGATAATTATCAATCTTCAACTGTATGTCTCGTGAGCTCCACTCCTCAATAGCCTTGCATTCCAGAATACGGGATAGTCCAGAGTCCGGGCAATGCCTGACAAACATCCGTGCTACCTCTTCACCCACGTTCTCCATCCTCCTACCTTGTCTGCGAAGGCCCTCACCAGCTACATCAGCTGCTTTGTTGATCCTCAACCAGTAGTCTACAGGGTTCTCATTGGGTCTGGGTAGAGTGGCATAGAAATCTGACAACGGGAGGCATGATGACACATCACTGAAGTACTTGAGAAGGATATCATAGATGAGATCAGGGTTCTGCTTCACATCAAGTGTCTGATCGCTTCGCAAACCAACCCTCACAACATCCTTTGCCTTACCCATCAGCCTTGCCAGTATCTCCTCAGCCTGTTCATGCATTGGACATTTCTGCTTTCTCAGATAAGCTTTAGACATGTCAATCCAGTCCTGGACTGAACACTTATCAGAACTATCACCTCGGAACATTGGTGGTTCCCTGTCTGATGTTACATTCACAGTAACGCACGGAACCTCCTGTCTAACAACATTAGGATCAGTTACAGGATCTGGAGGCGATGTGCAGTTGAGGTGTGCACTGCTCATACTACTTGAGTGAACTACACCAGCTGAAATTAACTTGGTTACAATGGACTCGCCAATCTGAGCACCTAGCTGACCCATCATGTCTGAAAGGTGATGAAGAGCTTCAGTGTCATTAACACTGGGTGTGGATGTGGGAGGAGCCTCCCCTGTAAACTGTCCGACAGCAGCACAACCTGGGTCCTGACCTGACCCTATGCCTCTACCACTGTCAGTAAACAACTGGGAACACCCCACCTCCCTACTATTCAACCCATCGATGACAGCACTGTCTGCTCTGCTCTGACATGCCTCCCATGCACCCCTCCCCATAGGCAACACTGGGCTGGCAAAAATCTCATCATTAAAACCTGGCCTCTGAGCCATAGTGGTACAGACTTGCGTTGTGTAATATTACTGAATGAAAAAATAATAATAATGATAATGTTCAAAAAAAAAATATAGAGTTACAGCAGGACATAAAAACCAAAACAATCAAAGCACTTTTTAAACTGATGTAATCACAGACCTCAGACTGAATGACCATTTACTATAATACTCTGACCACACTTGATCTATCACACTAAGACCTGGCATCCACGCAGCATCCACGGAGATCGGCGTTCAGCTGATCTTGAGATCGACGTGTCACGGCACCAGTGTAACGATGGTCAAACAGCCAAACTTCTTTCAATCAATTCTTTTATTTGGCCTGCAGAGAAGACATATAGAACACAATTCTTCTCTGGTCTGCTTGTGAATCCATTAAGGTGGCGGCCATGTTCTCCCACCACCGTCTATGTACATTTCACATCAGGACAATTTGTTCACAGAAAGAACACAAACTTCCCTCAAACATTACAAATAACAATTACAAACAACATGTGGAGCGACATACCTGCAGAGAAGACATATAGAACACAATTCTTCTCTGGTCTGCTTGTGAATCTGCACGTTCAAAACAACATACAATAAATGTTCTGTTTCACATCATCACAATACATCACATCATCACAATACATGTAAAAACAAACAGCACAGTACTACACCAACACCTTCACCCTACATTACAAGATTCTCCATACAAACAACAAAACACGAGGAGCATTTCACATCACGCACATACCCATTAAGGTGGCGGCCATGTTCTGACGCACCACCGCAAGTACGGCAACAAGAGAAGGACAAAAGAACGTGCAGACCTGCAGTACACCCAAACTCCAAAGGGGGGCTCCAACAACAACCAGGGCTGCTCAAAGCACGGCGAAACTCATCTACATTCACCACAACTAAACATATATTTCCAACTCTGTTACACCCACACAAAGGATACGTGCACACTGCACATATCTTATTCGTCCTTGTCCTGTACGCATCACACTATATACATATATCTTTACTGTACATAGCCTATCATATTGATATTCATGCAAATATATTTACTTTTTACATAAATATTAATTGCTAGGGCTGGGTTCCAAAAAAATCGATTTCCCGATTCTGAATCGATCTTCATTGAATGAGCGATTATCGATTCATAAATCCCGAGATCGATCTTTCATGCATTTTCTTGCTTGCAGCTTCAACCCGCAACGAGATCTCGTGGCCAGATCTCACGCTACAAGAATGTATCATATCTCACGCAACGAGAGGTCTCAACACTGTAAAATCTAAAAACATGGCGATGGCAGGGACACAAGTCACCACCAGGCTTAAAGGCAGATGTCTGGGTGCATTTTGCATGTACAAATTATGGCGATAGAGATGAGCAGGACAAAAGCAAAGCCATATGTAAGCTGTGCGCAGTGGAGGTTAAATTTAGTGGAAACACCACAAATCTACGGAACCACTTATTGAGGCATCACCCTGACGTGAAACATGGAAAAGAGGATCCGAAACAAGCCTCGCTGATAAAGTGGCAAGTGATTGTCAGGTACGAGTCCATTGCTCTGGATGTCCAGCTGTCACACGTTATGGCAACTCTCTCTGCTGGCTGGAGTGAAGTTGCGATGTCACGTTTCACCTGCGCGGACATGTCTGGGACTATCACTTCACTCAACTGTTTGCGTGTCGGTAACACGTAGCGTGGTTCTAGTACACTGACGACACTGACGACGCTGTAGTAATTTGTTGGGCACGCGGAGAATTTGATTGTAATTTGCAACCAAACGTCTTTATCAGCGAGGCTTGTTCGGATCCGCTTTTCCATGTTTCACGTCAGGGTGATGCCTCAATAAGTGGTTCCGTAGATTTGTGGTGTTTCCACTAAATTTAACCTCCACTGCGCACAGCTTGCATATGGCTTTGCTTTTGTCCTGCTCATCTCTATCGTCATAATGTTTACATCCAAAATGCACCCAGACATCTGCCTTTAAGCAAGGTCGTTGCGTGAGATATGATAAATTCTTGTAGCGCGAGATCTGGCCACGAGATCTCGTTGCGGGTTGAAGCTGCAAGCAGGAAAATGCATGAAAGATCGATCTCGGGATTGAAGCTGCAAGCAGAAAAAAAAATAAAAATAAATAAATAATGAAGATCGATTCAGAATCGGGAAATCGATTTTTTTAACCCAGCCCTAATTGTGCTTATTTAGTGCAATAAACATCAATCTTTATAGATTTAAAGATCTTAAATACTGTGGTTTTTAGGATATATATGTATACACGCAGTGGAGGGCTGAGGGGAACTCCCGCTCCTTCTTAGCCCCTTCTAACCCTAACCCTAACCCTTCTGGGACCCCTAACCCTAACCCTAACCCTAACCCTTCTGGGACCTCTTCCCTTGGGCTGACACGCCCCAACGCCTCCTGCTGCTCCTGGAGGAGCCGACACTGCCTCCTCTTCTCCTCCTCTGCCTGCAGCAGCCTGGGTGAGGAGATGAAGAGATGAAGACGGAGATCAGATATTGTATATTGAGTTATGAGGGCACGTCAGGAAGATGCAATTCATTTGAGAAGTGTGTGTGTGTGTGTGTGTGTGTGTGTGTGTTACCCCTCTAGCTACTGTCTTTCTCTGCCTCCATGCAAGCATACATATCATGAGTGCTGTGTGTGTCTGTCTGTTTACATATGTGTGTGTGTGTGTGTGTGTGTGTGTGTGTGTGTGTGTGTTCTAGCTTCTTTCTCTCTGTTTCCTCCTCCACGCGGGCCTGTATCTCTACAGACTGTCTCTCTCTAGATGTGTCCTAAAACTACTACTACCTCATACATATGTGAAGGACACCCAGGGCTTGACATTAAGCTTTTTCAGGTACTTGTCCTTCGGACAAGTGAACTTATCTTTTACTTGTCCTAGAGCTCAAGTTACTTGTCCAAATCCAAAGATTTTGAAAAAGCAATAATATGAATAATAATATATTATACTCTCACCGGCCACTTCATTAGGTACACCTTTTCAACTGCTTGTTAACGCAACTATCTAATCAGCCAATCATGTGGCAGCAACTCAATGCATTTAGGCATGTACAGTAGATATGGTCAAGACGATCTGCTGAAGTTCAAACCAGCATCAGAATGGGAAATAAAGGTGATTTAAGTGACTTTGAACCTGGCATGGTTGTTGGTGCCAGACGGGCTGTTGCGTGATATTATAGTGTCAATATGGACCAAAATCTCTGAGGAATGTTTCCAGCACCTTGTTGAATCTATGCCACGAAGAATTAAGGCAGTTCTGAAGGCAAAAGAGGGGGTCCAACCCCAAGGTGTGCCTAATGAAGTGGCCAGTGAGTGTATGTGTATGCAAATAACACATTTGACTACTATTGATTTGATAATGATGTATCCTTAATTTTCAAATGTATTCATTAAACAATATTTTGTAATTATTTAAAAACGTAGGGGTAATCAGTGATTACCCTAACCCTAACCCTTTTAGATTAAGATTGGCCACAAAAGGGATGCATATCTAGGAATATTTACAAAAAATGTTTGTAACTACAGTCCCTCCCCAATGGAAGCAATCTTATTTGCTAGCTTTTGGATAGTAGCCTATATTCAAATTGAGAAATCTATCATTAGTGTCATTCTGAAGTTCGTATTGCGATGTGCTGGTCTTAAAACTTCAAACCTAAAATATACGATCGCATCGAACTACATGAAAATAAGCGGCATTGAGAAGAAGCGAATACGCGTTCACGTGAATGGCACTAGTGACAGGAGACCCACAACACTATGGCTGCGTTCGTAAACTCGCTCTGGAATATGATCAGCACTCATGGAATGCCTTTTGTCCAATCAAATTACTTGGTCTCTTTATGACGTTGAACGCAGTGTGCGCTCTGGCGCTCTGAGCGAATTTACGAACTATGA
>NC_137678.1:11922768-12327768 GCF_963989245.1 Nansenia antarctica
CTCACACACCTTGGGTCCACTCCACCCTCTGCCTCTGGTCCGCGGCGCTCATCTCGTACGTCTTACTGGGCGTTTTCACACAGAACAGACAGCGCTTCCCCTCCCTGTCAGGGAACGCCTGAGAGAAAGAGAGAGAGAGAGAAAGAGAGAAAGAGAGAAAGAGAGAAAGAGAGAAAGAGAGAAAGAGAGAAAGAGAGAAGGAGAGAAAGAGAGAAGGGACAAGAAAGTTTCCTGCACAATGAAAATGGCAAACAATAACAACAAGTATATTTGAGGCTTATAAATAAATAAATAAAAATAGTACTTCTGATATTCTATATTTGAAAAGTGTGTAGTATGTAATGATGTACACACCAAAACGTGTCTGTTGCCTCAGCTGCCTACACTTCTTTGAGTTGTCTGTTCCAATAGAAATGGTCCCAACTGTACAGGAGGTCTCAACTGGTCTCAACTGGTCCCAACTGGTCTCAACTGGTCTCAACTGGTCTCAACTGAACAGGAGGTCTCAACTGGTCTCAACTGTACAGGAGGTCTCAACTGGTCTCAACTGTACAGGAGGTCTCAACTGGTCTCAACTGTACAGGAGGTCTCAACTGGTCTCAACTGGTCTCAACTGTACAGGAGGTCTCAACTGGTCTCAACTGTACAGGAGGTCTCAACTGGTCTCAACTGTACAGGAGGTCTCAACTGGTCTCAACTGAACAGGAGGTACAGTTCTTTGAGTTGTCTGTTCCAATAGAAATGGTCCCAACTGTACAGTAGGTCTCAACTGGTCTCAACTGGTCTCAACTGGTCCCAACTGTACAGTAGGTCTAGGGTTAGGGTTTAAAAGGTTCAAACTGCCTTTGTAACAGTGGGCTACCTCAACGCTGTAGCAGACAGAGTTATGAAGATGTGTTAAACTACCACAACGTGGTGACAAGAGCTGGGAAGGATGTTTGAAAAGATCCATCTGTATAAATGACTGACAGTGCTGTCAGATCCATCTGTATGAATAAAGTTATTATTATCCATCTGTATAAATAAAGTTATTATTATCCATCTGTATAAATGACTGACAGTGCCTGACAGACATTATTGGTGTTCTCCTTCAATGTAACACAACACTCAACTAAACATTTGAGAGAATGGTTTGTGATGGTACAAGGAAACCAAGAGAGAGCGGTATATGGAGAGAGGTGGCATGTACACCAGGAATAATACCAAATATACCATAAAGGACTGGTAAATATGTGAAAAATATTTTATAATGTGTACAAATGTTAAATTAATAATACAAATAATGTTATCCATATAGCACCAAAATACCCAAATCAACATTTTAGGAGACTACTGCATCTCCTCAGACTCTATCTACACACACACACACACACACACACACACACAAACACACACACACACACACACACACACACACACACACTACTCTATCTCACCTCCACCACACAACTCTTGTCCAGTTGAATCTCTCCCTTCCTGTCCCGGAGGTCTTCACTGCTGTAGTAGGTCATAGAGGACGGCCTCAGGACAAACCAACGCTCTGTCCAGTTCCTGCGTACATGGCCCTTCTTCCACATGTAACCCTGAACCAGAGAGACAGATAGACATACAGAAAGAGGACAAACAGAGAGAGAGGGGTAGAGAATGAGAGACAGCAATGAGAGGGAGAGAGTCATAACCATTGGATTATATTTGTTTCTCTGCTCTTTAATTAGTATTTGGATTATAACATTAAACAGAATATTGCACCATCAAGTAACTTCCAGTACGCAATACTCTTGATCTGGATTCTCAATCATTTGATTGATTCCATCACTCAATCAATTTACAGTCTGCATTTATTTTAGTCCTATTAATAATTGAATATAGGCCCATACCTTAAAATGAAAGCTTGTTTCAGAAGTGTTTTACCTGTAGACTATTGCTGTATACGGGGCTGGCATGGGTTAGCTACCCGTGTTGGCAGGAGCATTTCACTACACAGTGACTTGGTTCCACCCAACTATGGCTACGAAAAGTTCAAAAGGAAAAACACCCCTAGAGTCTGCGAGAGCGGGGGCGGAAGATGACTCAACGGCGGATCACACGGTAACAGACCCTGGAACGGAAATGACAACGAATCAAATGATCAGCACGGTAGTTGACGGAGTAACAACACTGGCAGGACACAAGCTACAAAGCTGCATCTGTGGCTGGAAAAAGATAACATCAGAGAAGGGTCTCAAGATCCACCAGGGCAGGAAAAAGTGCCTAAGAGAGCTTAGCGAGGTGCCTCGCATTGACCACTACTTCCTCAGAGGTAGGGCAAATCAGTCGAGTGAAGCCCAGTGGCAGGATATTCACCACAGTCCACAGGGTATCAGAACCCCAGACGAAGCTCAACCAAGCACAGATCCATCAACGGACATGAGTCCAGAGCCTATCCAGCCACAGACAGCAGTAGAGAGGAAGATGAATGGACGGAAGCCTCAAATCTTGTGGCCTAAAGCCTGCCAGAAAAAGGTGTTTTTTATTGGTTTTTATAAAAACGCAACACCGTGTATACAATCAATTAATCAAACAATCAGACATTTAAGACATTACATTCAACAACAACCAACATTAAACTAACTAAAGTGCTCAGTGTTCAGTGTATTGTCCAGTGTAGTGTAATGTTCAGTGTTCAGTGTTCAGTGTCCAGGTTCCAGTGTCGGTAGGAGGCAGGAGTAAAAAACCTGTTCGCTGTGCATCCGGGAAAAAAATTCCCCTGCAGCCCTCTAGTTGTAGAGCGACTACTATCCAGTTTGCCCACCAGTGCAAAGCCGTGGCTCCCCCACCTCCCTCCCCCGAGGGACCCCACACACCCGACTCACCCGACCCGCCCCACCACCGGCGCATCCGGCCCAGCCCCCCAGGCTCAGACTCCTGTAGCCCTTCACGAGGCTAGCCGGACCAGGCGCCCCAGCGGCGGAGCAGATCGAGCACGCAGGCCGACCGGAGGCCCCTGAGGAGAGGCCCAGAGAGCTCGGCGCATGGCAGGCAAGCAGAGGCGAAAAACCTGTACACAGCTTATCCAGGGAAAAAGCTCCCTGGCTCTTCTCAGCTTGTTCCGGGCTGGGGGTTGGGGGTTGGCGGGTAGGGGACTGGGCCTGTAGCTGGGGGCCTGGAGTTGGGGGGGGGTGGCCCGGAACAGGGGGTTTGGGGTCGCTGAGTTGGAACCTGGGGTTGGTGCTGGGGTGACGTGGTGGTTCCCGCCGGTCTCTGCTCCTGGGTCTGGAAGCCTGGGTAGGTGTCAGAGCTGGATATGACATGTGCCTGAAAAGATACAGGAGTGAGAGAAGGGAGGTGTGCATGGTTTGTGTAGTGTGCATTTTGGTGTCAGGCGGGTGATCAGTACTTCCCTGTGACCCAGTGGTGTTGGTCATCCTGGTGCTGGTGGTGCTGGCAGAGACGGCTGGTTCGGCTGTGGGTTGTGTGTGGTGATATTCTGGTGAGGGTAGGAAGTGGGTCAGTGCTGTGTACATGTGTAGGTGGTGGAAGGTGCAGTAAACTTCCCTGTTGGTGTTGTGCGCTCCTCCTCTGCCAGAAAAAGGAGTGGGAAAACACTGACACAGACCTTGTCCATCTTCTAGAAGGTCTGAAAGGGGGCGTGGAAAGAAAGCTGGACAAGATTGGAGAGATCATTTACAGCTATGGAGCAGAGAGATTTGGGGTGAAAAGTAAGAACCATGGGACACAGAAGGAACCATCAGCCCATCTCAAGTCCAGGAGACAACAAGAGATTGAAAGACTTGTGAAAGAAAGAAGGTGCCTGAGAAAGCAGTGGAAGAAGGCCACAGAAGTGGAAAGGAAAGGACTTGAGGCACTACAGGCCGACATCAAGCAGCGTCTTGCAACACTGCGAAGAGCAGAATGCTTGAGAAAGCAACACAAGAAGAAAGAGCGAACGAGGACTGCCTTCTACAGAGATCCCTACAAGTTCGTCAAAGACCTCTTTGTCAAGGAGAAAACGGGTACCCTCAAAGTACCCATAAGGGAACTAGAGGAGCACCTGAGGAAGACCTACTCCGACAACCAGAGGCATGTGCCAGCCAGCATTCCGGATGACATGCCACCAATCCAACCACCTGAGCACCAGATGGAAACAAGGCCCCCTACATGGAGCGAAGTTGAGAGCACAGTAAAACGGGCAAGAACAGCCTCAGCCCCTGGGCCCAACGGCGTTCCATACAGGCTATATAAGAACAGTCCAGGCGTCTTGAAATACCTCTGGAAGCTAATGAAAGTGGCATGGGAAAGGGAATCATACCAAAGGCATGGCGAAGGGCAGGAGGGATCCTGATTCCCAAAGAGAAGAATTCCTCAACCATCGACCAGTTCCGCCAGATCAGTCTACTGAATGTGGAAGGAAAGATTTTCTTCAGTGTTGTGGCCCAGAGGCTCTCAGTATTCTTGCAGAAGAACAACTTTGTCGACACCTCAGTGCAGAAGGCAGGGATAAGTGGATTCTCAGGATGCCTGGAACACACAAATGTTATCTGGCACCAGGTACAAACGGCCAAGAAGGAGAAAAAAGACCTGCATGTGGTTTTCTTAGATCTTGCCAATGCCTTCGGGTCAGTGCCTCATGAGATTTTGTGGACAGCGTTTAACTTCTTCCAAGTCCCAGAGGGCATCACAAGGCTGGTCAAAGCCTACTTCCAGGACCTCCAGTTTTGTGTTACAGCACAAGCCAGTACAACTGCATGGCAGCACCTCGAGATAGGCATAATGGCGGGCTGCACCATCTCTCCACTGGCGTTTACCATGGCAATGGAGCTCATTATTCGAGCATCCCGATGGGTCGTTGGAGGGGAACGGTTGAAGAGCGGGCTGCGTCTTCCTCCAATCAGGGCGTACATGGATGACATGACGACAATAACAACAACAAACGCATGCACCAAACGCCTGCTGGATAAACTCCAGGGAAACATCAAATGGGCACGAATGGAGATTAAACCCAGCAAGTCCCGCAGTATCTCCATTGTCAAAGGCAAGCTCGCCAATGAGAGGTTCCACGTCAACAACGAGCCAATACCAACAGTTCTGGAGAAGCCTATCAAAAGCCTTGGCCGCTGGTATAGCGCAGAACTCAAAGACTCGAAGCAGGTGGAACAACTCAGGCAGGATACAATCAGTGGCCTCAAGCAGATCAACAACACTGCTCTCCCTGGGAAGCTGAAGCTGTGGTGCTTTCAGTTTGGGCTGCTGCCCCGTCTCATGTGGCCAATTTCCATCTACGAGATCACACTATCCCATGCCAACCGGCTGGAGAGACTGGTGAATGCACAAGTGAGGAAGTGGCTTGGACTGCCCAGAGGCCTTAGCAGCATAGGCCTGTATGGCAACGGAGCCCTCTCCCTACCAATCTCAAGCCTGGTGGAGGAGTACAAATGTGCCAAATCAAGGCTGGAAATGACTCTCACAGAATCCCGGGATCCATTCGTCAGAGGTGCTGCTCCGATCCTAGCAACGGGGAGGAAATGGAAGCCATCTGCAGCAGTTGCGGTGGCAAAGACCGCCCTCAGACACCGGGATATAGTGGGGCATGTCCAACATGGCAGAGGGGGCCTTGGTTTGGAAACAACAACACCCACATGGCAAAAGGCTACTCCAACCGAACGGCGGAAGATGGTGGTTGAGGAGGTGCGCCACCAGGAGGAAGCAGCCAGGTGCGCCAAGGCAGTCTCCCAAGCCCAGCAAGGCCGCTGGATGAAGTGGGAGAGCGTGGAGAGGAGGAAAATCACATGGAACGAGCTGTGAAGCATGGAGTCTAATAGGCTAAGTTTCATCATCAGAGCCACATATGATGTCCTGCCCTCTCCTACCAACCTACATCTCTGGTATGGAGAGGACCCAGCCTGTCTCCAGTGTGCAGCCCCAGCAAGCCTCAAACACATCTTGGTGGGTTGCAAGACCAGTCTAACTCAAGGAAGATACACCTGGCGCCACAACCAAGTGCTAAAGTGCTTGGCTGCCGAACTTGAGCACAAGAGGGTAACCACCAACGCCATGCCTCTAAATGCCCAGACTACCTTTCCACGGAAAACAATCTTCATCCGGGAAGGGGAGAAACAGCGGACCAAGCCATCACCTCCAGACTCAGGCCCACTGAACGCAGCCCGGGATTGGGAAATGCGGGTAGACCTCAGCCAGAGGCTCACCTTCCCACCCGAAATTGCAGCGACCAACCTGCGCCCAGACCTAGTCCTCTGGTCCAAGTCCTGCCGGCGTGTCTTCATCGTAGAACTGACGGTCCCATGGGAGGAGGCCATCGATGAGGCATTCGAACGGAAGAGGCTGCGGTATGCCAACTTAGCAGTCGAAGCAGAGGGGCGGGGCTGGAACGTGAAGGTGTGGCCAGTGGAGGTGGGCTGCAGAGGCTTTGTAGCCAGCTCCACCACAAGGCTCCTGAGGGCAGTAGGGATCAGAGGACAGGCCCAACGGAAGGCAATTAAAGAACTGTCCACTGCAGCAGAACGGAGCAGTCACTGGCTGTGGCTGAAACGTAGGGACCCAACATGGGCTCCCAAATGACCACGTGGTGCCACCGTGCGACACACACCCAGGCCTGATCAGCCTGTGGTGGGCCAACCTCGGCAGAGGGTGTCTTGTGATAAATGGCCGAAACACCCAATGAGGTCGGGGACCACAACTGAAGATGTGTCGTACTGGTGGCACCACGTGATCATTGCCAAATTCCACTCCACCCAAGAGGACATCTCCAACTCCACTCAGTCAATTGTTGTGCTAATTATTTAGGGATTTTAACATCTAGTCCTATTAAGAATCCTATTAGATCAAAAATAAACAGTTGTATGGCTTTATGTTACAAAGACAATATTGTTAGATAAGCAACAGTTTTATCATTAGGCCTTAATTATTATATTACTGAAGATGTTGTTGTCGCAATGCACTTTGCACTGGTTCAAGCCACACCCACCTGGATAATGATCCAGATAAAGATATGAAGGGTAAACAGCTAACCCACACCACCACTAGTGTGTCCTTGAGTAAGACCTGGGAACACCACCACTAGTGTGTCCTTGAGTAAGACCTGGGAACACCACCACTAGTGTGTCCTTGAGTAAGACCTGGGAACACCACCACTAGTGTGTCCTTGAGTAAGACCTGGGAACACCACCACTAGTGTGTCCTTGAGTAAGACCTGGGAACACCACCACTAGTGTGTCCTTGAGTAAGACCTGGGAACACCACCACTAGTGTGTCCTTGAGTAAGACCTGGGAACACCACTACTAGTGTGTCCTTGAGTAAGACCTGGGAACACCACCACTAGTGTGTCCTTGAGTAAGACCTGGGAACACCACCACTAGTGTGTCCTTGAGTAAGACCTGGGAACACCACCACTAGTGTGTCCTTGAGTAAGACCTGGGAACACCACCACTAGTGTGTCCTTGAGTAAGACCTGGGAACACCACTACTAGTGTGTCCTTGAGTAAGACCTGGGAACACCACCACTAGTGTGTCCTTGAGTAAGACCTGGGAACACCACCACTAGTGTGTCCTTGAGTAAGACCTGGGAACACCACCACTAGTGTGTCCTTGAGTAAGACCTGGGAACACCACTACTAGTGTGTCCTTGAGTAAGACCTGGGAACACCACCAATAGTGTGTCCTTGAGTAAGTCCTGGGAACACCACCACTGGTGTGTCCTTGAGTAAGACCTGGGAACACCACCACTGGTGTGTCCTTGAGTACGACCTGGGAACACCACCACTAGTGTGTCCTTGAGTAAGACCTGGGAACACCACCACTAGTGTGTCCTTGAGTAAGACCTGGGAACACCACCACTAGTGTGTACTTGGGTAAGGCACTTAGCCCTAAGTTACTCCAGGGAGACCGTCCCTGTAACATAATTGGAAGTTGCTTTGGATAAAAGTGTCTGCTAAATGGGAAAAAACGTAAACCTTCTCCACTCACCCGCTTGAGGATGTTGTGGTACATCTCCAGAAAGACCTGGTCCAGGGCCAGACTGAAGCCCTCCACACTAACCACCCTCAGCAGCCGCCCAGCGCCCATGTGCTCCAGGAACGCCCACACCGACATGCCCTCCTGCCACACAGAGGCATCCTGGGATAGAAGGTCCTCCAGGGGCTTCCCGTCCCACTCCTGGTTCATCGCCATGGAGATCTTCTTCAGAAGGTACTCCAACTGCGAGTGTTAGAAGATGATCCCAGTGACGAAGAACATGAAGTCACTCAAAGTCACAATAAACATTCACAGCTTCTCTAGCTGGTGAAAATCAAGTTCGGTAGATGCACATCCATAGCCATTATTAAATAGTCATATAATATAGTATATTTGGAAGTAGTCGGCTAGGTTTGTCATAAGGAACTGTGATCTAGCAGGCTTTAAGCTGGTTTTAAATGCAAGCCAATTGATTAGGCAGTGAGGTCTTGCCCCATGCAAAGAATAGTGTTAACCAAACTGGATACAAAACAAAACCACTTTTATCGCCAGTAACGGCTTCCCCAGTTTGACCCTTACAATGTACCATAATTACATTTTTGCTGAGCTCACGCATAGATTGTATTTTTTAACAACAATGGAGAAGGACATGGAGAAGGACATACCAACAGACTCACTCATAAGCGGCATTTAGCCAAGAGGTTTCCAAAGCTACTGTCGGCATGTGAGAGGATCAGCCTCAGCAAGTCACTGTGCAGATTTGTATATTGATCATTTAATCAGTGGTTATTTCTAGAAGAAGGTGATTTGTAGAGCAATGTCTTGCAAAAAAGAAATTTTCGGTGATTGTGTCTCCATCCACAAAGCGTGCATTGGCCAAGAGTTGAGCCAAGACTCAAGTTGCAAAGCAAACTGCCCACTGCCACGTATCTTCTCCAAAACAACATTTTCGATGTCTGCAGACATGTCATCAATGCGTCTGGCAATCGTCTTAATGAATGAATGAAACAATGTAGGTTATTTTTATCATCTTGGGGTAGGCCTATGGGCATACAATCGTTAGGTTTTTCAGTCACGTATTCACACACCCTCCTGTCAATCACCTGGAAGAGGCCGCTTT
This sequence comes from Nansenia antarctica, assembly GCF_963989245.1. Classification (NCBI taxonomy): domain Eukaryota; kingdom Metazoa; phylum Chordata; class Actinopteri; order Argentiniformes; family Microstomatidae; genus Nansenia; species Nansenia antarctica. Next base: position 11,931,837 of record NC_137678.1, read on the forward strand.
TCGGACGGCGATACGCTTTTCTCTGATTGTTACCATTCTTAAGCCGATCTTTTTGGGCTCGTCAACTTCTAACATTACAATCTGTAATATCATATTTCTTGGCTCCTCGACAGTTGTTTGATGCCTCTGCTTCATTGACCACCATGGTCTTAAAATTGGCATCGTAACTCCACCTCTGTTGTCTGTTAACTTGACCAACCACTTGAGCCAATTTTTTCGAGCTGGTCCGAGTGTGTCTCTGCGGTGTCTCTCCGCGGGTGTGTGTGTGAGTTTGTCTCCATCTCTCCAGGCACCGTCACTGGGGTGTGCGTGAGAGGGAGAAACACAGTGGCTCGCGCGGGGAACAGTCTTTTGGCGCCATACGTTGTTGTGAATTAATATTGACGTGTAAAAGTCTAGGCGCGAATATAAGACGATGCAACTTTTTCAGACTTTTTCCGGGGAAAAAACCCTGTCTTATATTCGGGTCAATACGGTAAGTGGAATTTGATAATTTCCCACGGCACATCTGATGATCTCTCACGGCACACTAGTGTGCCGCGGCACAGTGGTTGAAAAACACTGGGTTAAGGCGATGGACTGCTAATCCATTGTGCTCTGCAATCCCATCCTCGTCGCACAGCCTTTCTGCTTGACAACCCTGTGTAAACAGAGGACATCGCGGTGGTGGAGAAACAATGCAAAGCATGCGGTACATCTTTCGTCGAGCACATTCAAATGGGACATCATCGAATAACTTCTTTGAGCGTGGAAACTTTTTCAATATGGAAGCCACAGCCTAAAAAACCCTGCAGGAGGTCATCTGTATTGAGAAGAAAACATAACCAAACAACTCTGGTGGGACTCAAACCCACAACCTTTGAATTCCTAAAAGGTAGAAGCCTAGAGCTACAATGCGCAACAGAGCCACGGGCTGGATTTAATGTAAGCCAAACAAGAGAGTATTTGACAGTTGGGAGAGTCTATCAAAATCTGCAAGTCCCTGGGTGGGATCGAACCACCTGCCTTCCGGTTAACAGCCGAACTCGCTAACCAATTGCGCCACAGAGACGGGCTAAAAACTTCACTCAGTTCCAAAAAAACTTTAAAACAATGCCAGCGACAGGAAAGAAGACTAGGAGATGGTGCCGACAAGGCAAAAAAATGCTGCAGCAGATCATCTGTATTGAGAAGAAAACAAAACCAAACGACTCTGGTGGGACTCGAACCCACAACCTTTGAATTCCTACTACAGAGAAGCCTAGAAGTCCAATGCGCTATCCATTGCGCTACAGAGCCTCAGTTTGAACTCAACATAGGCAGCACATCATGCCAAGCCGGACAGGATACACCAAACAAAAGAGGATCTGAAAGAGTCCCTTCTTTATGCCTTTCAGGGTGGACACTTCTCCCAACCTAAGGCTCAGTTGCGGGGGAGGGGCACAGTTTATTCAGACGGCTCGTTGGTCTAGGGGTATGATTCTCGCTTTGGGTGCGAGAGGTCCCGGGTTCAAATCCCGGACGAGCCCTTTGACTAAACGTTTCACCAGCTGGGACCACCAAATGGAAGTACTTTGGCTCAATTCTTCAACAGATCTTCCATCAGGTCATTCCATGGCCAAGGGCTTTAAGGATCCGACCGGAAGCGCTACCTCTTCAACATGAGTGCATGAAGAGGTGGTCGAGTGGTTAAGGCGATGGACTGCTAATCCATTGTGCTCTGCAATCCCATCCTCGTCACACAGCCTTTCTGCTTGACAACCCTGTGTAAACAGAGGACATCGCGGTGGTGGAGAAACAATGCAAAGCATGCGGTACATCTTTCGTAGAGCACATTCAAATGGGACATCATCGAATAACTTCTTTGAGCGCGGAAACTTTTTCAATATGGAAGTCACAAGCTAAAAAACCCTGCAGGAGGTCATCTGTATTGAGAAGAAAACATAACAAAACAACTCTGGTGGGACTCAAACCCACAACCTTTGAATTCCTAAAAGGTAGAAGCCTAGAGCTACAATGCGCAACAGAGCCTCGGGCTGGATTTAATGTAAGCCAAACAAGAGAGTATTTGACAGTTGGGAGAGTCTATCAAAATCTGCAAGTCCCTGGGTGGGATCGAACCACCAGCCTTCCGGTTAACAGCCGAACGCGCTAACCAATTGCGCCACAGAGACGGGCTAAAAAGATCACTCAGTTCCAAAAAAACGTTAGAACAATGCCAGCGACAGGAAAGAAGACTAGGAGATGGTGCCGACAAGGCAAAAAAATGCTGCAGCAGATCATCTGTATTGAGAAGAAAACAAAACCAAACGACTCTGGTGGGACTCGAACCCACAACCTTTGAATGCCTACTACAGAGAAGCCTAGAAGTCCAATGCGCTACAGAGCCTCAGTTTGAACTCAACATAGGCAGCACATCATGCCAAGCCGGACAGGATACACCAAACAAAAGAGGATCTGAAAGAGTCCCTTCTTTATGCCTTTCAGGGTGGACACTTCTCCCAACCTAAGGTTCGGTTGCGGGGGAGGGGCATAGTTTATTCAGACGGCTCGTTGGTCTAGGGGTATGATTCTCGCTTAGGGTGCGAGAGGTCCCGGGTTCAAATCCCGGACGAGCCCTTTGACTAAACGTTTCACCAGCTGGGACCACCAAATGGAAGTGCTTTGGCTCAATTCTTCAACAGATCTTGCATCAGGTCACTCATGCAAAATGCCATGGTCAAGGGCTTTAAGGATCCGACCGGAAGCGCTACCTCTTCAACATGAGTGCATGACGAGGTGGCCGAGTGGTTAAGGCGATGGACTGCTAATCCATAGTGCTCTGCACGCGTGGGTTCGAATCCCATCCTCGTCGCACAGCCTTTCTGCTTGACAACCCTGTGTAAACAGAGGACATCGCGGTGGTGGAGAAACAATGCAAAGCATGCGGTACATCTTTCGTAGAGCACATTCAAATGGGACATCATCGAATAACTTCTTTGAGCGTGGAAACTTTTCCAATAAGGAAGCCACAGCCTAAAAAACCCTGCAGGAGGTCATCTGTATTGAGAAGAAAACATAACCAAACAACTCTGGTGGGACTCAAACCCACAACCTTTGAATTCCTAAAAGGTAGAAGCCTAGAGCTACAATGCGCAACAGAGCCACGGGCTGGATTTAATGTAAGCCAAACAAGAGAGTATTTGACAGTTGGGAGAGTCTATCAAAATCTGCAAGTACCTGGGTGGGATCGAAGCACCAGCCTTCCGGTTAACAGCCGAACTCGCTAACCAATTGCGCCACAGAGACGGGCTAAAAAGTTCACTCAGTTCCAAAAAAACTTTAAAACAATGCCAGCGACAGGAAAGAAGACTAGGAGATGGTGCCGACAAGGCAAAAAAATGCTGCAGCAGATCATCTGTATTGAGAAGAAAACAAAACCAAACGACTCTGGTGGGACTCGAACCCACAACCTTTGAATTCCTACTACAGAGAAGCCTAGAAGTCCAATGCGCTATCCATTGCACTACAGAGCCTCAGTTTGAACTCAACATAGGCAGCACATCATGCCAAGCCGGACAGGATACACCAAACAAAAGAGGATCTGAAAGAGTCCCTTCTTTATGCCTTTCAGGGTGGACACTTCTCCCAACCTAAGGCTCAGTTGCGGGGGAGGGGCATGGTTTATTTAGACGGCTCGTTGGTCTAGGGGTATGATTCTCGCTTTGGGTGCGAGAGGTCCCGGGTTCAAATCCCGGACGAGCCCTTTGACTAAACGTTTCACCAGCTGGGACCACCAAATGGAAGTGCTTTGGCTCAATTCTTCAACAGATCTTGCATCAGGTCATTCATGCAAAATTCCATGGTCAAGGGCTTTAAGGATCCGACCGGAAGCGCTACCTCTTCAACATGAGTGCATGACGAGGTGGCCGAGTGGTTAAGGCAATGGACTGCTAATCCATTGTGCTCTGCAATCCCATCCTCGTCGCACAGCCTTTCTGCTTGACAACCCTGTGGAAACAGAGGACATCGCGGTGGTGGAGAAACAATGCAAAGCATGCGGTACATCTTTCGTAGAGCACATTCAAATGGGACATCATAGAACAACTTCTTTGAGCGCGGAACATTTTTCAATATGGAAGCCACAGGCTAAAAAACCCTGCAGGAGGTCATCTGTATTGAGAAGAAAACATAACCAAACAACTCTGGTGGGACTCAAACCCACAACCTTTGAATTCCTAAAAGGTAGAAGCCTAGAGCTACAATGCGCAACAGAGCCTCGGGCTGGATTGAATGTAAGCCTAACATTACTGCCATAAAAAAGATTGTATTTTCTCCAGTTGGTTCAACACAACTATCATACGGTAACTACTTGTACAACTAACATGAGATATACATTCAAAATGCCCATTAAAGGTTAGAACAAGTTACAAACAAGCAGCTTTAAAAAGGAGCACATAGCCATGTATTTAGGTTGAGTTATAATTGTGATGTTATCAACTCATCATTGGTTTGCACTGCAGATCAGATTAATTAGTTACTGGAAGGCATTAACGTAATGGAATGTTAACATGGAGCCTTTGTGTCCAGGAATTAGTCTCTACCCAGAATACACTTCCCTTACCTCTATCTTTTTCTTCCCCTCACTACCTCTCTCCCCTTTCCTCCCTCATCCCTCCATCTCCCCGCCCTCCCTCTCTCCCCTTTCCTCCCTCATCCCTCCATCTCCCCGCCCTCCCTCTCTCACCTCCTCTGGGATCATGACCCTCCATCTCCCCGCCCTCCCTCTCTAACCTCCTCTGGGATCATGACCAGCGGGTATCTGTCCTCTGACAGCAGGTTGAACAGACAGAACAACCTGAAGCTGTCTCTCTGGGGGCACAGCTCCGACTCGCCTCGGTAGTTCTTCTTCATCGACATCATCCAGCAAAGGTCGTCAAACTTCTCCTTGTCGAACGTCCCCCCTTTCACCTGAGTATACAACATCATCTCAGTCATTGGTTGTCATTGAGGGGTCATGGGGTCAATTCCATTGAAATTCCTTACAGTTTTGTTTTCTAGAAAATAATACAAAAATGATAGTAGCTATGCTAGGTTCTTTTCTTACATAATAATCATGTTATTGAAGTTGTAATCAATCTTGATTATTTATGTGTTAAGATAAATGTAACATATTTATACAAATTTTAAAAAGTTGTTAATGGATAGAGTGCGCTGCATAATTACTGGGACAGTGAAGCATTTATAATTCTTTTGACTCTATACTTCAAAAGTTTGGATTTGAAATCAAACAATTATTATGAGGTATAGTATAATAAGTATAGACTGTCAGCTTTTATTTGAGGGTAATTGTGTGCATATTGAAGTCACCATTTATTATTATTACCTCCTATTTATTATGACCTCCTATTTATTCACAAAAGGCTACGACAAAAGCTGTGATGTGTCTTACATCACTCGTGAAATTAAGAAATACAAATGATCGTTATACGACTCACACCCAAGAATGGATAACTCTAGATGTTCTCTTTGTACAATCTGAGTTGGGAAGACCTTTAGTTTCTAACCCTAACCCACAATATTAGAACAAAATCCTTGATTCTCTAAACCTGTACTCCCTTATGTCTCTGAGGTAGTTTAAGATGAACTGTCAAAGAAGAACGCATATGTTTCACATAGCTCATAGTATGACTTAAATTGTATACTTGTACTATGTATTTATTTATTCATTTAGCTTGACCTTTCTTTCTTGTTTTGCTTCTTGTTTTGTTTCTCATGTGCCTTTGTAAGCAGGGCTCACCTGAAAGAGACACTAGTCTCAGAGAGACTCCCTGCATCAATAAAGGGAAAAAACAACAACAAAATAATTTAATTGAACAGGGGGGTATTCCAATAATGTCTAATCATAAGGACAATCCAGGTCTCAATCCAGGACAATCCTAAATCTCATGAGATTTATCAAAATAAGCCTGGATTTTCCTTTAGTTTTTTTTATGATTTATAGTTTTTATTATTTTCAATAAACAGACAATGAACAGACATACATCACAAGTAACAGTTGACGTTGGACAATAAATTAAAAAGACAAATAATAGACACAACAAAACATGAAGGTGATGTACAGCAATATAAATCTACAGCATAACAATCCTACTTGTAGCAGTTTACTTTCACATTTTACATTTGGGATATTGCTATTTATACATAAATGAAAGTAAATTAAAAAAATTGGCTATTTACATGAGCTGGAATTGCCATTATTTCTCATTATGAGTGATACTGACCCCATTTCAAGCGGTAATCCTCCACCTTCTCTAGCAGCCTATATGATAATTGTTCTAAGGCTGCCAGCTGCCCAAGAGAAATGTGCCACAGAGACGGTGCTGGTGCTGATGAGGCCTTCCACTCTTTAACCAATAGTTTCCGTCCTAGCATTAACGCAGTCTGGATCCAATTGGCGAGTGGTGGAGTCACCTCACTGGATTTTCCTTTAGTGACGTTGATGGAATACCCCCCAGGTGCTGCTACCACTGACCAGAGCAGAGCATCTACCACTGACCAGAGCAGAGACAGAGACGCACAGCCACAGAAGACGTATCTCTGTCACGGCAAACCTGAGCAGCGCTGGGCCCGAATCAATTGTCAGGTCCCGTCTGGTTAGAGTCAGGGTTAGGGTTAGTATTGTCAGGTCCCGTCTGGTTAGGGTCAGGGTTAGGGTTAGTATTGTCAGGTCCCGTCTGGTTTGGACTGAAATGTAAAAAAGTATGATGAAAAAGAAGGGTTGTAATTCTAGGGATGGGGGGTGGAGCTCCCATGTACCTTGTCCAGGATGTATTTGTTGAGGTAGGGCATGTACCTTGTCCAGGATGTATTTGTTGAGGTAGGGCATGTAGCCGTGGGTCGACACCGGGCCGTCATCATCGTCCTGGAAGTGTTCCTCCAAGGTGGCGGGGTCGTGAGGGATGTTCAACACTGTGTACAGGTTACAGGAGAGCACCTGCGTCAGAGACACAAACACATGTGCTATCACACCTAAAGGCAGTAGAGGTAGTATTCTCATGGCTTACATATATGTAGTTGTAACTATCTGTGATTATCATTATTATATCATTTAACATAATTATTTTTGGTTGATTATTGTTTTTTTATTGGATTTCTCTGATTAGGATTGTTAAATAATCATCAACAAAGATGGGATATATCTTATATATGCACAAATAGTGGCCAATATAATACGCTTTGAATTGTTATTGTCAATAGTACAGGTGTCCATGCGATATACTGAAATGAACCTTAGATTACAGTACCAACTGATCTTAAAAACCAAGGAAGTCAATGAGAAAAGCAAACAACACAGTGTAAACAGCATTGTGAGCCTTAGTTGACACGCACACTTTGTTTGGGTTCACAGTACAGCTGCAACGTTTGCAGGAAAAGTGCTATACAAATAAAAGTTATGTTATTATTATTATTGCATCAGTAGAATCCTAAATATAACAAAGGTCATACAGATCGTCATAAATACATCATCTTCTCCACACAACTAAGCTTCCCACAACAGTTAACATATAACAGCAATATCTAGCAAGCTGCTTGGCTTTTAGCTCAAGTTTCATTGTTGTGTCACATTACACAAGTGTGTAAGAGAGTACAATTATTAGGCTTTGGTTCCTGACATTGCAGCACAAGACAATAAGGTAATAGGCATAATTCAAGATTTAAAAAGTGACAATAGTACAGGACATAATTCACAAATAAGACATGATACAATTAGCAGTACAAATACTAGCCTAATAAAATAGATAGTTCAAGTAGTAAAGTCAGAATCCGAATCAGACCAAGTGGCTGTGAGTTTAAGATTTAGGTAGTCCGTATACATGGGGTGTGCTTGGTGATGATAGTCAATTGTCTACAGTAGGCTTGTTTATGAGCCTGATCATGTTTGAGCCTGATTTTATCTTGTGGAGGCCTGCAATAAGCCACATACCATCAGATAATTCACATGTTCATATCTGGCAAATATCTGTATTATTAGCTGACACCTGAAGGCAATGCCGCTAATAAGTAATAAGTAGGGGCTGGTATTTTAACAGTTTTGTAGAAATGGCTTCCTCCATGTAAATATGGAATAAGCAGCCTACTTCTTTCTGCAGCCCTCTCTGCCACCTACTCCTTTTCTCATTCCCCTAGACCCTCTGGTCGAGGGGGAGGCACAGGACTCCTCATCTCGCCCAAGTGGTCACACACTGTCCTTCCCCTGGCACACTTGTCTACATCCTCCTTTGAATTTCATGCTGCTTTTGTCTCCTCCCCGGTCAAACTCCACATTGTTGTCATCTATCGCCCCCCAGGCCAACTCGGTGACTTCCTAGGCGAGATGGATGGCCTTCTCAGCTCTTTCCCTGATGATGGCACTCCGCTCGTACTACTAGGTGACTTCAATTTCCAATCTGAGAAGCTTCTCTCATCTGGAGTACTTGACCTTCTCCTCTCCTTTGGCCTTACCCTGTCCCCCTCTCTTCCGACTCATAAGGCAGGCAATCAGCTCGACCTTGTCTTCACCAGATCTTCCCACACTTCCAACCTTACCGTTACCCCTCTTCCAGTTTCTGATCACCACTGTATATCCTTCTCCCTTCCCCTCAAAACGTCCTCTTCCCTCTCAGCCTCTAACCACTTAAGACCCTCTCGTCGTAACCTACGTACCCTGTCCCCCAGCGCCCTCTCTTCTTCTGTCCTATCCTCCCTACCCTCTGTCGAATCCTTCTCCCTTCTATCCACTGATGCGGCATCCTCAACCCTCCTGTCCGCTCTCACCTCATCCTTCGACACCCTCTGTCCACTAACCTTGAAGCCAGCTCGATCCTCTCCTCGAGCTCCCTGGCTCTCTGAAACGCTACACGCTTGTAGACTAGAGCTCAGAGCAGCTGAGAGGAAATGGAGAAAAACTGGCCTTTCTGATGACCTTAACCTCTATCACTCTCTCCTTGCCAACTACGCCTCCTCGGCATCAGCTGCTAAAACATCCTAGTATCATTCAAAAATACATTCTTCTGCCTCTAATCCTAGAAAACTGTTCTCCACTTTCTCTTCACTCCTTAATCCACCTCCTCCCCCTCCTCCTTCCTCCCTGTCCGCCGATGACTTTGTCACCTACTTTGAAAAAAAGGTGGACGACATCAGCAGCACCTTTCTCCCCCCACCGCTCCCTCCTCCCACTAACAATGCTAACACTGTTCCCACTAACAATGCTAACACCCCTTCCAAACTCTCTTCTCGACACTCGATCTCTGGATTGTCATCTTTTTCCCCCCTCTCCCCCGATGAGATTCTCACACTTATCACATCAAAGCGGGCAACCACATGCCCTCTTGACCCCATCCCCTCCCCTCTTCTCCAATCCATTTCCGCCGACATCCTTCCTTACCTTACCACCCTAATCAACTCCTCCCTATCCACTGGATCTGTCCCAGCGGCCTTCAAAATAGCCAGAGTCAAGCCTCTCCTCAAGAAACCTACCCTTGACCCATCATCTGTTCACAATTACAGACCTGTATCCCTTCTCTCCTTCCCTTCCAAAACCCTTGAACGCACGGCATCTAAACAACTGACTGACTATCTCCGGAAGATGGATCACTTAGACCCCCACCAATCCGGCTTCAAGGCTGGGCATTCCACTGAGACTGCGCTCCTTGCTGTCACGGAAGCCCTCCACTCTGCCCAAGCTTCCTCCCTCTCCTCTGTTCTCATTCTCCTTGACCTGTCTGCTGCCTTCGACACAGTCAATCACCAGATCCTTCTCTCCATCCTCTCAGACCTGGGCATCTCTGGCACCGCACACTCCTGGTTTTCTTCCTACCTGGCGGGCCGCTCCTACCAGGTGACCTGGAGAGAATCGCTATCTTCTCCACGAACCCTCTCCACTGGAGTTCCCCAGGGTTCCGTCCTAGGGCCCCTACTCTTCTCCCTCTACACCAAGTCTCTTGGCTCGGTAATCTCTTCACATGGGCTCTCCTACCACAGCTACGCAGACGACACTCAACTCTTCCTGTCCTTCCCCCCGTCTGATGTACACGTGGCAACCCGTATCTCAGCATGTCTCGCTGACATTTCAACTTGGATGGCTGACCACCATCTCAAGCTCAATCTTAACAAGACCGAGCTCCTCTTCATCCCCGGGAAAGCCTGCCCTCTCCAAGACTTCTCAATCACAGTGGAGAACTCTACTGTAACCCCCTCCCTGACAGCCAAGAACCTTGGAGTGATCCTGGATAACCGACTATCCTGTGCGGAGAACATTGCAGCAACGGCTCGCTCCTGCAGATTCCTCCTCTACAACATCAGAAGGATACGACCATTCCTTACCAGAGAGGCAGCGCAACTCTTGACCCAGGCACTGGTCATCTCCCGCCTGGATTACTGCAATGTACTCCTGGCTGGGCTCCCCGCTTCAGCCATTAGACCCCTGCAGCTCATCCAGAATGCTGCTGCCCGGCTGGTATTCAACCTCCCCAAATACTCGCATGTCACCCCTCTCCTTCGCACCCTGCACTGGCTCCCGATAGCAGCTCGCATCAGATTCAAGACCCTGGTGCTTGCATACCAGGCAGCTAAAGGGACAGCCCCTGCCTACCTGAAGGAAATGGTAACCCCCCAAACCCCTGCCCGCTCACTCCGTTCCTCCACCTCGGCTGGCCGACTGGCCCCACCTCCTCTACACAGCAGTCGGGCTGCCCGATCACGTCTCTTCACAACACTGGCTCCCCGCTGGTGGAATGAGCTCCCCACGGCTGTCAGAACGGCAGAGTCACTACCCATCTTCCGTCGTAGACTGAAGACCCATCTCTTCAGGTTACATCTTAACTGCTCCTCCTGAGACATCTTCTGACCCTCACCACTACGTCTCCTAAAGACACCAGCTTTCCCCTCTACTGTGTCCCTAAGAACTTCTATTGCCCCCCTTGTACTGTTTCTCAGTCTCTCCAGTAATATAAAAAAAAAAGTTTTAGTAGAAGGCGATAATAGGGAGAAGGTTTTTCCTTCTATCAGTGGCCCCGGACCCGAGCTAGAGTACTCTTCCTGCAACGAATAGTGGACTGCTGATTCACATGCTTAGTATTCAAATGTATTGATTGTAAGTCGCTTTGGAATAAGGTGTCTGCTAAATGCCAAAAATGTAATGTAAATGTACATGGGGGGTATTCCATCGAGGTCGCTAAAGGAAAATCCAGGCTTATTCCAGTCTTGCGAGCGTTCTCAAAAATAAGCCTGCATTTTCCTTTAGCGACATTGATGGAATACCCCCATAGTCACCACTCCTTCACAACAACAACAACAACAACAACAACAACAACAATGTTGTTAGGTGTATTTGGCACATTAGAAAAAACCTTGACATCATTAACCAACTTGTCATAACACGGGAATTATTGTGAATTTTAACTGTTGATGGTGATGCCTGTCTAACATCACTAGCCATTAATCAAGTAGACAATGTGGTCGTGCCTGGTAATGTAAAGGCCTATGAATGCATGTTAGTGTTAGGTGCCACTGATTCCATTTGATGCACACTGAGGTTTATACCACCAAAAGGCTCATGACTCAGGATTACCAGAGGGCGAGGTTATACTTTGTTGGCAGAACCTGTAGCCTCACTTTAACAGCAAACATCACATATCTTCTTTATGGCAGCTTTGTGTACATACAGACAGACAGACAGACAGACAGGCTTTGTGTTCATGGAATGTGAAACAGAATTGTCAACAAAGTCCAGAGCAGCAATGTTCCCCTGCAACAACTCCTCTAAAGCCAGACAGACAGACAGACAGACAGACAGACAGACAGACAGACAGACAGACACACACACACACACACTGGTCTTCAGGGAGAGCATGTCTGGACACTGGCCCGCTATTTCCTGGGATTCTCAGCAGGACTGTGTGGCATGTTTGAACTCGACAGGCCAGGGCCATATTCCACTAACGGTGGCTTAATATAGCTGCGATATAATTAAATGCGGCGCTCAGGGACCTCGAGATTGGTATTCAAGCCTCAGGTGATTCCTCGAATGAGGATCAGCCTTGTGTCATCAGTGTTCACAGAAGACAGGCTTACAAATCTTCGATATGGGCGCGTGCACGCAGACATTAAAAGCCCTGAAGTGTCGATCTGTCGAAATGAAGATACTCCACTCTGCAGGGGTACTACATTTGCGCAGCATTCCGAATTATTGATTTTTATGAAGACGGAAAAATAAGATGTAAAATAGTGCAATACTGCCGCAATTAACAAGGCGAGGGAAATGGTTTGGCAAGAAATTGCTGACCGATTAAATGCGTAGGTCATACTAGCCCCAGTTATTGTTATATGTTCATATTTTAATAAATGAATATTACTACTGTGGTGATATCCGCAGCAGGCTACAAACCGTCATATCGCCACAATGGCCTAGTGGTATTGACTGCTGCCATAGGATTTATTCGTCATTTTATATCAGTGGTTCGAATCCCTCTTCAGAGGCACTTTTTACTGCATTTCGTTGTCTGAATCTAATCTAAAATCTCATCTAAAAAAGTATTGTAGGCTATAAAATTATGGTGCAGGCTAATTTACAAGAACTGACACGATTACAATGGTGTTGGAAACCTTTGCATGAAATCTTCGGTTAAATGTAAAAAAAAAAAAAATGAATGACTTAGTCAAGTCTCGAACTCGCAACCTTTGGAACTCGAGTCCGCAGCCTTAACCACTACACCAGCTAGACCGCTGTCATGACGGCAATGCAAGTTGAGACAATTACTTCTTTTTTTTTTTACACTCTTTTCTTTATCTATCTATCACACTTTCAAAATATCAAGTTATCTATCACACAATCAAACTATCTATCGATCGATCACACTTTCAAAATATCAAATTATCTATCTATCACACAGTCAAACTATCTAATCTATCTATCTCATGTGAAGTGGGAACTAATATTTCCTAAAAGACACATGAGGAACTTTCGTTCAGGGTTTAGTTTCCGCCTGTGAGCCTTTTTTGACGCACGGATGACTATAGCCTGTGTTTTAGCCTGGTCGGGACCAGGCTAATTATATCTGACTCAGAAGGAGCTCAACCAAGCAGCGAATTATTTGAGCCACATTGATGGCACCGAACGCAAGCTAACATTTTCGAGGCTTAAAACTTTATCGAGGCTTAGACCTTTATCGAGCTTCATGGAATAGGGCCCAGAGGAAACGGAGACTGAATGAGGGAGAGCATGATTGTTGAATGACTGTATATGTCTGTATAGTAGTATGTCTGTTTTACAGTTACTCTGATAACTTGCGATGTCAACACACTGCAAAAAGTAAATCTCAGTAAGTAAACATCTTAAATCAAGGCAATATACGCTTGTTTCTTGTCTGACTGCACAAGTTTTAAGATAGCTTTTGCTTGTTTTAAGAAAATCTTGGCATGTGAAATTTTCCTGCTCTGTTGGCAGATAGTTTTGCTTATTTTAAGTAATATTTCCCCCATTTTATTGCTTTTTCTCTTGTTTTTGAGAGCTGACTTTTTGCAGTGCAGGTTGGGTAAGGGAGACTGTCTTTGTAATCTCTAATTGTAAGTCGCTTTGGATAAAAGTGTCTGCTAAATGGTTAAAATGTCAATGTAAATGGGACAAGCAACAACATGGACTTTGAGACTGACAGTGACTCATACTTGACCTCAGCACACATATTTCTCTATGTGTGTGTATCAGTGGAGGCTGGCGGGGGTAGAAATCGGAGGCCGTACTGATTGTAATGCACGGAATGGAATGAGGAATGGTATAAAACACATGTTCGATATGACTCCACATTCCATTCATTATAAAGAGTCCTTCCTCTGATTTCTACCTCCACCAGCCTCCCCTGGTGTGGAGGCTATCATAGCCACTGTGTTTGCATGCTATCTGTGTGCAAGTTGTTTACCACAAGAACCACCTCTATGGTCATTGCATGAGTGTGTATGTGGAGTGTGTGTATTCATATCTAATGACACACGATGCTCTCTCCTGCTAAAAAGCAAGATGAAGGAATCCATGTCATAGAACAACATATGTGGTGAAATACATATCTATTTTCTGATAATAAGCTCAGCACAACAGTTCATTTCATGTTTTTCTCGATTGCTTGAGCACATTTCTTGAAACAGTATTCACCTTTTCAAAACAGTTAATACCAGTTTGCCACAACATAACAAAGTGCCAACAGAAACATGTACAGTAATCTCTCTCTCCTTTCTGACCCATGTCCTTTCTGACCCATGTCCTTTCTGACCCATGTCCTTTGTGATCAGACGTGTTGTTAGTTGAACTGTTAAGTGAGGACAGTTATAATATGTTATATATATATGACAGTTATAATATGGAGTACAGGCTACACATGGTGTAAGCAGGTGAGAAGAAGTGTAAAGCAGTCTACCTTCAGTTATAATATGTTATATGTATATATGTTATATATGTAAAGCAGTCTACCTTCAGCTGGGACTTGGAGACTTTGCCGCATTCCTCCGTTTCCAGTGAAGTGAATGCATACCAGATAGACTTCAGTAGCTCAGACTTCAGATCCATGTTAAACACGTTTTCAGACCTCAGATCCATGTTAAACACGTTTTCAACACATTCAACGCAAAGTGAACTGGAGGTGCGCAGCCTACCAAAGGTTTTCACAACTGCTTTTCCCTCAACTCACCTTACCTCCACTCCTCCTACCCCGGAGACATCTAGACCTGAAACTCACTACCTCCACCTGTCGGCCAGTCGAGTATTGCCGTAACGCAGATTTGACCATTATTGACGCTTTCTTGCCGTCTTTTCAGCCTTGGGTTCGAATCCACCTGAGGACATTACTGTCAAAAATATTTTCTTTTTTAAAGTCTTAATCAATTAAATGTTTAATGTAACACAACATGTTTTGATGATTTATAATTCATTTCATTAAAGAAAACAGGACATCTTATGCTATTTATTGGTTTAACATTGCAATGTAAATGTTACATTCTGCCCCTTTCCAGTTTCTATCTTACCGTGGGAAGATTGCAAGTCTTATCAGACTGTAGCCCCCTGTTGAGGCAACACACAGCAAGCAGTCTTCTTGAAGAGGCATGGACACCTTTCTTCAAAGCAGTACAGACTGGAAGACTACACTCTTATCAGACTGCAGCCCCCTGTTGAGGCAACAAACAGCAAGCAGTCTTCCTGAAGAGGCATCAACACCTTTCTTCAAGGAGATAACACCGGCCATCTCCTTGACCATAAAAATCCTGTCATAAAATCTCAAACCTTAATTATGCTTCACTGTTGATCTTAATGTCACCATTATACTGTTTTAAAAAACACTTTGACACATATTCAACTCCACACTTGATTTATTAAAAAGCACACACATAACTGCTACACCATGTACATAATATACACATATTTAAAACGATTTGCAATGACTGAACATCAATGAACCATGTAATTGTAAATAACAACTAACAAAAGCTTAATACAAATAAATAATACACTGGAAAGTAATACAAAGGAATTTGTAATACACAGGAAGATTCTCCTACCCTGCTATGTGTCTCTATGTGTGTGTGCGTGTAAGTGTGAAAGGAGGTAGATCCATACGTTTCTCCACCATCCACCTCTGCTTCTCAGTCTCATAAAATGCAGACAGTTGGAACTCCACCCAGGTCATTTCCTTTACCATGCCCTGTGCCTGGTACAGAGACAGTACCTTTGCAGGGCAATAAATATATTTCCCTCTCACTCCAGGGAATGTAGTGTGTGTGTGTGTGGACTGTTGGGACCCTGCTTAAGTGGCTGGTGGCAGAACCTGCACAGGCGGCCGGAGGGCTGCTGCCCTGGCATCTTGTGTTTCTCTGGTGTATTTTTATACTTTCTAAACACCTCCGCCTTTTGTTGTGTTGCATTAAGCTCCCGCTGAAAAAATGCTGTCTCGGCAAAGTCTGTGAATGGCATGCGTGCATTTGTGAGGCCTTCTACTGCGTAGGTATCGAATACTTTTTTCGAGCAGTAGAAGTATCTCACCTCTCCACTCTGGTAAAAAAAAATGAATGGAGGAGCCATCGCCAAGGTAGCGGGACTTAGGCTGGCCACACGCTCGACAGGTAAGTATTTTCTTTTTTTGCTGCTGTTGCTGCGTGTTCCCCTGTTCGGTTGTCCCTGTTGCCTGGTTCGCAGGGGCATCCAGGGGTAGGTTCACCGCTGGTGGGTTGACTGGGGCAGGTGGCAGGGGTGTGACAGCGACACTGACATGTTTGTTAAGTCACCTGAGGTGCTTCTGTGCCTTTTTCACCACCTGTTTGATGTGCACGTCCCAGGTGACAACACCTAGGAACTTGAAGCTGCTTCCCTTCTCTACGGCAGACCCATTGATGGTAATGGGGTCCTGTTCCTGACTATTTTTCCTGAAGTCCACCACCAGCTGCTTGAGTTCAACTTAAAAAGCATTCGTCCCTGGGTGGGCTTGAACCACCAACCTTCCGGTTAACAGCCGAACGCGCTAACCAATTGCAAGAGACTTGTATGGGTATATTTGTTGGACCCTTTTTTGGGGGGGGTTGGGTTCAAATGCGGAAGACATTTTACATTTAACAGACACTTTTATTCAAAGCGAATTACAATTTAAGGGACATTCTCCCTGGAGTAACTTAGGGCTAAGTGCCTTACTCAAGGGAACCCAAGTGGTGGTTTCCCAGGTGTGAGTTGAACTCAGGACCTTCCGATCATCGGTCCAAACACTACCCCCACAAAAGGCTCCGCTGAGATTCGAACTCAGGATCTCTAGTTTACTAGACAGGCGCTTTAACCAACTAAGCCACGGCGCCTACACAGTGATAACAAAAAACACCAGCCGGGAGGGCATGTTGTGAGCCCACCCAAGGACAAAGTGATTTTGTTAGAGAACAGGCAGAGTTTTGGCCTTGATGCTCCAGAAGAGGCTACACCGTTTGGACGGCATCGGTTCAAACCGACTGGTTGGGGTGACTGGGATCTTGCCTCTGTAAGGGATCTTTGACCCCACGCCAAACTTCTTAAGTCACCTGAGGTGCTGCTGTGCCTTTTTCACCACCTGTTTGATGTGCACGTCCCAGGTGACAACACCTAGGAACTTGAAGCTGCTTCCCTTCTCTACGGCAGACCCATTGATGGTAATGGGGTCCTGTTCCCGACTATTCTTCCTGAAGTCCACTACCAGCTGCTTGAGTTCAACTTAAAAAGCATTCGTCCCTGGGTGGGCTTGAACCACCAACCTTCCGGTTAACAGCCGAACGCGCTAACCAATTGCGCCCCAGAGACTTGTACGGGTATATTTGTTGGACCCTTTTTTGGGGGGGGTTGGGTTCAAATGCGGAAGACATTTTACATTTAACAGACACTTTTATTCAAAGCGAATTACAATTTAAGGGACATACTCCCTGGAGTAACTTAGGGCTAAGTGCCTTACTCAAGGGAACCCAAGTGGTGGTTTCCCAGGTGTGAGTTGAACTCAGGACCTTCCGATCACCGGTCCTACCACTACCCCCACAAAAGGCTCCGCGGAGATTCGAACTCAGGATGTCCTGTTTACTAGACAGGCGCTTTAACCAACTAAGCCACGGCGCCTACACAGTGATAACAAAAAACACCAGCCGGGAGGGCATGTTGTGAGCCCACCCAAGGACAAAGTGATTTTGTTAGAGAACAGGCAGAGTTTTGGCCTTGATGCTCCAGAAGAGGCTACACCGTTTGGACGGCATCGGTTCAAACCGACTGGTTGGGGTGACTGGGATCTTGCCTCTGTAAGGGATCTTTGACCCCACGCCAAACTTCTTAAGTCACCTGAGGTGCTGCTGTGCCTTTTTCACCACCTGTTTGATGTGCACGTCCCAGGTGACAACACCTAGGAACTTGAAGCTGCTTCCCTTCTCTACGGCAGACCCATTGATGGTAATGGGGTCCTGTTCCCGACTATTCATCCTGAAGTCCACCACCAGCTGCTTGAGTTCAACTTAAAAATCATTCGTCCCTGGGTGGGCTTGAACCACCAACTTTCCGGTTAACAGCCGAACGCGCTAACGAATTGCGCCCCAGAGACTTGTACGGGTATATTTGTTGGACCCTATTTTTGGGGGGGGTTGGGTTCAAATGCGGAAGACATTTTACATTTAACAGACACTTTTATTCAAAGCGAATTACAATTTAAGGGACATTCTCCCTGGAGTAACTTAGGGCTAAGTGCCTTACTCAAGGGAACCCAAGTGGTGGTTTCCCAGGTGTGAGTTGAACTCAGGACCTTCCGATCACCGGTCCTTACCACTACCCCCACAAATGGCTCCGCTGAGATTCGAACTCAGGATCTACCTGTTTACTAGACAGGCGCTTTAACCAACTAAGCCACGGCGCCTACACAGTGATAACAAAAAACACCAGCCGGGAGGGCATGTTGTGAGCCCACCCAAGGACAAAGTGATTTTGTTAGAGAACAGGCAGAGTTTTGGCCTTGATGCTCCAGAAGAGGCTACACCGTTTGGACGGCATCGGTTCAAACAGACTGGTTGGGGTGACTGGGATCTTGCCTCTGTAAGGGATCTTTGTCCCCACGCCAAACTTCTTAAGTCACCTGAGGTGCTGCTGTGCCTTTTTCACCACCTGTTTGATGTGCACGTCCCAGGTGACAACACCTAGGAACTTGAAGCTGCTTCCCTTCTCTACGGCAGACCCATTGATGGTAATGGGGTCCTGTTCCCGACTATTCTTCCTGAAGTCCACCATCAGCTGCTTGAGTTCAACTTAAAAAGCATTCGTCCCTGGGTGGGCTTGAACTATTCAGTCATCAGAAACGATGACTGAGGTGGGCTTAAACTATTGGGTGGGCTTAAACTATTCAGTCATCAGAAACGACAGGAACAGGTATGGGGGTGGTGTCTGCATGTACATTCACAACGATATTATCTTTAACACCCGGCATGACCTGAATCGTGACAAATTAGAATCTGTTTGGGTTGAAATTATCTTTAACAAAGCAAAACCGGTGCTGGTTGGTACTATCTACAGACCTCCCGATCAGAATGATTTCTATGATATTCTTGAGGGGTGCTTGGATGACGTTGACTGTGTGGAAAAGATTCTTATTGGGGATTGGAACACGGACATGCTCAGAAATGAAGCATCCGGCTTCAAATCCTTCACTAGGTTTTCTGAATTACACGGTCTCCGCCAACAAATTACCAAACCCACTAGGGTGTGTATTTCTACTCAAACCACCATAGATCTCATTCTAACATCGGATGAGTCCAAAATCTCCAAGAGTGGGGTTATTGTATGTGGGCTAAGTGATCATTACATGATCTTTTGCACTCGTAAAAAGCATAAACCCAAGGCTGGCGGTCATAAAACTGTAACCACTAGATCCCTTAAATCCTATTCTAGTGAGGCCTTAAACCATAAACTGGAGAATCAAGACTGGTTAGATGAACTAAAAAGCACACAGGTTGAGGAGGCATGGCTAGGTTTCAAAACCAAATTCCTAAATATTATTGACAGTATAGCCCCCATGAGAACCACCAGGGTTAAAGCCTGATCGGAACCATGGATGAATTCGGACATTCTAAATGCTATGAAAGTCAGAGACCTAAAATGCTCTGAAGTTCAAAAATGCAAATCAAAATTAGTGAAACACTTAAACGAAGATCTCAAAACCCACTTTGAGAAAATTAAAAAACAATGCAACAAACTATGCAATCAGGTAATTACCATGACAAAATCTGCTAAGAAAAAATACCTCGATAACAAAATCGAAGAAAACTTAAACAAACCACGTGACCTTTGGAAGCTAGCCAACTAGGTTGCAGTCAAAAACTAAAAACCAGGTCTACAAACATCAGCATAAAATCTGGAGATTCTCTCTTTACAGACAAGCTGGATGTGGCTAAGTGCTTAAACACTTTCTTTACAACCATAGCCACTAAATTAGTTAACAATCTACCACCCCACTCAGGGCGTTATGGTGTAGAGCACATCCGTGCGTTCTACAATAAACTGGGTGTACGCAAAGATGATTTTAAACTCTCCATGGTGTCAAACGATGAGGTGTTTAAAAAACTGGGCGCTCTACACTCAGAAAAGGCCACGGGCCATGACAATATTCCAGCCAGATTTCTAAAAGACTCAGCTGCCTCCATTACCCCAATCATCACCCACATAATAAACCTCTCCATCAAACAGGGACACGTCCCCCTTGACTTTAAAATAGCAAGGGTAACCCCACTGTATAAAAAAGGAAGCAAATTAGACCCAGGCAACTACCGACCTGTTTCTATTCTTAATTCCATCTCGAAACTTATGGAAAAAATAGTTTATGAACAGGTTGATAGGTACCTTACCGAAAAAAATCTGATGTATGAATTTCAATCAGGATTCAGAACATCCCATTCCACTGACACATGCCTTCTCTATTTGAACGACCACATCAACCATGAGGTGGACTCGGGCAAGTACTGCGGCATGGTCATGCTGGACCACCAGAAGGCCTTCGACACAGTAGATCACCACATATTGTTAGATAAACTGAAAGCAATTGGGTTCGATAGAACATCGGTGAGCTGGATGCAATCCTACTTAGAGGGGAGGGAACAGGTGGTTAGTGTGAACGGAACACTGTCCCCCCCCCCTCCCAGTGACCTGCGGCGTTCCACAAGGAAGCATATTGGGACCTTTACTGTTCCTAATATATGTGAATGACATGTCATCAGCATGTGATTGCAATTTGTTCCTGTTCGCGGATGACTCGGCTCTGCTGGTCTCTGACAGGGACATATTGCAGGTGGAAAAAGCGCTAAGCACTGAACTGAGTAGAATCTGCATCTGGCTAGCTGACAATAAACTATCAATACACCTAGGTAAAACTGAAACCATCCTATACGGATCCCCATCTAAACTCAGAAAGGCTGTAAATTTCAAAATAAAAGTGGGTAACATTAATATCACAAGAAAAGAGGATATTACATACCTGGGCTCCATCTTAGAGGCAAATCTTTCCGGAGATAAAATGGCAGCAAAAGTAATCAAAAAAGTGAACCATAGAACTAGATTCTTGTACAGGATATCCTCACTTGTCAGTAAAAACACACTGAGGACCCTATCAGGAGCTCTCATTCAATGTCACTTCGACTATGCCGTAACATCATGGTACTATAGAACCACAAAGGCCCAATAAACAAGACTCCAGACAGCCCAAAATAAACTGGTTAGGCTTCTGCTAGGCCTCAACCCTAGGACACATCTAACCGCTGCTCATTTTTTTAGCCTTGATTGGCTACGAGTAGTTGACAGAGTGCAGCAGCTTGCACTGGGCCTGGTCTTCAAGATACGCTACACCACAAAGACACCCAAGTACCTGTCAACATACTTCCAAAAAGTGAACAACGTCCACACATACAATACCAGAGGAAGCTCCACGAACCACGTTCAACCGCGTTGCACCACAAACAAGGGGTTAAACTCGTTTGCAAACTATGCAGTAAAAATGTGGAACGCCCTTCCTATAATCTTAAAGGAGTGCAAAACACTGCCCACCTTCAAAACCACTCTCAAAAAACATTTACAGGAGGCTGCAATCCGTAACTGGACCCTCTAAATCAAAAATCAGATTAAAAGACCCGAACTACCCACTGTACATACTTTGTGTTTTGTCCCCCGCCCCCACCTGTGGTGTATGTCCCCACCTGTCCTACCCGCTGTACATACCTTATGCTTTGTTGTATTGTTCTTCCCATGATGGATGTATGTTTATCTTGTAGATAGTACTAGTTATTTGTCTGTATTATCTTGTAGATAGTACTAGTTTTTTTTGACTGTCTTACATGTAACGATGAATTGAGAATCAAGGACCCCAATTGAAATAAGCCAGTGGCTTTCTTGGGTTTTTATCCTGTTAGTTGACCTTGTATGTAATATGTACTTTCATGTACCTACTTCTGCAAATCTTCTAATAAAGTTTTCAATCAATCAATCAATCAATCAACCACCAACCTTCCGGTTAACAGCCGAACGCGCTAACCAATTGCGCCACAGAGACTTGTACGGGTATATTTGTTGGACCCTTTTTGGGGGGGGGTTGGGTTCAAATGCGGAAGACATTCTACATTTAACAGACACTTTTATTCAAAGCGAATTACAATTTAAGGGACATTCTCCCTGGAGTAACTTAGGGCTAAGTGCCTTACTCAAGGGAACCCAAGTGGTGGTTTTCCAGGTGTGAGTTGAACTCAGGACCTTCCGATCACCGGTCCTACCACTACCCCCACAAAAGGCTCCGCTGAGATTCGAACTCAGGATCTCCTGTTTACTAGACAGGCGCTTTAACCAACTAAGCCACGGCGCCTACACAGTGATAACAAAAAACACCAGCCGGGAGGGCATGTTGTGAGCCCACCCAAGGACAAAGTGATTTTGTTAGAGAACAGGCAGAGTTTTGGCCTTGATGCTCCAGAAGAGGCTACACCGTTTGGACGGCATCGGTTCAAACCGACTGGTTGGGGTGACTGGGATCTTGCCTCTGTAAGGGATCTTTGTCCCCACGCCAAACTTCTTAAGAGTCCATGTCTATTAGTGATGCATTATTATAAGACATCCATGTCTATTAGTGATGCATGGGTTGACTTATACAGTGGTATGAGGTTTGTGTCAGGGTTTGGGTCTGGATCAGGGTTTGGGTCAGGGTCTGGGTCAGGGTCTGGGTCAGGGTTTGGGTCAGGGTCTGGGTCAGGGTTTGGGTCTGGATCAGGGTTTGGGTCAGGGTCTGGGTCAGGGTCTGGATCAGGGTCTGGATCAGGGTCTGGGTCAGGGTCTGGGTCAGGGTCTGGGTCAGGGTCTGGGTCAGGGTTTGGGTCAGGGTTTGGGTCAGCATGCACTTTCTTCCACATTGTTCAACTAATGTTCAATGAATGAGTATCAGTGTGACAATAGATGTTGCTATTTTTTATTCCATCCTATTTTGGCCTTTATTTCAGCAAATAAGACAACGTTGTCCAATAGCCTATAATAGCCCTAACGCATTGCAAGAGGTTAATATAACTCTCTTGTGGGAGAAAAAACTTCAAAACATTTACATCTGTACACTGTATGCGTGTCGGGGTTGGGTGCAGGTCTTTTACATTATTCCTGAAATATAATCAGGCGGGTGGGTTATTACGAAACACGGGCAGGTAAACAAATAGCTGACCCACCTATCACTCTATTGTCTAAGTCAGGGGTAGGCAACCTTTTTGATATGAAGTGCCATTTTAAAATGTTCTTGTTAGTCAGTGTGCCAACCACAATATCAACATTAATTATGACTCGACATCAAACCAAACCAAACAGACCAACTGATCTGCATGAACAACAATTTTCAGCAAAGAGCTATGTATGCAAAGCCATGTATGCTAAATAAACAGGCCTAACAGTCAACTAACTGAAACTTGAACAAAATGACCAACATAACATCTAAGACAACTAAACTTTGTGATGCGTAGCACAACTTTAAGCAAATTGGAGCGCTCAATTTCTACCAAAGTTGCAATGCTAACTGCGCTCCCTATGGTTATCATTTTAATAAGTAGGCCTAACTGGATGGTGATTATACAAGGGTCTTACTTGTATGAATTATACTTTATATTTATATAATTATGTGGTTGTTACTTACATTTTATTCTTTTATTCCAACCACAACAAACTTTTTTTTTGGGTTGCAAAGAGCTATGTATGCAAAGCCATGTAAACAGTCCTAACAATCAATGTGATCCCTGGCCCTGTTTTCCTTTGCTCAACTCCATTATCTGGGGGTGGTACTTGGTCACTTTAACTAACATGGCATGTCATTCACATCTACGCTCTCATCAAGTGCGAGGCTAAACACCGTCGCATCTTTCAAACCAGCGGTCTGCTGCGCTTTCACGTTTTCTGCCATTTCTCCTATTCTTCGTTCCACACTTCTGGCTGACACTGGGATGTCTTTTATTCTTGATTTTATTGTGTCTTTGTTTGATAAGCCTTCAAACAAAACATCTGAGCTACAGAGGAAAGCCTCCTATTATTCTCCATCAGTGAATGGCTTTCCACGTTTCGCAATGCAATGAGCAATGCGAAAGCTTGCTTCAGTTGCGTGATTTTTAGCAGTGGCAAATGCTTTAAAGGTGCTGGCCTGCTTCCCATACCTTGACACAGCACGTCTTATTGATTCGGCCTTGTCTGTTTCATCCTTGAACGACTTCTGATGTTTGGTCTCTTAATGCCGTTTAACGCTTGAAGTTCGGCAAACAACATTCTCGTGACATAGGACACATACAGCACGGTCTTTCTGGGACACAAAACCCCACTCTTATTATATATTATTATTATTATATTGTTATGTGTGCTTAACAGTAACACTTGTATCGAATCGAATTCAGAATTTTACTTTGAAAATTGGCGCAAGAAATACGGCTCTCGTGGAGTGGAAGAGAGACTAGGGCTGCATTCGTAAATTCGCCCTGAGAGCGCCGGAGCGTCCCTGAGACCGCCTCTAGACTCTAGTCCAATCAAATTACTTGGTCCCATTATGACGTTGAACCCAGTGTGCGCGAATTTACGAACGCGGCCAACATAAAATAAAATAAAAACATTCTCCCATTCTCGCACTTATTGCTTGCGTGCCACTGTTTAAGCTGTCGCGTGCCACTGCTGGCACGCGTGCCATAGGTTGCCGACCCCTGGTCTAAGTGTACTACTTTTCTTCATAAACAAAGTCAACTTTACTTATCAATTCTCACCCTTAGGCGTCTTGCAGATGTATGGTCTGTGAGCATAGTAGGGCCCTGTGCCCCATGCGCCATCAGAGGAGCGGATCGCTGCAGAGTTATTCATGTTTCTCCCAGGCCGACCCTCAGTACAGTTAGTGTAGTCCAACACTGTGTTGTCCAACCAAAGCCACTGCCCTAGGAGAGGAAAATTTACTTTTCTGTGTAATCTATAACACAATGACTTCGTTTCTTGTTGTTTGATGGGGATTCATTATCTTTGATGGGGATTTTCTGTGCTTAGTGATTTCAGGTGTAGCAACTTTCAAATACTCATGTCGTCTTCAATTTGTTTCCGATTTCAATGTATGATGCATCATTTGAAAGCTTACAATCTGTAGTTTAAGCACATGTAAAAAACTGAAAAATGACTTCGCCTACAGGTAGCCCTTTTCATTGGCCTGTGTCACAAATGTCCAAAATAAGCAGGGCACTGTATATATTCTGTCAGACAAAGTGAGAAGCACATAGATTTTGATTGCACAACATGCCATGGTTGGGGTCAATTTAATTTCTATTCAAGAAGTGTTGTTAAAATTCCAAAATGGTCAGTTTAAAAAGCTTTTCATCATCAGTTTATTGAGAACTTAAAAAGTATGTTATGTTCAATTATGCCATTTCAATTTACTTCCAGAATTCCTTGGAATTCAACCGACCCCAAATCTGATTCACTTTTCAGGAAGAGCGACCGTAATGACATGTAAGGCTCATGACCCATGCAGGCTAAGACCCATGGAGGCTCCTACCTTTCCTCACACAGCTAGTCGAGGCCTCCGCCCAACTTAACCCTCGGGTCATGAAGGCGTAACAGTGGCCCCTGAAGGGAGCCCAGTAGACGGGCTTGGACCTCTCGTCTTCCACATCCTTAGGGCACTCTCCAGGGTACGTGCCAAGGCTGTGGGAGTCATCGAGATTGGGCTGTGGGAGTCATCGAGATTGGGATATGGTATGGTATATATATATGGGATATGATCTCTCTCTCTCTCTCTCTCTCTCTCTCTCTCTCTCTCTCTCTCTCTCTCTCTCTCTCTCTCTCTCTCTCTCTCTCTCTCTCTCTCTCTCTCTCTCTCTCTCTCTCTCTCTCTCTCTCTCTCTCTCTCTCTCTCTCTCTCTCTCTCTCTCTCTCTCTCTCTCTCTCTCGCTCTCTCTCTCTCTCGCTCTCTCTCTCTGCGTCTCCGTGCGGCAGGTACTTCCTGCCCCTCTCATCTCCCGAGGGAACAAACACACACAGGTTAAATAGACCAGTGGGATAACGAGTCTGATCACTGACACCTGTCCGTAATCAGCTCATTATTCCCCCCCCAACGGCAGTCTGGCTCCCTCTGCAGGCCAGAACGCGCCATGCTCCCCACAATGGTATATTGGTATATACAGATATACAGTGTATATGGTATATTGGGATATATTACTAATTGCAATGAAGGGTCGTGGAGAAGAAGTCATACTGTAAGGGTTAGGGGTCAGGGGTTAGGGTCAACTTAAGAGTTTGGTGCCATTGAAAGTAAATAAAGACCTAGATGCAGAAGCGGGGGTCGTAGTGATTCTGAAGGTGTATTTGAGTACTATTGCTCTGTTTGACATATTTTGCTTCAACCATGTAGCTAACTTTTGATAACAGAACAGTCTCTTTGTCTGTGGGTGTGAAGTCATATGCAGGTGTTCAGCATGAATTTGAGAAGAGTTTTACTCTTAATGTTATCTTGTGGGACCTGGAGAGTTTGTGGTCTGCAGGGTAAGATAAGACAGGGAGAATAAGATCCAAGATATTGATCTGCACATGGCTTCATACCCTGCATTGATGTAAACAAATAACCCTAATCCTAAACAGCTCTGGATTTAAAACCCCAAACTTGTTATAATAATAATAATAATAATAATAATAATAACTTTATTTGTATAGCGCTTTTCCTGCAAACGTTGCAGCAATGCTGCAATATTAAAAGGATGGGTTTTTATAATCTTAATTTAATTATTTAGTCATTTAAAGGCAATATTAAAAAGATGGGTTTTTAGTCTTAACTTGAACATATGTGCTGAGGTTGCATCCCTACTGTAAACTGGCAGTGCATTCCACAATTTGGGTGCATAAAATGAGAATGCAGCCTCACCAAATCTCTTCTTTTGTACATGTGGTACACAGAGAAAACCAGCGTCAGAAGACCTGAGAGCTCTATTGGGCTGATATGCTAGCAGAAGACCTGAGAGCTCTATTGGGCTGATATGCTAGCAGAAGACCTGAGAGCTCTATTGGGCTGATATGCTAGCAAAAGGTCTTTCAAATATTCTGGTGCTGTGCCAGTGAGAGCTTTATAAACAAGCAGAAGGATCTTGAAATCTATTCTGAACTTAACAGGAAGCCAGTGTAGAGTTTCTAAAATAGGAGTTATGGTGTTTTAATATAATAAAAACTAAGATATTGATTCCTCCCATGAGAAAAGACCAAGCAGTGCAATGCTAAATCTGACGTGGGACCAGGTGTAACTGTGAATAAGTTAAGAAATGTCTGATCCAGAACTTTCTCCAAGGCACCAGTCAGTCTGCTGCTTTTGTGCCAATAGATCCACCTTCTGATCCTTCATTATTGATCATTTTGAGTCCTTCAGCCACGATCACTTATTATTGCATCATGTTCGACAGTTGCCACAGTAAAATGACAGAATTTGCCTCCAACCTAAACCTCTAAACCAAAGGACTTCACGTAATACTTTATTCAAATGGATTTATTGCAGGAGATGGCAAATCATTCCTGACTCCATTAACTTCCTTAATACTTCTACATTGGGATGTCTAACATTGTTTACACTTGTTTACAAACAGGAATGATTAGTAGTAAATTCAGCTTTATAGAATCATCTGATATAAGCCTACAGTATTTTGTCCATTTTTATCTATAAATCTATAATCTATCTTTCTGCCTGATATCTCACCTGTGGACTGCGTACAAACACTGTTGAATGTGCCATTGCAGAAATGTGTACTCCATCCGCCCTCCACAGGGTCCAGGTACACACAGGGTAGGGATGGACGCGGCTCAGCCCAGTTCCATTTGGCCAGTCTCAGATGCCTGCCATCCACCCATCTGAAGTAGCCCTCAGTCTGAAGAGGAAAGAGCAAAGTTACTCCATGTTAAACCTGAACATATGATGTTGGACAGATATGAATAGAGGTATGAGGGAGTAAAGATAACCCATATACAACGTATACAGTATTACTTTGAACTAACAGGGTTCTCTAAGAGGGGTTTCAAAATGAATATTGACAATAGTAAAGTCTGTTATCAGTTATAAAGTCTGTAATTGGTTATAATGTTTACTAGTAATTATCAGCTAACACCAGAGGCAACCTACACATTCAAATCAACTGTTGAGTTTGAAGAAGTATCATTGCAGTACTGTACCTCCATCCTATTGAGACCAATCCACAAAGGAGCCTTGAGGTTCAGAGCCTGCAGCTCAATGTGAGCCTCAGTCCTCTCATCCAGAATGCTAGCCAGATGAGCACCATCTTTCTCACAGTGCACCATGGCATCTGTCCAGGTCAGGTTCTGAGTCACCACTTTGAAGGAGTTGTTGCCCAGCTTGATGTAGGCTATAGGGAAGACTGTTGGTGCCGCAACACGGATTAATGGATCTGGGGGGGAGGGGGTTAGAACAAGTTTGTATTTATTTTTTTATTTAACCTTTATTTATACAGGTAAAAAACACATTGAGCCCCAAGGGCTCATTTTCAAGTGTGACCTGTTCACAGGCATACAACATCCACCACAAACAAATACAATACAAAACCTGGCCTACATAGTCTAAAACTAAACTAAAACTACATAGTCTAAAACTAAAACTAGTCTAAAACAGTCTAAGATAATCTAAAACTTTCCGTCAATATAGTCTAAAACTAAACTAGTGGGTGATGGTTTCACAGAAGACCCGAGTCAACACATCACTCAGGAACAAACCTGTCCTCCAGGGTCACTGGTAGCGCCAGGATAGTCTGTCTCCATAGCAACATTACTGGTGAGTCTATTCAGTGTGTTCAGGGATGCTTTGAGTGCACTGATTGGATTATGTTCAACGATTATGCTCAGATATGGACAAACTCAGTATCTGTCATAAATATATATCTAAGTCACTTTCTTCAAGGATACTGTTATTCCTGAAAAAAAACAGTTATGGTCCATTCAAACAGCACGTCCTGGGTTACAAAATCCTTACTGAATCAGAGAAATAGGACAGAACCTGTTCTTATCGATGCCATTTTTCAGGTTTTCTGCTCGAAATCCCATGCCCACAGTGAATATAGAATATCTCCACAATCACAAGGGCCTTCATAATAATCTTGGTACCAAATGAAAGCTAACACCTGTGGGGTGACTGTAGAAGTGTCAGAACCAAAATCTATGTTACTGTGTCAGAGTAAATAGAGCTAGAACATTGTGAAAAATCTAAAATTCACTCTCCGCCTAAAAAAACAACACTGTATTTACCGGGAATGGAAAAAAACGATGTGTTCGTTTAGAATGGAATCTAATGAATCATTTGAGATATCGATGAACATTATTGATAAAGGTAAGCTCTTTATATCTGTTATATTAAACATAGACCCGACCTTTCCCCCAAATATGGGGCCGTGGATAAGATGTGAGGAAGTTAAGGATTTTTTAATGTGGATAAAACCATGACTCTTTTTTATTGGTCCTTTATTGAGTCTATTTTATCCTTTTCTATGATTTGTTGGTTTGATGGTATTCCTATAGTGTAACAGAGCTGCAAAATCATTGGGGTCAAACAGAGCAGTCTGTTGGAGCTGTTTGACAGACAAGTCAACCGAAGAGCTCAAGCTATAGCCCCAGACTGTGACCACCCTCTTAACTCACAGTTCCAACTCCTACCCGCAGGCTCCCTCTTCTGACTCCCCAGACTAACTACCAACAGATACAAGAGAACCATGTAGATTCAACCCAAAATTGCCATCTTGGATTATCCATACCTAATGGATCCATACCTAACCCTAACCCTAACCCTAACATGACTTTTGCTACTATCTTGCAGCTCCCTATCTCTGGCTGGAATCTATCTGTTGCGTTCTTACTACCAAACTTGAGTGACCCTAACCCTAATCCTTGACTTCTCTTGAATCTCAGCCAGTTGGAGGGCCTACCTTCCTACCTTCCTACCTTCCTCCCTGCTCTACAACTCTACTTTGGATTGAGTAAGTCTCCGCTCTGTTTGTTCTGCTGGAGAGGATTGTGTTTTTGATGTGTTTTCTGCAATTTCCTATAGGTAAAACAGTGCTTTAGGTGTGTCTTTTACTGCATATTTGAGTGGCATAGCCTAGAAAGTTAGATGATTTTGGTGTTAACTGTTGAAAGCCGAATCAAATTGATTAAAACTCAAATTCTCATCAAAATAATAAAAAATGTGACGACATATTGAATTACTGTCGATACAAGCTTATCAATACTGATCTGTGTGTCTTAACTTAAAACATGCTCTGTACAGGTGGCTGCAGAGGCAGGGGGAGGTCTGCTGACAGATGTATCCATGGCTGTCATTGCAGGGTCTTGACAGCCATTTTCCATTTTTGATCACAACACACTGATCCTGATAAAGGTAAAGGAGAGATGGTTGATAAACACTGGCTTCATATTCTGATACATCGGCACTTTCAATAGGCTAGGTGCACGATCTCCACTACTTCCTGAAAGGCAGCTTGCATGAACATATCCTGTCTCACTCTATTGGTTTAATTGATTAATCAGCTGTGCGGTAAACTGTTGGAACACACAGTGCACAGCTGATTAATCAATTAAACCAATAGAGTGTAGCTATTTAAAAAATAAAAGATAGCAGTCCATTAACACAAACATGGATTTTTATTTTATTTAAAAAAAAAAAAAAAAAATCCTGATCAAATATTTGTGTTTCATATTGGATATACTGTACATAGTGTGGGGTGCAAGTAGTGTGACTAATGTGATCAGTCACTAATAAGGGGAACCGTGGCAAATAGGCCTATAGGCTATTGTATTGGCGTTTATTTACTAAGCTACTGTTAAGCACTTGAATTTAGGCTACATTCAGTGCATGACTGGTAGGCCTATAAATACAATTATGAAAGCGATAAATAGCCTAATGAATGTTCCCATCAAAGGTTTATGCATGTACAATATAGGCTAGTCCTCCAGTTTATATCACAGCCAGTATAACAGTTTAAAATTACTACCGAATGAATGAAAATGAATGCAATTCTATTATTTGACGGTATTGTCTCAATTATAGGCTACTTGAATAATTTCCTTTGTCTACCAGTGTAGGCTACTTGAATGGTCCTGTAATACGCGATTCATGTGGCCAGAGATTATTTTGGGCGACAGTGTTAAAACGCGTCTTTGGCCAGAGATCAGATCCGTAAGTGTGTAGAGTTGTGTAGGTATACTATTCTCACACGTTTTCATGTGCATTGGTCCTAATGTAGGTGTAACCAGTGGGGTTAATTGGTAAATCACGCCCACTTGGCATATTCTCTATAAATAGCCTACCTGTGACAAGTGCCTGTGTCTTGCTCCCCTCCTCCTCTGTTACCAGCTGTGGCCTCTCCTACTGATTCCACACGGCTACATTCTGACTACAGGTATGCAGTGTCTCCCTTGGTTTCCCAGTCGGCAGTGTGCACATGGTTTAGTAGGCTAATGTTTGTTTGATATACATCCATGCATTGCAGATATCCTTTAATATAGCACTGGAGTGAGTGATTGTGTGTGACTTCCTCTTGCATGTACTTATTTAGTGGTTTCATATAGAGTGCTGTGTGTGGCATTGCCAGTGAATCTTCTAATGTGTGCTATCGTCTATTGCTACTAGTACAGTAGGCTATTATTGTGTGCTCCACTATTGTGTGCCCTATACTGGGTTGTAATACCCCTTTATCTCCAGTTCCCCTAGATACTAAGTGACTGTCGCTCCCAGGGGTTGGGTCATGCTACCTGGCTAGCTCCATTTATACTGTGGGTGTTTTAAAAGATGTATTTGTAATAAAGTGATCTTTTGTATACTTTTCTAAAACCGGGTCTCTGACTATTCTGTGGCCTGTACCTGCAAGAAGGGAATCCCTGTTCATGATAATCAGCCCGTCAGGCTTACCTGGTTCATATGACTAGATTCTTTAGGTGAAAGTCCTAAGGTGGCGTTGTCACACCTTGTAATTTTAGGCCCCCAGTTGGCCGGGTTACATGATGCCACACGAGCTGTTAACTTCTTGCGCAGTGACTCGAGGTGTCGACGAAACGTGAGCGTCCTGTCCAATGTCACGCCGAGATAGATTTGCTCAGCGGAACATGGCAGGGGAGTTCCATCTAGGTGTACTCTAAGCTCACGTTTAGCCTCCCTGTTAAGGTGGAAGGCAGCCGACACCGTCTTTGCCTCGCTAAGCTTCAATCTCCATTTCCGGAAGTATGCCACTAGTGTCTGCATGTCCTGGCTCAGAATCCCCTCCACAGACTGCCAATTTCCAGCAAAGTACACCACTGCGAGGTCGTCTGCGTAGGCGTACTTCCGCGAGAGTGTGTTGGGCAGGTCATAGGTGTATATATTATAGAGGAGGGGGGCCAGGACCGATCCCTGAGGGACGCCGTTCTTAAGGCGTCGAAGCCTGCTTAGCTGTCCGCAACCGTTGGTAAGGGTAAAGCTGCGGTTACGGATGAGCTCCATGATCATTCTGACCATGTGCCTGTCCGTCAGCAGGCGGAGCAGCTTGCAGGTGAGGCCGCGATGCCATACGGTATCGTAGGCAGCCGTCAGGTCTATAAAGACGGCCCCGGCCTTCTTTTTTGCCGAAAAGCAATCCTCGATGTCTTGAGTTATAAGGGTGACTTGATCTATGGTCGACCTCCCGCGTCGGAACCCGGCCTGCTCACGTGGGAGCAGCGGGTCGACAATTGGTTCGATGCGGGCCTAGATGAGGCGCTCGAGGATCTTGAAGGGGATGCATAACAGAGAGATGGGACGGTAACTCTTAGGGTCCCCTTCAGGCTTATTCGGTTTAGGGATCGCAACAACTAGGGCTCTTCGCCAGATTTTGGGGATCTTGAGTTGGCGCAAACAGGAAGTGAGGAACGCTCTCAGCCAGGACTTCAAGGCGGGTGCGGCATGGAGAATAAGCTCCGGGCAGATGGAGTCAGGCCCCGGAGCTTTCCCTGGCTTTAGATGCTGGAGGGCAGCAGCGAACTCCTCCGGGGTGAATTCACCGGAGATGTAGTCACTGCTAGGTGGGTTTTCAGTCTTGACTTGAACATAATGTGCTGAGGTTGCATCCCTAATGTAACCTGGCAGTGCATTCCACAATTTGGATGCATAAAATTAGAACGCAGCCTCACTATATCTCTTCTTTTGTACAGAGAAAGCCAGCGTCAGGAGACCTGAGAGCTCTATTGGGCTGATAGCATATAATAATAATAATAATAATAATAATAATAATAGCATCTCTTTCAATTTCAAGCAATTTCATGAAAACAATTGATGGATTAATTGTATGAAATATCAAGAGGACACAGATGTCCTAGTGAATGCTACCTCTAGTGTGTGTACATATACAGTACCTGTGTGTGTGTGTGTGCTTTATTTAATTTGAGGACAGTTTAAATCCTGAACAGCGCTCCCTACAGCTATGTGACTCATTTGACGGAGCACATTCAGGTGAAGAGTAAGGCAAAGGGAGAGGAGGCCAAGGAGGCCAAGTCTAATGAGTTCATGAAAGCATTCCCTTCCTTCGTCTGGACCATCAGAGATTTCTACCTGAAACTAGAGATTGGCGGAGAATCCATCAAGGCGGATGAGTACCTGGAGAACTCACTCAAACTGGATGGCGGTCAGAATGAGAGGCTAGATCATGACTTGCAGACAGGGGTGAAAGTAGTTCTAAGTACTCCTGTTCTAGATCAGCAAAGTGATTAACAAATTTCATTTGCAGAGAAGATTGACCTGCATTGATTTTACAATTGTAATTGTAATCTCTGCTTTGCAGCTAGGGGTCAAACTGACCCCTGTTCAAAACTCCAAAGCTACCTGTTAGTGTTTCAGCACTCTAATTTGTTCATGTTCAGCAGGTTAAACACGATACACCAAAGAGGGTGAATAGTAATGTCAGGATTACAACAACAACCTGAATTAATTATTCAACTGTGTTGTTTGATCAATCTCAAATATATTTACATGAATAAAATAGCAGTTACTTAACTTTCTTATAGGACATTTAACATGAACTAAAAATCACTCTTTTCTCTATTGCTCTATTTGGTTATTTACCCTAGACTATGGACAAGGACAGAATTCAATCCGCACATTGGTTTTGTTCATTTGGGCACTGTCTCTGACCACTAACAGTGAGCAAGTGTTAACCAAAAACCAATGGTACCGAAATTAGCATGCTTGAAATGTCATGCCTGAATCATCTCAAATCATTTAAATCAAGTCATTGAGTCTATTCGGCTCAATTGATTGAATGCATTTTAAACATGCCAATTTAGGTACCATCGACTTCCATTGTTTTGGTTAAAATGCCAACTGTTGTTTCAGGGTAAGGAACCAAGTAGGCCTATATGACTTTGTAATTTGGGTGAACTATTTCTTTACTTTGCTGTTTTCAAAAGGAACGCCTGAGGCGATTGAGATAAAGAACCGCCCTCGGTTGTGTCTGAGGAGATTCTTCCCCGTAAGGAAGTGCTTTGTGTTCGAGCGTCCAGGCAACTCAAAGACGTTGCAAAAGATGGAGGAGATGACCGATGCTGACCTGGATCCCAGTTGTGTGGAGCAGGCCAAGGAGTTCTGTGATTACATCTACACCAACGCTGAGACCAAGACCATGATAGGAGGCCTGAAGGTCACTGGCAGCAGTGAGTAACCTGCATCTACAGCCTTTACTACTATAGTACTATACCACTATAGAATAATATTCAAGCCAGTCACTTATAGGGTACGTGAGCCTGCACACAATAGTAGTTACTAAGTAGTAGCTAATAGCTTCCTCATACCACTTACCATTACCAAAGCCTGACTCTTATCCTAACCCTAACCACTCTAAGTTAATGCATGAGCCCAACCTGAACCTAATCCTTACCTTAAAGGGATAGTTCAGCCATATTACAAAAGTCACATATTTGGTTCCTTATGCTGAAAGAAGTCTATGGACAAGGACAGACTTCAACACTTTGGTTCTGCTACTGTCACTAACAACCAATTGTCATCAAAAATATTTCTTACCAAAACCCAGTGCAAGTCAATGGACCCTAAATTAGTTTGCATGTTAAGCTTACGTAATTTAAATCAGGTAATTGAGTCTTTTCAGATAATTATTTATGATTTGGACATGAAATTGCTGAACATGCTAATTTAGGGTTATGGTTGACTTGCATTGGATTTTGGTTAACATTTTTTATCAATTAGGGGTTTGTGACAGTGCCCAGATAAACATGGAGGGGTAGGCTAATGAATATTAACATGATTCATGAGCGGGAGCCAGTCAGTGAGCTTATTCAACATGCATCCAATGTCCTACAACACAAAGTTTGCATGATCAGGGCCATGCACTGCACTTATAGCCTCTTCTGTAATAGGGCACATTGTATTTTTAATTAAGTTGTTTGAGTTTGAAAGCTTCCACCTCTGCTGTTTGTCCTATCTCTTGAACCTGTTGCCCAGGCCGTTCGCCAGTCAGTCACCCATGATCCTATTACGGTCCACAACACCAAACATCACATATCTCTGTATGCTGATGATATCCTTCTTTTTATTCAGAATATCCCTCAGTCACTTCCTCACCTTCTAAACATCTTTAATAATTTTAGCCGAATTTCGGGTTACAAAATTAACTGGGGAAAATCAGCTCTATTGCCACTGAATGCCTCAGCTAGACAGTTAGATATCTCACTAAACATCCCAATGGTCCAGAATATTAAATATCTAGGTATCACTATCTACCCCTCAATTTCAAACACAGTATCAATTAATTATAAGAATGTGCTGAAGGAGGTAGAATCTGATCTACAAAGGTGGAAAACTTCACCCCTCACATTTCATTCCCGTATCTCAGTTATTAAAATGAATATTCTTCCACGAATAAACTTTTTTAGTTCCATGCTCTCTAGCCCCACCAAGTGGTTATTGGAAGAAACTACACTATATCTCTTCTCATTTTATATGGAGGGGGAAGAAGCCCAGACTCAAATTCTCAACCCTCCAGAGGCTAAAAAACTAAGGGGGATTGGGGCTACCAAACTTCGAATGGTATTATTGGTCCTTTGTGCTGCGTCCTCTCTCCACATGGTTTGATCCGGCCGCTCGTGTATCTTGGCGCCCCTTAGAGGAAAACATTGTCCATCCTCATAGGTTCGAAGATGTCATATACTCTAACATTTCTATTAAACAGTCCAAATTGAAATTCGGCTCCATCATCACTGAATTAATCACAGTTTGGCGATGCGCAGAAAAGTTTTGCAAAATCTCAACCAACTGGTACCTCCATTCGCCTATATTTAAAAATTCAATTCTCCAGTTGGGAGGGCGTCCAATCTCATTTCCCCAGTGGAGTGACAAGGGAGTTCACACATTCTCAGATTTATTTGGGGCTGAGGGTCTCCGCTCATTCCAAGACATTCAGAGAAACTTTAATTTACCGGGTACGTCCTTTTTTTTCTACCTTCAATTACGTACAGCTATGCGCACATACGGGGTACCCTGGAATAGCTAATTAGACATGCATCCATTTCACATAGCATTCA
Source organism: Nansenia antarctica (assembly GCF_963989245.1). Taxonomy (NCBI): domain Eukaryota; kingdom Metazoa; phylum Chordata; class Actinopteri; order Argentiniformes; family Microstomatidae; genus Nansenia; species Nansenia antarctica. The sequence goes on from NC_137678.1 coordinate 11,968,396, forward strand.
CCAGACCTAGGGGTCAGGTCTCAGCTCTTTACTCAATCCTGGTTAAGGCTTCTTTAAAACCATTACACATTGACAGAGTATGGAAAGACACTATCACACAATAACTTAAATTGTCAATTAATTTGGCAAAACATATCCCTTTCCTCCAGAAATCCCAACCACCAGGTTATCCATTTCAATTTTACTCATAGGACATACTTCACTCCATATCTGCTACATAAAATAAAGACCATACCTTCACCTAACTGTACTCTTTGCACCCGAAATACAGTTGGCACCTTTTTTCATATGGTATGGGAATGCCCGGGAGTGGCTGATTTCTGGAGGACAGTTTGTGATGCATTGTCCCTGATCCTGTCCAAACACATTCCACACTCACCAGTAGACCTATTGTTAAATGACAGTTCAAACCTAGATTTAAACATCAAACAAAGACGCATCTGGCTGGCCGGCCTTACAGCAGCCAAAAGGCTTATAGCTTGCAAGTGGAAGTCACCCCATTTCTTGACCACGCAGAGGTGGATATTAGACTACATAGACATAGCCAGCATGGAACACTGGATAGCCAACAGGCATCATGCAATTTCGGACAATGTTTCATGCTGGGACCAAACTATAACCATCCTCAAGACACTACTATAGGCTAATCGATTTGCTCCTTCCATAGGGTCCTGTAGGGGGGGGGGGGGGCTGTGATTGGGTGGGGGGTGGTGGGCGTGGGGCTGTGATAGGGTGGGGGGTGGAAGGCGGGGGGCTGCGAGTGGGTGGGGGGCGGGGGGCTGTGATTGGGCGGGTGGGTTGGAGGTTTGTGGCGGGAGGGACATCAGGGTTGCCACGCTTGCCTTGAAATAATTTTCCATACCACCTCTTGATTTTCCAGGTACCATGTTTTGTGATGATATCTAGACCGTTAAAACTTTCCGCCCCTGCCCGTCCACCACACCGGCCCACCCCCACCCCCAGAGGACACCTGACTACTTACTTGATTTAAAAGATGTGCCGTCTAGATGTGCGATCAGCTCTTAAATGCTTAGAGATAGTTAGCTGTCTAACCAGTGTTTTGATAGCTCAGTGTAGATGTATTAAACTAGAACTAATTTCCAGCCTAGAACACCACTGGGCTGAAAAACTTGGTTCCCTAAAACATATAGGTGATGGTGGTGATTCCAATTCATCAGAGCAGTCATACGTCATCTCCCTGTCATCAGAACGATCACGCCCCCTTTTGGGTGGTAGAATTGTTAGAAGTTTGACTTGCGGTCAATGCAAATGTATGGTCTTTGCTACTTTTATACGTTAAAATAAGAAAACAGTATTGATTTTTAGCTATTAGGAGCCCAAATCCGATGGCCAGTCAGGCAAACAACTATATAGTGTCGTTGCCGATCAATGATCTACGTTGTTATATATTTAAAAAATCATGAAATTATTTTGATGTGTGTCCTTTCAGTCTGCCTCCATCTATGTGGCTGAACGACCCGACGGCCTGAGATGTCATATAACCCTAACCCATATCCTGACATATACAACTACCTTATTGAATCTCCAGATAATGTATTTCTGACATCTATCACTTGCTGTAGTTAAGATACTTTGTTTTGGTAGTCTGTCCAATGTGACACTTGCCCTCCTCCACCGGCCCTAGTTTTGGATCTAGCTTGCTGTTCATTATTTTGATAATAAATCATAGCTAGCTAGCTATAACATCTTCATATAAATATATATATATACAGTATATATATCCACATACATATACTATATATACCATACAGGCTAAATACTGATCACTTGGCAAATGCATCATCTATTAAAGTAGCAAAGATCACACATTTGCATTGACCGCCAGTCAAACTTCTACCACTTCCTGAGTAAATCCAACGTTCCTACGCTGAGATGTGACCGTTTTAACTTGCGCCCCCCACTCGCGGATATCAGGAAGTATTAGCGCTATAGGCCGTTACCGTTAGCAACACATTCCAAGCGCTAGCTAGCTAGCAAGCACATCAATGTTTGTTTGCAACAATGAACCATGTGCTTGCCAACCAACATTGATAAAGCCACATTTAGAACAGCCAGACAGTTCCAAGCCAACTACTTACATTTGAGAATAAACTTAAATTATTAAATGTTTTAGAAAGCCTATCAAATCTTCCAGGACAACACAAGATTTCCATGTTAATTTTCAATTTTGCTCAGTTTCCATGCCTTTTCCAGGTATGGAACAGGGCTCACTAATTTCCATGTTTTCCCTGTTTTCCAGGTAGCGTGGCAACCCTGGACATGTGTGGGAGGAGGGGGAGGTAGGGGACTGCTGGGGTAAAGGGAGATTGGGAGAGAGGGGGGGGGGGGGGGGGAGGTTTCTACTGGATTTTGTTATTCTATTTCTCTTTTGTTCATTTACATGTTACCACTCCCTTGTACCATTCCATGAAGAAAAATCTATTAAAAAATGATTTAAAAAAAATATACTAGTGTTTTAACAGTGCAGTTAATTTAGAGTTGAGAATAGCTAAATCTGTAATGTTTTGTTTCTAAGGAGATTGAACCAGGTCCACCTGCTAGGAAAGATGTAGATTACTACCTACATACTGTAGCTGTCTCCTTTATTCATTACCTTAATGTAATATAAGTCAATTGTATAGAAACAACTCACCAAAATAGACTATTACACAACTGATTTGAAAACCCCCCTCAACCCCCCCTATTCTGTACCTTGCCATGCCTTGGCTTTTGCTGAAATGACACCACTGGTCTCATAGCCTATTGGAAATGTATTGCGTGTGTGTGAGTGAGAGCTTTTGTGAGCCTGCATGTATGATGCGGCTCTTTCAGGTACCCCAAATTTTTGGGGGGCTCTTAGTCTCCAACTGGTTGGCCACCCCTGGGGCCTCATTTATAAAAAGGTACTTGAACAGCACATTTTTCTAAACGGACGTAAGCATTATTTATAAAACGAGCTGCGCTTGTTTAACATTGCGTACGTGCTTCCTTCTATAAATACCAAATATACTTTAAATTGAACGCAGGTGAATAGCGGCTCAAAGAAAAGCGGCTGAATTAAGCCAAGTGCTAAAATATAGGGTAGGCGTTCGTCTGGAAGCGGGAGAGGGCAGAGAAGGGTGATTTAACGTTTGATTACTAACCAGGCAAATGCTTGTACTCAAGTTGTAAAAGAAAATCATTTCTTAACTCATTTTCTCGGCTGATAACAACATCGTTAATTTTATTACGAGCCACATTCACTTCGCATGAATTACAGTATAGGCAGTGCGGCTCACATGCCTGTAATAACTCTGCATAACCAGTAGGTAATACCCGACGTACAGCTACGATCGTTTCCAGAGCAGTGGTATGGTTACTCTCCTGTGTGTGTTCTCTGATGGTTCTTCAGGTGTCCTGCTTGACTGAAACTCTTCCCACACTGGGAGCAGTGGTATGGTTTCTCTCCTGTGTGTGCTCTCTGATGAACCGTTAGTTGTCCTGCTTGAATGAAACTCTTCCCACACTGGGAGCAGTGGTATGGTTTCTCCCCGGTGTGTATTCTCTGGTGAATCTTTAGACTTCCTGATTCATTGAAACTCTTCTCACACTGGGAGCAGTGGTATGGTTTCTCTCCGGTGTGTATTCTCTGATGCTTCTTCAGGTCTCCTGCTTGACTGAAACTCTTCCTACACTGGGAGCAGTGGTATGGTTTCTCCCCGGTGTGTATTCTCTGGTGACTCTTCAGGCCTCCTGCTTGACTGAAACTCTTCCTACACTGGGAGCAGTGGTATGGTTTCTCCCCGGTGTGTATTCTCTGGTGACTCTTCAGGTCTCCTGCTTGACTGAAACTCTTCCCACACTGGGAGCAGTGGTATGGTTTCTCTCCGGTGTGTATTCTGTGATGCTTCTTCAGGGCTCCTCCTCCACTAAAACTCTTCCCACACAGTGGGCAGCGGTAGGTCTTCTCTCCGGTGTAAGTCTGTGGGTGTGTTTTAAGGTGATTCTTCCGCCTCGAGCTCCTGTGTTGTTGATGGTTTCCTGGTGTGGTGGAGCTGGGCTCGCTGTCTGAACCTGGGTTGGAGCTCTGCTGGTCTGTAAGAATAGGAACATATACAGGGTTACATAGGCAAGTTTATTTGTATAGCACATTTTATACAACAAGGGCAATTCAAAGTGCTTTACATACAGCATTAGGATATTAAGAAAAAAAAATATAGAGAGAAATTAAATATCAACATTTGTTTATCTATCTAAGTAAGTCTCTCAGAGAGATAAACCTCTGCACCTCCTACAAGCATCGTACCACCATACAGGATTACGGTCAGATTATCACGGGGAGTGGCTGCACATATGATGCAAAAGAGGTTGATTATCATTATTACAAAATAATAGTAATAAATATGCTAATATTTGAAAATTGATATACATTATATACTGCATCATAAATACACTTAATACACATTATATACTGTATCATAAATAAAATTGTATTTGTTCCATGTTGTTCCATGAAAATCAGTTGAGGATTACAGACATAATCAAATGTAGGCTACTGCAAGTACTTTGCTGCGATAGCTATAGCGAGACCTACTGTACAGTTTAGCATTCATAACTGTCTGTACATTGACATATAATATCCTATCACTACTGCGTATGTAACTGGGCTAAAACCTGTGATTGAAATAGCTTTATACGAAGTAGATTTAGAACATGTCAGGATACTGGGTGGTAGAACGCACTTATCTCGGAAAAGTCATGAAAGGAGGGTCCTGAAATTTGATCGACTTCAAAGGTAGAATTTATTTTTACTCACTAGGTTAAATGACCCCACCCATGGGAGCCCCCCCTCCCAAATTTCGTTGTTTGGTACCTGTACTATATCAATGACAATAAAGACCATTCATTCATTCATTCATTCATAATGACCCCATCTGTGACTTCTAGTGTTAATGACTCCACCCATGGCTGTTCTAGTGTTAATGACAACACCCATGGCTGTTCTAGTGTTAATGACAACACCCATGGCTGTTCTAGTGTTAATGACAACACCCATGGCTGTTCTAGTGTTAATGACCCCATCCGTGACTTCTAGTGTTAATGACCCCACCCGTGGCTGTTCTAGTGTTAATGACCCCACCCATGGCTGTTCTAGTGTTAATGACCCCACCCATGGCTGTTCTAGTGTTAATGACCCCACCCATGGCTGTTCTAGTGTTATTGACCCCACCCATGGCTGTTCTAGTGTTAACGACCCCACCCATGGCTGTTCTAGTGTTAATGACCCCATCCATGGCTGTTCTAGTGTTAATGACCCAACCCATGGCTGTTCTAGTGTTAATGACCCAACCCATGGCTGTTCTAGTGTTAATGACCCCACCCGTGGCTGTTCTAGTGTTAATGACCCCACCCATGGCTGTTCTAGTGTTAATGACCCCACCCATGGCTGTTCGGGTGTTAATAATCTCGTTCAAAGCTCTGAATAATTTTGTGACAGTAGAGAGCAGTAGAGGGCAGTAGAGAGCAGTAGAGGGCAGTAGAGGGCAGTAGAGGGCAGTAGAGTGCAGTAGAGGGCAGTAGAGAGCAGCAGAGGGCAGTAGAGGGCGGTAGAGGGCGGTAGAGGGCAGTAGAGAGCAGTAGAGGGCAGTAGAGGGCAGTAGAGAGCAGTAGAGAGCAGTAGAGAGCAGTAGAGAGCAGTAGAGAGCAGTAGAGGGCAGTAGAGTGCAGTAGAGAGCAGTAGAGGGCAGTAGAGTGCAGTAGAGTGCAGTAGAGAGCAGTAGAGAACAGCAGGGGGCAGTAGAGAGCAGTAGAGAACAGCAGGGGGCAGTAGAGAGCAGTAGAGAGCAGTAGGGGGCAGTAGAGAGCAGTAGAGGGCAGTAGAGAGCAGTAGAGTGCAGTTGCTATTCCTAAAATGGATTTTCTATCATATTTCTCTCTTGTCTGTTTTTATTATGTTTTATTCCCCAATTGTGTAAACTGATTCACTTACTTTAGACAAATGTAGTAAGTCACTTTGGATAAAAGTGTTTACATGTGACTGTCCTGTAGTCCAGGACTGGGTTAGATTGGGGATAAAAGTGTTTACATGTGGCTGTCCTGTAGTCCAGGACTGGGTTAGATTGGGGAACTAGCCCTGATATATCAACCCCACACAGCGGGAGAGAGCAGGACTGTCAGACGATGCAGGTACTGACTGACTTACACTGCACTGGCAGCATTGGTTTTACAACAGTGCAATGACACTCACCAATAACAAAGACTTACCATCCATCTCACTGTCTTTCATCTCCACTCTTCCTCTGTCCTCTTGTCCTCCACTCTTCCTCTGTCCTCTTCCTCTTCCTCTGTCCCAATGTGGGCTTTTCAGGGCTGGAGAACCACGGCCAGATCTGGGGGACTCGGTGCATTCTGGTTCATACATGGTTACCATGGTTACATGAGCTGAAGAGGACCTGCGGCTGGAAACACTGGAGGCAGAAACAACGCAGGTCGATTAGACATGACAGACAAACAGTTCACTGAACTCCCATCTAGACTGACAGGACACGTCCTGCAAATGCAATAATAATATTACTGATTGCATTTGCTGTAATTTAAGGGTCTGGAAAGTAAACATTAAATGGTTCCAAATGTATTTTGTGTCCAGGAAAAATGTTGACACATAATAAACTATGAAAATAATCTTCTAGTTAGGCTCTACTTCCTGGTCAGACAGTTCTGAGGCTGAGTGGGCGTGGCCTTTGCACGCTTGACTGGCAGCTCCCTTCCAAGCCAGCTTGCTGCCTTATCATACATGACATTCATCTGTTAGACGTGCTTATAGTTCTGCCCTTTAACTACCAACTGTTTAATTACCTATTGTTTAATTACCTACTGTTTAGTTACCAACTGCCCTTTAACTACCTACTCTTTAATTACCTACTGTTTAATTACCAATTGCCCTTTCATGTTTTAGGGTTAGCAGCATGTGTTAGTGTTAGCAGCATGTGTTAGGGGTTAGCAGCATGTGTTAGGGGTTAGCAGCACATGTTAGCGTTAGCAGCATGTGTTAGCGTTAGCAGCATGTGTTAGCGTTAGCAGCACGTGTTAGCGTTAGCAGCATGTGTGACTTACTGATCAGTTGTAGCACAACGGTGTTGGTCTGGTCTTCTAATTCGCTGCTGTATTTTCACAATATCCGCCGTGTTTAGTTTCTTCCCACACTGGACGTAGCACTGGCGCATGTCCTCGTGACCACAACCATGTTTCCTTTGCTCAGAGGTTTGCCCTGCCGCTGTCCTTCTCTGCTGCTCCTGTAATCCAATCACTGAGCTGCTCTTGTGACCACCTGACTCAGGATGTGATTGGTCAGCTCTAGCGCGGCCTGTGGTTGGCCTTTGCTGAGAGGAATTCCTACCATAGCACTCTTCGATCTTGTCCTCCTGACCTCCAGTCTTGACCTCTGAACTGCCGTTACTGTCACTATCCATGTCATTCGCTGCTTCAGAGAGGTGACACCCTGACGTATCTCTGCTGAGCATCTCATCTTTGGCCTTTTGGTTTTTGATAAAGTCCCGTAATGTGTCGTACTCTTCTATAATGTTGGGAGAGTGATGGTTCCTACTGTGGGTGGGAGGTGGTGGTGGTGGTGGTGGCTGGAGCCTAATAAGATTGTCCTTCCGGTGGTTCTGTCCTTCTGCCTCTGCATCAGGGGACCCAAGGTGTGTCCTCTGGCTCTCTGACACTGAGTAAGCAGAAGCCTCCATCTCTCTGCCCAGATGGACAGTTAACAGTGCAGGGAATCCTACCAACACAGATGATCAAAATATTAAAACAGAGTGACGAAATTTAATCAAAACATTGAACATTTCTTTTTCCAGAATTGGAAAACAGTAGCCAAGCTACAGTTAGGTCCATTTGGACTCTTTGACAGAACTGTTGTCATTTTAGTTGTTTACCAAAACATATTCAAGTCATAGAATGAATATGGCCTTAAAGTGCATGGCCTTAAAGTGCAGACTGTCAAACACCCTCTTTAATTTGAGGGAATCCAGATCCAAGTTGGAGGAATGGTTTAGATGTTACAGCTCTTTAATACGTGGCACCCTCCTTTTCAAGGGACCAAAAGCAACTGGCCCAATGACGTGACGTGATGTCCAAACCCCTTTATGAAGTTAAAATAAGGAAAATATTTATAAAAAAACATTTATTTAATCTATTAATCTCTGTTTATTAAATGATATGAAAATGTTTTGAGGGTGTAGCATAGCCTAGTGTTACTGACATGCTGGACACCCTCACTGCCTTACAAAGGTCAAGAGCTATTAGACTCTTTACTCACAACATGTCATACCGGATAACTGGCATGGGGAAATGTTAGAAATGAAATGAAATAAAACCTAAAACCTCTCTAACCCTAACCCATATATTTAAATATAACAAACAATATGACGTCATAATAATATGATTGTTATGCTTTGAAGCAGTCTGTCCTAAACTGGCAGTCAGCCAATGTCATCCGGGATAACAAGCAGTCTGGAGCAATTTGATGACATGTTATCAGACAGGACGTTACACAATGATGACATGTTATCAGACAGGACGTTACACAATGATGACATGTTATCAGACAGGACGTTACACAATGACGACATGTTATCAGACAGGACGTTACACAATGACGACATGTTATCAGACAGGACGTTACACAATGATGACATGTTATCAGACAGGACGTTACACAATGATGACTAGGGTTGGGTATCGTTTGGGTTTTATCCGGTACCGGTACCTAACCGATACTTTAAAAACGGTACCGGTACCGAAACGGTACTTAATTCGGTACTTTGGATTTTTTAAAATGACATATATATATATATAATAATAACACGGTCGACAACATTAAACAGCTTTTCACTTTTTTATTGCTGAGGCACTGTTAGCTACAAGACACTGTTAGCTACTAGACACTGTTAGCTAGTAGATGTAGATTGAGGGTTAGCTACTAGACACAGAGACACTGTTAGCTACTAGACACAGAGACACTGTTAGCTACTAGTCACTGTTAGCTACTAGACACTGTTAGCTACTAGTCACTGTTAGCTACTAGACACTGTTAGCTACTAGACACAGAAACACTGTTAACTCCTAGACACTGTTAGCTACTAGACACTGTTAGCTACTAGACACTGTTAGCTACTAGACAAAGAGACACTGTTAGCTACTAGACACTGTTAGCTACTAGACACAGAGACACTGTTAGCTACTAGACACTGTTAGCTACTAGACACAGAGACACTGTTAGCTACTAGACACTGTTAGCTACTAGACACTGTTAGCTACTAGACACAGAGACACTGTTAGCTACTAGACACTGTTAGCTACTAGGGCTGCAACTAACGATTATTTTGGTAGTCGACTAATCTGTCGATTATTTTTTCGATTAGTCGCGATTAGTCGTGTGGCCGCGGGCTCCAGTGCATGTTGTACCTCACCTTCTCAAGTCTGCACACCTGTGAATGTCACCCTGTTGTCCAGTCTCTCTGGCTTAACATACGTTCCCATTGCAAATTCAAATAATGACTCATGAAATATTTGAATTTGGACCTTCCAAAACATTTAATACATACAATAATCAATCTCTGTTTCAATGAAACAAAATAAATAATAAACAGATTTATGCTTCTGCATCACACCGACGCAGAGCGACGCACGACGCGTACCTTCCCCAGAATCTCAAAAAGGGGCTAGTGCTACGCAGAACAACGCAGACCGCACTGCACGTGATTGGTCCGCTTGGTAGCACGTGACTCTGACATGTTTCTGACTGCCTCGTCGGGCCTGAATGCGCAAGCGATGATAGAAATGTTGTTTACGTTTTCTGTAATTACTTGTTAATAAAGATTTGAAAAATTAAGATAACCGTCGCATTATCTTAGTTTAATATCATTTCATGTTTCATGTAATTACAACAAGCCTAAAAAAATAAAAAAAATATATATATATATATTTTAATACGATTAGTCGACACTAAAATTCCACGTCGACGAGTTTTTATGATCGACGTCGTCGATTATGTCGACTAATCGTTGCAGCCCTATTAGCTACTAGACACTGTTAGCTACTAGACACAGACACTGTTAGCTACTAGACACTGTTAGCTACTAGACACTGTTAGCTACTAGACACTGTTAGCTACTAGACACTGTTAGCTACTAGACAAAGAGACACTGTTAGCTACTAGACACTATTAGCTACTAGACACTGTTAGCTACTAGACACTATTAGCTACTAGACACTGTTAGCTACTAGACACTGTTAGCTACTAGACACAGAGACACTGTTAGCTACTAGACACTGTTAGCTACTAGACACTGTTAGCTACTAGACAAAGAGACACTGTTAGCTACTAGACACTGTTAGCTACTAGACACTGTTAGCTACTAGACACAGAGACACTGTTAGCTACTAGACAAAGAGACACTGTTAGCTACTAGACACTGTTAGCTACTAGACACTGTTAGCTACTAGACACTGTTAGCTACTAGACAAAGAGACACTGTTAGCTACTAGACACTGTTAGCTACTAGACACAGAGACACTGTTAGCTACTAGACACTGTTAGCTACTAGACAGAGACACTGTTAGCTACTAGACACTGTTAGCTACTAGACACAGAGACACTGTTAGCTACTAGACACTGTTAGCTACTAGACACAGAGACACTGTTAGCTACTAGACACTGTTAGCTACTAGACACAGAGACACTGTTAGCTACTAGACACTGTTAGCTACTAGACACTGTTAGCTACTAGACACTGTTAGCTACTAGACACAGAGACACTGTTAGCTACTAGACAAAGAGACACTGTTAGCTACTAGACACTGTTAGCTACTAGACACTGTTAGCTACTAGACACTCTTAGCTACTAGACAAAGAGACACTGTTAGCTACTAGACACTGTTAGCTACTAGACACAGAGACACTGTTAGCTACTAGACACTGTTAGCTACTAGACACAGAGACACTGTTAGCTACTAGACACTGTTAGCTACTAGACACTGTTAGCTACTAGACACTGTTAGCTACTAGACACAGAGACACTGTTAGCTACTAGACAAAGAGACACTGTTAGCTACTAGACACTGTTAGCTACTAGACACTGTTAGCTACTAGACACTCTTAGCTACTAGACAAAGAGACACTGTTAGCTACTAGACACTGTTAGCTACTAGACACTCTTAGCTACTAGACAAAGAGACACTGTTAGCTACTAGACACTGTTAGCTACTAGACAAAGAGACACTGTTAGCTACTAGACACTAGGGCTGGGTATCGCCACTGATTTCCCAAAACGATTCGATTCCGATTCACAGCTCCCGATTCGATTCGATTCACGACTCGACTCGATTCGATTCGATTCCGATTCGATTTAGTTACAATATCAATTTTCCTTGAATATGAAGAGATTCTCAGAACTAATGCTATAAATGGTTCAAGGAACCCTATAACATGTAGCATTGTTAAACATATCAATGTTTACATTAAGAATTGACTCCAAAGCAGTTACATGAATGTACTTCTTATTGGAACATAAATGAACATCATTGACCAACATTTTGCTAAATCAGACACGACAAAAAGTGCTTTTTAACGTGCTTTACTGCAGCCAGTGTAAATAAAGGGGCTACAAACCTAGCCTATCGGTAAACAAGACATCACATATCCCTCAGGACTGTCTCAAATAGCTTATTTGCATATTCTTAATGTAAATACTAAAAAAGACTTGACCAAGAATCGATCCTTGATCCATCCTTTGTTATGTCTAAAAAAACTGATTTAACCCCATCAGTTACACACTGCGTTCCGTCTGTTAAATAATATTCAATACAGCTAAATGAAGCCTGGTCCAGATAACCTCTGAATAAGTAGGTAATGGTAATAATGAATAATGACCCACCCCGAATACACAATTAACACCATAGAGCAATGTACAATAAATACATTATAATAGTAGTCAAGTTCATGAACTTACTATCCAACTCACTGTCTGTCTCCAGTAAATTCTCTCCTCCCTCCTCTTCTTTCATCATCACATCTTTCTCCTCCACTTCCTCTTCTTCTTTCACCATCAGAGTGTTTTCCTCACCTTCCTCCTCTTCTTTCAAAATAATTTCTTCTTCTTCCTCTTTCACTACCACATTAAGATCCAGTGTTTGACTGCATTCCTCCAGCTTCACTGCCACCATGTCTGGACCCTGCTGTGAACCCAGGTACTCTGTGGACTTGGCTTCAGACATGGTAGCTGGGCTGTGAGATGGATCTGTGTAATGTAAACAAAGGAAGAGGCACACATAGTGGAGAGTTAATTTCACAAATATTCAGATTCCCAAACACCTAACAAAGAACATGCACTACTACGAATTGTTATTGTAAAACGTCTTTCATATTGGCTGGCCTGCGGCATGATTCTCTACCCCTCTGGTCTAAGAATGTTTTACGCATTAAGGTTTCCAGATTAAGCGTGAGCGTTAGCGTGTTAACATTGACAGCCCTATACATAACACATCCTTGGTTTTTCCAGCATTAAGTACCAATTTTTAAATGCTTTTTATAAGACAATGAATGCAGACTGTAGCTCAGAGAGCCTGGTCAATTGTGGGGGCAATAGCATTTGTGACACCAGCTGGTGTTCTGAATAACCAGTAGCCGAGGTCATTGTTCTCTTTTTTACATATTCTGAAAAGACAGATTGTAAGCTTTCAAATGTCATACATTGAAATCGGAAAAAAGTCGATATGCGTATTTAAATGTTGGTACACCTCAAACGGAGAATGGGACAGCCTCGCTCTGAATCAAAACACGCAAAACAGCTGCTAACAGCTAGCAGCTAAGAAGGCACATCGCTACGAACATCTAACTGCATGTTTATAACATCACAACATGCTGATAGAACATCAACATGCTAAAAACACATAACTACATATAATTAGATGATCACACAGTCCTTGCTTTTGAACATGTCTTAAAACGAAAGTTTGTTTACAAGCCATGCAGACGACACAGTGAATCTAATTCAAAAATTATAAGTATTTAGTGATCCTAAAACTGTTGTTTGTTATATCGAGTGGGTACTTCAAAACTTCAAGTTGCGTATCATGAAAAAAAATGAAAACCAGATTTTCTTCACAAAATAAAACGTTTCACTTTCATTTTCAAGGCTTTGTCATTTGCAGGTTGTTGCTACGCACACCAATCGCCGTCACATATACAACAATGGCATGTACAGTTGAAGTTGGAAGTTCACATACACTTAGGTTGAAGTCATTAAAACTCATTTCTTAAACACTCCACAGATAAAAAAATAAAAAAAATAAAAGAAAGACAGATTTCATGTTAACAAAATATAGTTTTGGCAAGTCGGTTAGGACATATACTTTGTGCATGACAGTTGTAATGTTTCCTAACAATTATTTAAAAACAGATTATAAATAGGTTTACATACACTAAGTTGACTGAGCCTTTAAACAGCTTGGAAAAAAAAAGAAAATGGCTTTAGAAGCTTCTGATGAATATAAAAAAAGAAAAATCCTGACCAAGAATTGATCCTTGTGGGACATCCTTTGTTATGCCCAAAAAACTTGATGTAACACCATCGGTTACGACACACTGCGTTCTGTCTGTTAAACAATATTCAATACAGCTACATGAACCTGATCCAGATAACCTCTGAACAAGTAGGTGATGGTAATAATAAATAAGGACCCATCCCTAATACACAATTAACACCATAGAGCAATAATGTTCAATAAATACAATTATAATATTAGCCAAGTTCATGAACTTACCATCCAACTCACTGTCTGTCTCCGGTAAATCCTCTCCTCCCTCTTCTTCTTTCACCATCACATCTTTCTCTTCCACTTCCACTTCCTCTTCTTCTTCCATTTCTTCTTTCACCACCACCACCATTGTTGTTTTTTCATCCACTTCCTCTCTTCCTTCCTCCTCTTCTTTCACCATAATTTCTTCTTCTTCCTCTTTCACTACCACATTAAGATCCAGTGTTTCACTGCAGTCCTCCAACTTCACTGCCACCATCTCTGGACCCTGCTGTGAACCCAGGGACTCTGTGGACTTGGCTTCAGACATGGTAGCTGGGCTGTGAGGAGATGGATCTGTGTAATGTAAACAAAGGAAGAGCCACACATAGTGGAGAGTTAATTTCACAACCATTCAGATTAACAAACACCTAACAACAGATAGGATATATGCACTACTATGAATTATTATTGTAAAGCTTCTTTCACATTGGCTGGTCTGCGTCCTGATTCTCTACCCCTCTGGCTGAATGGTGCACTCTACACTCCCCCTCATGGACTTAAATGGAATAGACTGGTCTAAGCAACATGGTGGAGTCTCATGCTTGCAGGGGGTTCATGAACAAGTGCACCATTCCGGCAGAGGGTAGATAATCAGACCCAATATGTGAGACTGAGCAGGTGAAGGCGGTGCTTATTCAGTAGCAGTCGCGCTACCCGGTCACAGCTTTTCACTGTGCTGGCACCCTGCTGGTGGAACGAGCTGCCCACTTCTGTCAGGACTGCAGAGTCACTCCCTATCTTCCGCCGTAGACTGAAGACTCTGAATCTCTTCTGGCTACACCTTAACTGAGATCTCTACATCCCCTCTACCTCCCTGCACAGTTTCTCTACTGTAAATAATAATAAAATAAATAAATAAATAAATCCTTCTTCTAGCATTATAACTTAGATTACATAGATTAGGCTACTTTTTCTTGCTATGACTGATGGATAGATGATTCACTAACTACAAACATTTAAATGTAAATGCTTCATATGCATTGCACTTGGACCCCCCGACTGCATGCCCTGGCTGGGTAGGTGGCACACAGGTGGCATTAGTTTATGGATCGTCTGTATAAAAGGGTATGAGGCTCCGGGCCTACGGTGTAGATGTTACGCAGAAGTATAAATTGGGCTGAGCGGACCTAACCACTGTACGTATGTGGGGTCCAGGGGTCTCGGGCTAGTGACCGCCTGATGTATAAACATAAAAGCTACATTTGATAAGTAAGTAAGCTAGCTAAGTAAGTAAGCCAGCTAGCTATGATTGGAAACAACGTAGCATCCAGTTATGGAATTATATGCATCACTACTTTGGCCGATGTGATGTGGGTTAACTAGCCAACTCCGCAACATTAGCAGTTATAATTACGTGTGAAATTAGCATGCTAGCAGGTGTTTTAATATAAAATGGCCATGCCAACATGAAGCTATAGCTGACTAGTGAGCCTGCATCAACCTTTCTACTGTTCAAGTGCAAGACCTTATAGACCACCGTTTCTCAACGGGGGCGGTACCGCCCCCCAGGGGGCGTTCAGACAACATCAGGGGGCGCTGGAACAAATATTTTTTAAAGGGGGGCGTTGAGGTGTTCTTGGGGGGCGGTCACGCATAAAGTATTTTTCTCATGAAAAACAGCTGTCAGCAGTGTTATTCCGGGTACGTTCGTAAATGCACGAACGGTCAGTTCGCTCGGACAAACCGTCTTTTCAAAGGTAGTATGGGTAGATCGCATGGCATTGTACAAAACCCAAAAGGAGAAAAAAAAAAAAAAGTTCGCCTATCATCCATCCTCACTATGGCTTTTGCCACTTGATTGACATACAGGTAAGCCAGTCTGCGATCTGATCTTTTCACCTAACACACGGTTCACCACGCATGCGCAGTCAACAGCGCCAACTACAAAATACTAAATACCGGCGAGACTAATTAACTAGTTAGCCTTCCAATTTCTACTATTTACTATATAATACTAAAGAAAGGGTATACAAATGAGTGGGAAAGCTGGACCAAGTAAGAAACCAATAACGTACAACTTCCATCCAGAATGGGAGGAGGACTTTTTTACACGATGTGATATTGGAAGTGCGTCTGTCTGATCTGCAAATGTACGACTATGAAGGCTGTTTCGAAGAAGGGAAATGTGGCAAAAGAGCGAAAACGTACGGCTGTAACGATAGCTTCTTATCGCGTCAGTCACGTTCTTGTTAAACACAAGAAGAAAACAAAGACGGCGAAATTGTGAAAAAAGCGTTTCTCGAGGCTGCAGATTGCCTTTTCGATGACAGATCCACAGTGGCTGATGACACCTTGCAGCCTGCCTACACCTTGCAACCAGCTCCTACAGCCCTGACTACTAGAAACTAGCTGCTTCCTCCCAGTGCCAGGTCTCCCACTAAGGTAGAGAAATGCATTTATTTCCTCCTTTCAAACTAGGGAACTACCTGTTTTGTATCTGGTTTACTTTTCTGTTTGTTGGATCAGTAGTTGGCTATGGTACTGCAGACTGGCTGTCAGTGTGTGAGTGAGAGAAAGTGACTGTGTGTGTGTGTGTGTGTGTGTGTGTAAGAGAGAGAGAGAGAGAGAGAGAGAGAGAGAGAGAGAGAGAGAGAGAGAGAGAGAGAGAGAGAGAGAGAGAGAGAGAGAGAGAGAGAGAGAGAGAGAGAGGGGGGGAGAGAGAGAGGGAGGGTTTGTGCTATGGCTCCCTATGCAGACTGGCAAATGTGTGTGTGTGTGTGTGTATGTGTGTGTGTCTGTGTCTGTGTGTGTGTGTGTGTGTGTGTGTGTGTGTGTGTGTGTGTGAGTGAGAATAGCAAAGAGGGAGGGTTTGTGATGGTCTTCTCCTGTGTGGCTGTGTGACAGAGAGAGAGAAAGTGTATTGTACTATGCAGGCTGGGAACTGTGTGTGTGTGTGTGTGTGTGTGTGTGTGTTTGTAGTACGTGCGTGTACGTTTGCGATGTTTAAACTAGACTGGTAGATCTTGGCAGACTGGCTACTTGAAAAGTAGATCTTGGTTCAAAAAAGTGTGGGCACCCCTGCCTTATACCATACCACCATACTAGAACATCACAGCAGGAACAACCTATCTCAAAAAAGCGATCGTATTGTAATAAACCAGTCCTGAAAGCTCTCTGTCGCCTACCAATAATCGAACCTAGAGAAATCAGCTACGAATGTCCCCTCCCCTCGCAGGTTCATTACAGTATATTGCATAAATGTATTACTGTTAAGTGTTGTTGTGGATGTTATCCCTAGTGCCATTCTGAGGTTAGCATTGCTATGTGTTCGTCTTAACGTTTACAAACTAAAATATACAATCGCTTTTTTGTGATCTGTTGCTCCTCTGATGTCCTGGAAACGAACACATAAGCACTCCGAACAGCTGTCAGCGTCTTTTGTTGCTATAGGAAACCACTACTCTGCTTGCGATTGATCAGCTGTCAGCAGTGTTATTACGGGTACGTCCGTAAATGCACGAACGGTCAGTTCGCTCGGGCAAACCGTGTTTTCAGTCAGAGCACCCATCTCTGAGCGCTCCCAGAGCGCAGAGCTCTGAACTTTGGAACTTTGTTATGTTTTGATATGAGAAATTCAAACTAAGTGGTCAGTTTATGAAAATAATACCATAGAATACTAAATAAAATATTTAAATAATAGCCCCCTAGCGTTTGCCGCCATATTGTGACACCCCCCCCCCCCCCCAAAGTCCAATCAAAAATGAATAAATATTAGCATCATAAAACAGCAATTTGGCGAAATGCAACACTAGCACACTTAAAAAACAAACAATGTTAGTTGTAATATACAGTTTTGTAGCCTACTGTTTGTTCTGCACCGGACATGTGTGAAATCGCTGCTGTGTTATTGTTGTTCTGTGATATAACACAGAATATTAGTCAACATTAATATTCAGGGAAGAAAATAAGCCTACTTTTTTTGATGGGGGGCGGTAAGAGACCTGGATAATGGACAGGGGGGCGCTGGCCCAAAAAAGGTTGAGAACCACTGTTATAGACCTTAAATAAGCTACTTCAACACCTCCATATAGACCTTAAATAACCTACTTCAACACCTCCATATAGACCTTAAATAACCTACTTCAACACCTTCATATATTATAGACCTTAAATAAGCTACTTCAACACCGCCATATAGACCTTAAATAAGCTACTTCAACACCTCCATATAGAACTTAAATAAGCTACTTCAACACCTCCATATAGACCTTAAATAACCTACTTCAACACCTCCATATAGACCTTAAATAAGCTACTTCAACACCTCCATATTATAGACCTTAAATAAGCTACTTCAACACCTCCATGTGCAGTGCTGTCCACAGTGGTATGCTGGGGGGGGGGGGGGGGGGCAGCATGGAGGAGGGTGGCCAGTAGGGCTGCACGATTAATCGATTTTAAATCGAAATCGCGATTTGAAATGACGCGATTAGCTAATCGCAAAGCCTGCGATTTGCCTGCGATTTGTTTTTGTTTTTTTGTTTTTTTTGTTTTTTGCCATTTAGCAGACGCTTTTTTAATCCAAAGCGATTTACAATTACGAATTACAGGGACATTCCCCCTGGAGTAACTGAGGGCTAAGTGCCTTACTCAAGGGCACACTAGTAGTGTGTGGTTTCAGGCGGGATTTGAACTCACAACCTTCCGATCACAAGTCCAACTCACTATGTGTTTCTCAACCCTCTCCTCGGGGCGCCCCAGCCGCTCCACATATTTGATCTGTTCCACCACCAGCACACCTGATTCAACTAATCAAGTCCAAATCATAATTGCTTTGGACTTGATTAGTTGAATCAGGTGTGCTGGTGGTGGAACAGATCAAATATGTGGAGCGGCTGGGGCGCCCCGAGGAGAGGGTTGAGAAACACCACTACCCGTATGGGATACGTCATACAGCGCGTCGGATTCAACGTCAATGAACGTCAACGTCAATGAACGTAAAAAAAAAAGACACTTGTTGAGAGAAACAAAATGGTGTTGCTGTTTAAAAAAAACATAAATAAATATGTTGTCCCAATTCATATCTTTTAAGTTCTCATCCTTGCATTAGAATTAGAGCAGTTAATAGTTTGATGGTATCATGTGGTAATGCTCTCTGAAAATAGGTGATAGATAGATTCATCCAATCACCTGCCAAGTATTTTTTGAAAGTACCTGCCCTTTTCCAAACAGCTTCCAATTAAGCTTTCCTAGATGGTTGTGTGAAACAAACCACCTGAGTCAGGTTAGTAATGCTCCATCACATGTTTTAATCTGAAGCTTGATTTTAAAGCAACCCAACTTTAAAGCAACCCAATGTAAGTGTAGTTCTTTCACTCGTAGCTCGGGCTGTGGGGGTGCTAGAGGAGGGAGCCTCTAAGTCCCCTGAAGACGTACAAACAAACTGCACGTTGATACGACCTTCCTAGCCGGAGATATGGCCACACTTTACAAAAAGCCTCGGGTTGCACTTACAACTACCATTACGAGGCGGATGAAACAAAGCAATGCAGGACTTGGCTACGGGAAACACTTTACTCACATTTAGGAATGTTCAGCGATACCGGCGTTGTAGGACGTCTGATCACTCCAGAAACAAACGATAATTCCTACAAGCTACGTACACGTGTACAACAGTAACCATGCGCTTGAATCAAAACAACACGAGATGAACACGTTGTCGCCCGTAGATGACATCATCAACGAGTCTTTCCATTTCTTCTTCTTCTTCTTTTCAGTTTGAATGGCGGTTTGCGACCAACTTGAGGCGCATTACCGCCACCTACCGGACTGTGTTTGTCCTCCTGGAGGATGGAGTTAGGTCCCAGAATCTGGAGATATGGGATCGCCACTGGCCCCAGAATATCATTCCTGTCAATTAGGTGCCATTCAGGTGCCAGTAACACACCTGCCAGCACTTGAAGCTCAAAACGAGAGCGAATACCAACAGAAGAATATTTTTGGCAAATTTTTCTGGGCCGCTACCCACACGTTTAGCTGTGTTACTCATTCCATGAATGCATGATCCTTACAAGTTGTACCTCGTTGTAAAGGTGACTAATCAGGCTTTCCAACGATATAAAATACAATACCAATTGGTATTATTAAAGGGGAGGAAGAATCGACTGAAATAACGTTTCCAAACTTTTTTTGAGGGGTTTATATCAACATACAAGCATGTGTTTTTGTTACTGAACTCTTTTTAAAAATAAATTGTACAATAGTTGGACACTTAAATGTCTGCTTGACATAATTTTTACCTAGACATCTGCTTTCACAGCCTGTTATTAATTACATTATTACTAAAACCAATAATAATAATCAAATGCAGAGACAATTGTGTAATATGATAAAGAGTAGATACATTTCTATAGTCATACAGTTACAACCGGCCCTTTGAGGGCAACCATAATGCTGATGTGGCCTGGGATGAAGTTGAGTTTGACACCACTGCTCTAAGTCAACATGACAGCAGACTTCAGGTATCAAGTCAGGTGACTTCTGCTCAGTCAAGTCTGTCTCCAGATGGCTATGCAGCCCCTCTATTATGTTTGGGGGTGTGAGGGACAATTACTGCTATGCGCTCACATGCACGGACTTAATGCTTTGTTGCAGAATGTGTGGCACAAATATGTACTTTCTAGCCTGCAAACTGCGACACTTCAAATGAATGTGCAATAACACTATGTGCAATATGACAACCCTAGTCGTCTATCTGTACAGTATAGTATAGTGGATAGTGTACATAGCCTTTATTTATTTATGCAAACCAGCTCCTTCCCTTCTTGTGTTTTTTTTTGTTTTTTTTTCTTTCCTAGCACCGGGGGAGCCACCCCTCCTAAATTTCGTTGTTTGGTACCTGTACTATAGCAATGACAATAAAGACCATTCATTCATTCATTCATTCATTCATTCATTCATTCACAACGCTCGCCCCCACAGAGCCAGGATCATCACAGAGCACCTCCAGAATTTGGGAGTGGAGAGGGTGGAATGGCCTGCCGTGAGTCCAGACCCAATTAAACACTTGTGGGATCAGCTTGGGCATGCTGTACGTGCCAGAGTGACCAACGCAACCATGTTGGCTGACTTGCGGCAAATCCTGGTTGAGAAATGGGATGCCATCCCACAGCCGTGTGTGACCAGGCTGGTGACCAGCATGAGGAGGAGGTGCCAAGCTGTTGTGACTGCGTATGGATCTTCCACACGCTACTGAGGTCCCTGACAGTGTACAATTAATAAAGTGTAAAAACGACAGCCAAGATGTGTTGTTTTTTCCTTATTACTGTGGGAGAGTGCAATCATCCAATCCACCAAGCAACTCAAAACGAGAGTGAATACCAACAGAAGAATGTTTGTAGTAAAGTAAGTAAAGGTGACTAATCAGGCTTTCCAACGATATAAAATACAATACCAATTGGTATTATTAAAGAGGAGGAATAATCAACAGAAAAAGCGTTTTCGACCTTTTTTTGAGGGGTTTATATACGTATATATACTGTATATATTTATTTATTTTTAAAGTGCCTTACTCAAGGACACACTAGTGGTGGTGTTCCTAGGTAGGATTCAAACTCATGACCTTCCGATCGCCAGTCCAACTCACTATCCCCTAGTCCAGGGGTTTTCAAAGTCCAAGACAGTGAGCCTTGCCTAAGAGAATTGTGACATACACATGCCCCCCCCCCCCCCCTGTAAAAAAACAACAACATTAAAATAGACAGCAAGACTGAATCCATTGAAAATAATTATATTTGTGTTTATTTGACACATGTCAAACTTAGGGCTGGCCCAAACTATTTGGAAATGTCTTTTAACTAAACACAAGTTAACATACAAACTACAGCGGTATAATCACCAATCCAACGGCATAACAACACTTTTCTCTGACAGTAAATTCACCAGTGTTGTGCCAGCTATCAAACACATTGTACTGAACTAAAAAAGACAACCATCGTGGAGTCCATAGTTTCAAATCAAATGTTTCAGAAGGCGTGGAGATAAAAGTCGCTATGGGTTTCATCTTTTCCAATAAAGTTTGTCTCCTTCTCCATAAGATGTAAGTTCTGTGGTGATTTAATGTATAAATCCGTAATCCACAGAAGGAATAGAAGAAAGTGTGGAATAATCCTCGCCGTTGCATTGTTGTTGAGGCAGCAGCAGGAGCGTTGAGAAATGCGACTGTTCATGTTGACGACTGACGGGACCCTTTTATCTCCACGCCGCTAAGAAGTATTTAAACTTCGGAGCGGCAACTATTCACACGACGCTGACTGCTAACCTGACGCGGAAGAACAAGCCCCCGACAGGTAGAATGGACCGAAGGACCATGATCTTTCTCTATCTACTTCTCTCGGGAGACATTCAACTGAATCCCGGTCCAGTTACAACCAGGCAAGCTACACGTTTGGCCAGAGAACAGCTGTGCTTTTCCCAGGCAACTGTTGCTAGCGACGCCATTGTCGTCACACCGGCACCGGCAGCGGACTTCCTGGATACAAACGAGGCTAACAAAACAGAGGGGAGCTATGCTAACAACATTAGCCCCCCACCTAGCTTCCACCAGCTATCCAGTGAACACAGAGGAGTCACCACCACCGCCGCCTCAGACGAGACCGAGGACCCCCAGCCCTCTCACACAACCCCCATTGATGTCCCATCTCCAACCACCGAGACCTGGGGAGACTACGGCTACTTCCCGGCCTTCAATGCAGTTTTCATGGCTCGTTTCACCGAGTCCTGGAGGCAGCTCACGGCCGGTAGAAACACCATCAACGACGTCCCCCTCCCCCACCCGGCGACGACCCCCCTCCCTCCCCCACCCGGCGACGACCCCCCCTCCCCCCTCCCTCCCCCACCCACCGACGACCCCCCCTCCCCCACCACCCGGAGACTCTCTACCGAAACCGTGGAACAATGGGCAACCCCCCCCATCCCCCAATCCTCAACTTGACGATGACCTAAATGGAGACTACTGACACTGTACATACTTTGTGTTTTGTCCCCTGCCCCCACCTGTGGTGTATGTCCCCACCTGTCCTACCCGCTGTACATACCTTATGTTTTGTTGTATTGTTCTTCCCATGTTGGATGTATGTTTATCTTGTAGATAGTACTAGTTATTTGTCTGTATTATCTTGTAGATAGGACTAGTTTTTTGTCTGTCTTACATGTAACGATGAATTGAGTATCAAGGACCCCAATTGAAATAAGCCAGTGGCTTTCTTGGGTTTTTATCCTGTTAGTTGACCTTGTATGTAATATGTACTTTCATGTACCTACTTCTGCAAATCTTCTAATAAAGTTCTCAATCAAAAAAAAAAATAATTAGAAGAAAGAGCGGAAACATTTCGAGCGGGTTGGAAAAGCTTGCAAGTTGCCTACATGTCAACGTTGTTCCTTCTGGTTGTGTAAACAGTTGGTAAGTGGTGCTTTGCAGCTTTGCAGTATTTTAGCTTTGTTGATGTGTGGAAAGTTTGTTTTCTGTCGGGAATGTTGACGTGTTTTAAGTGTTTATTTTTCAACAACCAAGCGCGGATAAAACGATGCGTTTACATTGTATCAAGGGAAACTTGATACAATGTATGGGGAAATGGAGCACTTCATATACATTTAGAACACTGTATATACATTGTATCTTGTGTGCTTGGAGAGCCGGTGTCTGCATGAGTTATATGCATATGCGCAATATGCTGAGAGACAGTACCATGACGTTAGAATGATAAGGTTCTATCTCCATTTTTGTCCAAATTGAGTTTTTTTTACATAATCTAATCCATTAGGTGTTTATTAATGCCTGTGTGGTGTTATTTTTTAAAATGTTGACATTTTTGAGTTAGTAATTCATAAAATACAAAGGTTCCATCTCACAAAACATAATGGAATGTAAAAACTTTGACGCTCAATATCTCTGAACGACCCTAAACGGAGATAGAACCTTATCATTCTAACCTCACGATCTGTTATAGAGGCTAACGCAAACGATCTGTTTGGAGAGTGTATTGTTTTGGATTGGCGCCTTGAGTGATCCAAAGTTGACCTAGTCATTTGCTCGCAGGCAGGGTGCAACAGTTGGGTAAATAATCCTTCCCCCGCCCCCTCATAATATAGGCCCTGGATAATGGACGGGGGTGTCAGATCCTGAATGAATGAATGAATGAATGGTCTTTATTGTCATTAATATAGTACAGGTACCATACAACGAAATTTAGGAGGGGGGGCTCCCCTGGTGCTAGGAAAAAAATACTAAAAAACAAGAAGGGAAAAGAGCTGGTTTACATAAATAAAGGCTATATACACTATCCACTATACTATACTATACAAATAAAACACTGTGCTGTACTCTATGCTATGCTATACCTATTCTAACATTTCCTATCTCTGAACCTTATGTACCCGAGGGTTGTCATATTGCACATGGTATTATTGCACATTCATTTAAAGTGTCGCAGTTTGCAGGTTTGAAATGTTCACAGTTGTGTTTCAGTGTTGCACTTGATTACAATCTAGTAGCTGCCATCAAATTGTCTAGATTGTCCAGGGCCCAGAACCTAGGTCTTTGCTGTGTTCAGGGCCTGAATGGCCCTGGGGTAGAAGCTGAGCTTCAGTCTATTTGTCCTGGGCTCGTATCAAACGTCGCAGGTGTCTTGGGGTGTGTCTTTATTATCAGACAAATCCAACCATGTTCTTTTGAAATATTCCAATGTTATCATCACAAGACATAATTCATTGTAATTGTATTTATTTTCTATGGAAACAAAAAGGTAAACATTGCAGGGCATATTGAGATGGAAGTTAATGGGGTCTTCTGTTTAGGCTGGCACTACCCCTTAGTGCACTAGGGGCCGGTTTCGCAGACTAAAAATATCTTCAGAGATAGAGATTTGACATTGAAATGTGATTTAGTGCAGGGCTAGGCTTAAGCCTTCTCTGTGAAACCGGCCCTTAGTGCACTACCTTTAGTATACCTATCATTTGCAGCCTCAGTGACCTTTGTGAGTGAATTTGCAAGTTGCAACGTCTGCTTTTGTCTGACCCTGTCTTTACTGAGGACATGGGTTGAGTAAGAATTGAATGTGTCTCTGTTGGTGACACTGTATAAGTTAGTGTCTACAGTCACTGCCACTGAGTGCAAGCCAAGGTGCTCACATATCTGTGGCTCAGCACTTGACTGTTTGCCAACAAGCATCGGAGGCAGTGTACAGACAAACTGAATGAGTTGTATCCGCCCTTCCTCCATTGGAATCCCTGTGCTGGATGGCATTTCCTTGCACTGTGGCCACATTCTACATTCAGTTAACATTAGGATAGCAATGTGGGCAACATAGTGTGCCTAATGATAAAGATAATATGATTGGTGTGTCCTTCTTTGTCCACACAATTTACCATAGGTTCTTTAGGTGCATTATAGATTTGGAATGCGCTGAGAAACTCAATCTTGGCCCCACGGAACGGCACACCACTCAGACTCTTGTGATTCTCTAGTTTACGCGTGTCTGGTGTTTGCGTGTGTTTCTGGAGCCGCTCTCTGCAGGAAATGACACCCTCCTTACTTCTCTCACTGGTTGATAAGCCTCTTAGTTGATAGTGGATGTGATGTCCTTTGTCGGTGAGTCTCTTTTGATTGAATGGGGAGTGGAGTGGATTTTGTCCCCTACTCAGTGTTACACCATGACTAAAGTGGGCCATGTCTGTGTGTGTGTGTGTGTGTGTGTGTGTGTGTGTGTGTGTGTAGGCACACATGCGCACTTGAGTACATTGAACTTGTACTTTGTCACAACTAGTCGTCAGGAGGTTCTTGTCAGGTGACGGGGGAAATACGGAAGTAGACTAACTGGTGAACAGCTACGGGCAGGGCTCAACTGTACCAGGGAGAGAGTCAGAGGGCATTGTTGTTATGGCAAAGAGCAACAATTAATTATGTAGGTTCTATTTATATACATCACTTACACATAGGGGTTAGGTAGGTCTGTAGTGTGAGCATGGACAGAGTATATTTAGATAAAAGGTGTCTGTGGTCTCCGATATTAAAGAAATAGAGATTGTGGCTCTTCAATGTGTGAAGCAGATTGCAACTGATCTATGAATATACCTGCAATTGCAGCTGTAGGAAACAACACATTTTACTGCTGCGAAATGAAGTGGCACAGTTTACTGTGCAATGACATGGTTGACTCCGGTGAGCTCTGGTTCAAAATGCTTCCAGTCTTCGTAAAGACTGATCGGTGTGTGCACATGTAACGGAGTTGGGAATGTATGTTTAGTTGTGGTGAATGTAGATGAGTTTCGCCGTGCTTTGAGCAGCCCTGGTTGTTGTTGGAGCCCCCCTTTGGAGTTTGGGTGTACTGCAGGTCTGCACGTTCCTTTGTCCTTCTCTTGTTGCCGTACTTGCGGTGGTGCGTCAGAACATGGCCGCCACCTTAATGGGTATGTGCGTGATGTGAAATGCTCCTCGTGTTTTGTTGTTTGTATGGAGAATCTTGTAATGTAGGGTGAAGGTGTTGGTGTAGTACTGTGCTGTTTGTTTTTACATGTATTGTGATGATGTGATGTATTGTGATGATGTGAAACAGAACATTTATTGTATGTTGTTTTGAACGTGCAGATTCACAAGCAGACCAGAGAAGAATTGTGTTCTATATGTCTTCTCTGCAGGTATGTCGCTCCACATGTTGTTTGTAATTGTTATTTGTAATGTTTGAGGGAAGTTTGTGTTCTTTCTGTGAACAAATTGTCCTGATGTGAAATGTACATAGACGGTGGTGGGAGAACATGGCCGCCACCTTAATGGATTCACAAGCAGACCAGAGAAGAATTGTGTTCTATATGTCTTCTCTGCAGGCCAAATAAAAGAATTGATTGAAAGAAGTTTGGCTGTTTGACCATCGTTACACACAGTAGTTGATAAACAAAGATGCTGTATGAACATTGGAGATACGTTTCATTAATTCCTGCCTTTGATGTCCTCTCAGGTGGCTGACTCATTTCCCCTCTGACCCCTCCAGCAGGATAGTCTATTCTGTGCTCTTTTTTTTTCCTGGAGTTTCAATGGAAATTGGGGACCTTTTTGTGTACCAGTGAAGGTTGTTAAGAGAGGGCAGTGAGTTTCCCTCTCCCACAGTTCACAGTGGAAAGAATGCTTTTTGTCTGGCAGCCCGTCATGCTCCAGGAGGGGGGAAGTCTTGTGACGTTTCTGCTGAGCTTTCTTACCCCTTTAGCTACCTTTCCCTGATTCCGACAGTACCAGCTCAACGCTTATGCTATCCTCTGCATACAAATGTCGGGAAAGGGTTTCAGTGGACTTACTCTCTCTCCTTTCTCTCTTTCTATCCTTTTCTTTCTCAGTCAGTAGATTTATCAGCTAACACGTCATCATAAACCAGACAGCTGCTTAATAGGACTAGGAATAGTATTTATTCTGTTGCCGTTGTTACAGTCAACAGCCCATGTGGGCAGCTGAAGTGACACGTTGCAGTGCAAATCTTTTTATCAGGCTTTTATGTAAAGCATGTCTGCTACTGGACATACAAAGCTAATTAAACACCAACGCAGCGTTCTATTTCAAAGTACTTTACTTTCAAACAAATGTGTCAAGTGTATTGGTCATATGCGTAGGATACAGGTATTACATTGATGTGGTTGATGTAAATGCTCTAAATGCATTGTGTTCTACTCTGTGCAATGACAAACTTTGAATCCCTTTCCCCTTTCCTTTCCCTAAAGAGAGTTAGTGGAATT
The DNA here is from genome assembly GCF_963989245.1 of Nansenia antarctica. NCBI lineage: Eukaryota > Metazoa > Chordata > Actinopteri > Argentiniformes > Microstomatidae > Nansenia > Nansenia antarctica. The sequence goes on from NC_137678.1 coordinate 11,995,954, forward strand.
TTTTAGGCAAGTAGTGCAGATTGGCAGCTAGGGTTAGCGGTTCATAAGTTAGGGTTAGGGTTATGGCATGGATGTAGAAACTGTCTCTGTACCTGTCTGTCTTAGACCAGATGCACGGCACCATCTACCAGATTGTAGCAGAGAGAATAGACCGTGGCTGGGGTGGCTGAGGTCCTTGGTGATGTTCCCGGACCTTCCTCAGACATAGCTTGGTGTAGATGTCCTGAATGGCTGGGAGCTTGACGAGCCAGTCGTCTTCAACAGCCTTGCTGTTGAGGGCTGTACAGCTGCCATACCAGGCGATGACGCGACCGGCAGGATGCTGTCAGTGGTGCATCTGTAGAAGTTGGTGAGAATGGGAAGGGGCCGTGCTGGCGCCACCTTGATCACTGTACCAGTGTGATGGGTCCATTTTAAGTCCTCTGATGTGGACACTGATGAACTTGAAGCTGCTGACTTCCACTTCAACCCCATCTTCTTCTTCCTGTATAGTCCACGATCAGCTCATTGATTTTTCTAATGTTGAGGGAGAGATTGTTGTCCTGGCACCATTCATACCTCCTCCCTGTAGGCTCACTGTCTCCTCACTGTTGGGGCTCAGGCCCTTTTCAAACAAATTTGATGATGGTATTGATGGTATTGGAGTCGTGCGTGAACATGGAGGTGAGATAAGATCGGCATTGCTCTGCACATTGCCTTATCCCATCTAGACGACCTTGCCATTGCCACTTCTGATGCCTTGGTAAAAGGAGCGAGGTATACCGGTGATATTCGGTGGTGTTGTATTTGCACTGTTGTATTTTCTTATTTCAGCAACTAGATGGTGTATATCATCAGTGTTTTTGCCGATGGGTTACACAGCACTTTTACAGAGGGAAAGTCCCGTTTCCCTGGTCTCTGCTTTGCTTTATCTCACACACCTTTAAAATATTGACTATTGACCCAGTTGGTTGATTAGAACAGGTTTGTCAATCATTTTAGGAAACATCTAAAACAAAAACAAAACCCCCCAGAAAGATGCAAAATGACTCAATGGAATTTAGTGATGACAAAGCTTAGTTATTTCCTTATGTGCAACCATTGCCAACTGTGCATGAGACCTCAGGGTGTTTTAGACCAGTATGCAGATTGGGCTCTGTAGTCTTTAGTAACCCAGAGGAGCAGAAACATCCAGAGCAGTCAACTGGTTTCTTGCACTAGAGAACAGGTTGTGCTTTAATGGTTCTCTTAGTCACATGGTTTTGCAGTATTCTTGTTGGGTCCATTATTTCCTCAGCATTCAGTGTTGGGTTTGTTTGCCATTTTGAAAACAATTGCAGATGCAGTCTGACATGCAGGGTAAAACATGTGTAAGTTTACAGACATCATTTGGAAGTGCCAATGATAGAAGAAGCCTAGGCAGATTTTAAGATAGTTAATGTTGATGTCTGTAAGTTACATGAACTTGCCATGTTGTGTATAATTATTCCATGCAACTTAATTCCAGCATCCGGCTGCCCCCCCCTGCTCCCCACTATAGAATTTGGTTCGATTTGTAACTCATGTAGGTCTATGTAGTGGCAGAAAATCAGGTTTTATACAGGCCTAACTTTCTAGTTACTACCTAATACTAATACTAGTATTAATACCTAATACTTCACTGTCAGTTCATCTCAATTATGAAATACAAGCAATGACTTAAACAGGTAAATGTCAAAACATTGCTGATTAACTCATTAAGTTGTTCATTGGCCTGCTAGTGGTCTCTCTTTATCAGCATTGCCCAGGAATAACCCTAAGTGTTGGTATAGTGCTGAGTGGAGAGGAACAACTTCTGCATACTGATACAGCAGAATCTCTCAGAATGTCTCGCTGATCTCTTTCTTTGTCTGTTTCTTTTTCTCTCCCTCTTCTATTTTCTCTTCTTTCTCTACTCTTAACTGTTGTATTGAGATGCTAACAACTCTTCTCTTGCCAGATGGGGTGGTTTTATTCTCCTCAGAACACATTGTTATGATTAATTAACCCGGTGAGGTAATGACAAACCTCAGTTGGAAAACAACCACGCACACACATGGCCTACACACCATATATCCAATCAGACTGGAAAGGTTTTAACCTTATTTTACCCCCATTAAAAGCCTGATCCCTCCCCCGCCTCGGAATTTCTGTTCTTGTTGCTTTTAAAATGAGGGTTTTGTCGCCATGTCGTCACCTCTCACCACAGACACCACACGGCGGTGACAGGTGGCAGGGGCACTTTTCCACTAGTTTTACTGTATGGTTGTCGAGTGGCACTTGAGATAGACTTAGAGGTCCTGAGTGTGAGCTGTCACCCGATTGCTGAAAGGGAGACTCCTACTGTAAATTCATGCTTGGAGATCACATCATCTGTATGAAGCTTTCATAATGAGACACTTTTTTATTTACGGTCTAGCGTGCACATTTGTTTGCAGAGCAATGTTTACCTCTTGAAATAGAAAGACGATTCAACTACATATTACTGTACAAGGGGAATGTTGTTTTGCCAAACTCTGGGAAACCCTCTGGATATTGCTCAATCTTGTGCGTATTTGCTCAAAGTATTGTAAATAGTGAGTCCTTTGTGATGTTACCGGTAAGTGTTTCAACTGATCTATAAAACAGATGTGTTTTTGTTTCTTTGAATTATCTGTAGCCTAATTAAATTGGCCAAGTTACGACTATTGTAATGTGCATAGGTTTATAATGAAAAGGACTTGCATTTCTGTAAACATACATCTGTGCTTTGGTTGAGGCTCATGTCTCTGTCATTGGTTTATAACGTGCTCCTCTATACAGTAACACATTTCTCTTGTCACGTGTATACAGTACCACAAAGAGAACTTATGTGATTCTTCTTTAGTAGTGTTAGTGATTCATAATTCTGCGTGTTTGTCAGTCACTGTCATTGGATTGGTAGTTCTTGTCTCCATATAACAATGTTTCCCGTGTCACCACAACGTGTTTCCTATTTGTGTGTTTTGTTTGGTGGGTCTGTGTCATATTCAGCTGATGCCATTCCCTTCAGGCGAGTTAGGCCCTGCTGAATGGAGCGGCATGACAGGGCCTCTAGTGGAATAATTGAGACAGGCCTGGTGAACAGATACGAGGCTGTCTGCTGCCCAGAGTCGTCGTCCCCCCCCCCCCCCCCCCCAGAGTCTTTTGTATCCAGAGGATCCAGAGTCTTTTGTATGATGGGGATGAGATCACTGTGGGGGAGACCATTGGGGATGGAGTTATGGGGGTTCCACTGTGTACATAATAGTCCAACCCGTTTCTAAAAAAAAGAAGACGAAGCACAAAACAACAAGCAAACAAATCCAGTTCAATTCAATCCAATCCAAGCCAGAATGGCGAAACTAAAAGAGGCGTGAGAACAACGTGATCTGGAGGTACGGCTACGGTACATGAGACTAACTCTGGTGTAGTAATAGAGGGGGAGCCTCTGGCCCGAGGGCCTGTTCGACCGTCGTTGCAAGCTTTTGTCAGGTTTTCAAGTTGAGACCAGTGCCACAGCCAAGAAACGTGACCTCAAGCATTGCACTGGCAAGCAATGGGCCTGGCCTCTCTTTCTCCCTGTGAATAAAGAGACTCAATAGAGAAAGAAAACAATCATTTGATTACTGAGTGAGGTACTGGTCAGCACAACCCCTATAGTTGACCAAAATTAACGGTCCAACTGGACACTCCATACTGAGGTATGTGGTCTTTCGTAAATGGCTGCAGGTTGTTTCAGAGACATGGGCTTCACACACAGTAGGACCAGAGATGGGGATGGTCACATGTGCTTGGTGAGTGAGGGTGGAGCGTGCTTTTTCCTCAAACACGACTTCTAGAAGTCAGTGAGCAACCCTGTAGTAAGGATAAGAAACGTGGCAGCTGTCATGTGTTTGGTTTGCCAACTCAGAAGTTCACCTGCTGTTGTTTTTGGCTCTTGATTGAATAGGCAGTAGGGATTGGCAACTACTGTCCCCGGGGGATGTGGGTCTGTTAGTTTTCTCTCGCCTGGCATTTACAAGAATTGATCAAGTCATTTCAGTGAGTATACACCCGTGTCAAATTGGTAGTTACTTCTAGGAAGGAAGGAAGGAAAGAGGGAGGGAGGGAGGGAGGGAGGGAGGGAAGGAAGGACAGGAAGGACACGTTTGTTACGTTTTTGACCAGGGTCCAGTGTTGGCATTTACCAAGTCTCACAGCATGTCGCTCACACGGTCAGCAGGAGATAGTGCACCCACAGTGCAGTCCAAACAAAGACAGTGTGACACCCGATCGCCTGCCTCTGCCTCAGAGTTACAGAGGAACAGGTTCTGAAAGGGAAGGGAGGGGCTCGCTGTTGTACAACCTGGGTGACTGGAGCTCAAGTTACCACATCAAGAAAGACTTTAGTACAATGGGGATTTCACAAACCAGTTCTGTTCATCTTTAATGTAGTGTTCATCTCGGTACTTGATAATGCTGCGTTGGAATTTGACCGTTTCTTTGAATGTCTCTAATATGCCCATCCCTGAGGCTTGACTTGACTCTTTGTCTGGACACATTAATTGCTGATTCGTTTATTTCCATATCAGATGAGCATATTTTTTCTTTTCAGAGCATATTTTCCATGTAACAGGTCACTACAAGTCTGGGGCAAGACGATTGAATATAAAGCGCCATGCTCACTTTTGTTTACAATGTCCGCCAAGGCTTTTAGTTTAATCCCTTCCCCTTTTTCCAAGTACAGGCGTTCACAATTTACGGCCACTATCTTTTTCTTTTTATTATTCGCCTGCCAAACCTGAAGTGGACTTTAAAACGGCCCTTCCCCGCTTCTGTTTACTATGTCGACATGGAACTCAGACCTCGGTGGATGTTTGTGTGGCAGAGGGGGGGGGGGGGGGCAGATAGTGGCCCACAGTGCACGTAGGGATACAGTAGGTCTACTCAACACGACGCCCTTAGAAGACCCAGGGTAGATTGATTTCCTCTGACGGCTCACCCCTCCCTGCTCAGATAGAATAACAACACCAGCAGCAGCATGGGGGCTTGCCTGGGCATTGTTGGGGCTCGGTTTCCATGGCAGCACCAATGTTTGTCTACCCTGCACTGTCCACAAAGAAAGGTTTGCCTGTCATTCTCTTCTATTGTGGTGCTAAATATGGTCAGGGTTAGGTTTAGGTTTAGCCCCCCCCCCCCCCATCCCCATTACATAGCACTACAATATTATACACATCTCTACTCACCCTCAGTTTCCTGTCATTGTTGATGATGAGGGAGACAGGTTTCAAGTCTGGAGAGCTAACTGTGGCATAGGTATTTGGCACATTTACTGGATTCTCTCTCTCTCTCTCCCTCTCTCTCTCTCTCTCTCTCTCTCTCTCTCTCTCTCTCTCTCTCTCTCTCTCTCTCTCTTTCGTATATTCTGGTATCTGTTGCTGCTAAAAAATGAAGAAGAGTTCTTGAGCAAATTTAAGACTGTTTATTCAAAAAAAGCAGGTTACACAGCATGGTTTTCTCTGGTCTGTAGCTGGTCATCTGGATGGTCGCAGGATGGTCAAGAAAGAAGAGGCAGAGTGTGGTTGTCCATAGGATTTTATATCCCTTGTGTTATTGTGCTATGCAAATCCTTTCATCCCTGAGCCAACCAAACCAGAGATCTGGTCTCTGGTCAATGCTCCCCCTTCTCTCCCCTGCCCCTCCGAGGTCCATGGAACTTTGCGAAAACATGTTTTCATGTTTCGCTCATGGTAACATCTGTTAATGATCAGTGTGTGTGTGTGTGTGTGTGTGTGTGTGGTAGCCCAATCCCTATGGGCGCCTTTCGGTCTGCCATAACACCACCCCCCCCCCTGGGCCCCAATGCAATCTTCCTTATAGCTGGTCAAGGGGGGAGGCCAGAGTGTGTGTGTGTGTGTGCTTATCTGTGTGTGTCTGTGTGTGTGTTTCAAGTAACCTAAAATATACCACATATTCCCCCCTCGGAACACCCAGAGGGTGTTTCGAAACTAAACGAACACACAAAACAAAACAAAAACACAAACCCCACACACCGCAGCCAAGAGAAAAAATAAATAAAAAAAATAATAAAAACAAACAAAAAAAAATAACAACAACAGACAGAAAAACTACATCAACACATAACACAAGAAGCACAATAACACAGACCAACCCAGGACCAGTACTAGGAACCAAAGATAACACATACAAAAAATAGAAAACAACCAATAATAAAAAGAATCTTGAAAATAACAATCACAATTAAACTAAACACAGTTCATCATGCATAATACAAAAACTGAGATACAGAAACTTCCAACGACCGATGTTTTCCTCGTCCTCGAAGCGTCAGGGTCAGAGGTTACTAGCACGTGACCCCAGTTGGAGAACAGCCTTTACCGCTGTCTCAGATTGATAACACTTTCATAGTCAGGAGCTTCCATTTTCGTTGCGCCAGGAACAGAACCTCTCTCCTAGCTTCGCGTAACCATTACATCACTCCACAACCGACATCAATCACATGATATAGAAAGAAACAAACAGTAACCGAAGCAAACAATCACAAAACATCACTTAATAAACAAATCATCAAAAGAGGAAACAAAATCAGAAAGCAAAACAGAATCCAGCTTTCGCTCATCAGCTATGTCGGTCAACATTAAAGCATTAACAGGAACATCAGAAATACACTTTCCAAAACATTTGATTAAAATACCAAGTAACATAATACAGATGATAATGACAACAAGAATAATAGCGACGGACCTGATCATATTACCAATACCTGAAAAAGCAGAATCAAAGAAATCTAATGTATTCCAACCGTGTTCTTTATGTAAATCCTCTACACCCTTCTTGTTAGATTCATGAAAATCATACAGAGCGTTACCAGAATCCGAAATATAACTGCAGCATTCACCGCCTATCAATGCACAAGTACCACCCTGACTGGCCAAAATAATGTCCAAAGCCATTCTATTTTGGAGAGCAACATTCTTAGTTTCAGTCAATTCAGTAGCCAGGGCAGATATTACAGTATCCGAAGCATTAATGTGTTTCTCAAGAACGGATGATAGGGCACTTAATTCAGTCTGAGAGTTGTAGACACCATAACTTGGGAATATTAGGCCAAAAAACTTCTGAGCAGTAGATAACTCCCTACGACTACGATGGGTTGCTTGTTTGTGAAGTACAGACATCTCCTCCCAAGTAACTTTCCTAATCAAAGGTATCAGATGAGCCATATAACAAATACCCTCACTCAAAGCAGGAAGCTTAGAGAATGCATCATTATTACACACAAGAAACACACCCTCCGGGAGTTGAAGCTCCTTACCAGGATACGAGAAAATATGACTAGGGCCTATACAAGACGCGTCCCCTAGCTGACGAATCGCGCTGCCCTTGAGCAGAGATTGAATGTCAATACAGGTTGTAACATTCACGAGAGGCATGACTTTAAGCTGCGTGGTGCCTTTCTGCCGTCTGATAGTATTGGTATCATGTAATTTCATTTGAGGCACCATAGCACAATCAACAACTTTACATTTCAATCCAGAAATAACAACTGAACCTCTCCACCGTGTAGAAGTCACAATCCCAGAACATGACAGATGAGGACTCAATGCAGTACCATTCAATTGAACGAACATAGCTTGGATAATATATATCCTCTTCGGACCTGTTGGTTGTGACAAATGTGTAAGCCTATCAATAATAACCTTCCCCACACCGCTAGGCCTATGGTGTTCGTTAACTGCTGCTGTCAGACGTTCCAACACACCAATATCCACACCTGCATAGGAAGAATTTAAAGGAACCAGAATCGTGCTGGGCTGACAAGAAGAGCTCTGGTTCTTGCCCTGTAAAACAAATTGGGCTAAACCCTGCCAATTATAATGAAACCATTCTGCTTTAGTTAACGGTATGGGGAAAAACATAGGAGCAGACGTACTTACAGGGACCTGTTGACAAATCCAGCAATCAGAATAATTCATTTTTGAAGCAAAATCTTTCATGATACTAGTGGCAGAATTAGGGTGGGACCGTGTCCCCAGTTGATTAGAATCATACAACAAATAATCTTCAGTAGCGACTACAAGCGCCTTCGTAGAAGCATTCACAGCAACTTTTTTAACCTTTTCTGATAACCCAACTTGAACATATTCATGCTCAAATTTCTCACAGTCCAACCAAGAGTGTGGAAAGTCAGGAATGTTCCTACAAACTTTGTCCTTGAAATTGTTGGATTTATCAGACACCTGTTCACCGATATTACGTCTAACACACCAATACGGGTTCAACACCTTGTCAACATTAGTTAATGTCACACGAGTGTCTGGCGTGTGATGCTTAAGTGTAACATATTTAGCATCCAGTAAATACCACTCGTCCGCTTCGGCGGTATAGATCAAACAATCATCAACAGTACAACGTGAATGTGGGCAAACAAAAGCTCTACCTGCTGTGATCATTCTTCTCTGACGTCCAGGCATAACAGTGTGTGAGTGAAGTGTAACATTGTCCAAAGAAGTCAATGGGGTAGGAACACTAAGGGGTATACTAGTCTCTGAAACGGCATGGCTTGAGTTTCCTCCTAATTGGCCTTGGTGTATCACGGGGTCTGTCTGGTTGGGGTGTATCACTGACAGGTCTGTGTCTCTCAATGGTACCTTGGTCCGGGCAGCCGCCCGGGTTGCTGACATCTCCGTCTGGAGCATTGTCAGGGTCGGAAGGGGTGACAACAGGGGCAACACCAGGCTTGGTAGAATCCCCAAGAGGGGTGTCGCAGTCACTGGATTCTTCACGATCTCCATTGGCCCACTCATCTCTGGGCTGGACAGGGTCTGGGACGAGGCCCCCGGCATCATCTGCATCACGACGCAGATACTCACCAACATCCTCGTCAGCCCGGATGTCCAAGCTGTGGACATCCTCGTCCCCAGGGGTTTCCTCACCATCCTGCTGAGGTTCTCCCTCATCTTCCTCATTGGGCGCCTTGATGCAGTGATGAACGTGATACCAAGTGGGGGACCCCTTGATTTGAATGGCAGTCCCAGTGCACCGAACGACCTCGTACGGTCCTTCCCGTCGAGCCTCATGCCACTTCCGTCGGTATACCTTCACGTATACTTTGTCACCCGGTTGCAACGCGTCCTTCCTCTCCTGTGCGTTCACCTCCTCTTCACGTTCCTGTTTGTGGAGCACATAAGAAGAGATACTCTTTTGCCGGTTAGTCATGTACTGTACATAGGCTTTCATGTCACTCTCCAGGAGAGCCAAACTTGGCCCTTTCCCACTGGTTCGTGCACAGGGAGCTGTCATTACTCTCCCCATAGCCAGTTCATGGGGAGTCAAGTGCAGCCCTCGAATCTCACTGGAACGACAGGCCATCAATGCAAGAGGGAGTCCTTCCACCCAATTAAGACCTGTATGCTGACAGACCTTAGAAAGACGGTTCTTAAGGACCCCGTTCATCCTCTCTACCATCCCCTGGCTTTGAGGTGAGTAAATACACCCAAATCTCTGCTTGATCCTCAACTTTTGTAGTATAAGCTTTACCGTCTTATCCACAAATTCCTTTCCATTGTCTGACGCTATCCTATCTGGAATTCCAAACCTAGGTATGAATTCCCTGCATAGGAACTTTGCTACAGACTGAGCATCCTTTTTTCGAGTGGGGCACGCTTCTACCCATCTGCTGAACCTGTCCACTACAACTAACATGTACCTGTATCCTGCAACAGGGCGAATCATGTCCACATAGTCAATCACCAAATGTTTCATTGGCCCGTTTGGGGTAGGGATATGCCCAGTTCCCACTGGTATTCCAGGTCTGATATTGTTTTTCAAACAGACCACACATTGACCAAGGATATGGTCTATTTGTTCCAGCAAATATGGAGCCCAAAAACCATATTCCTTGGTGATCTTGCGTCTTACCTCCCCCCTGGCCACATGTGCTAATCCATGGGCTTCCTGTATCAGCATGCCTATTAAATCTGGGGGTGCCACAACCAGTCCCTCATGATTTCTCCATAGACCTGTGTCATCCTGACTAGCCCCCCTTGTTAACCATAGGTTTTTGTCTAGCGCATTTGCCCCACTCTGTAACATCAACAAATCCTCAAGCGTGACCATGCCCTGTAACTGTGCTTCATGTGTGACCAGCAGAACTTTACCTGCTTTGTCTGCTCCTGTAATGGCTTTGGCTGCATCATCTGCAGCCCTGTTACCTTGTGTGACATGTGATGAGTCAGATCTGTGTGCGGCACACTTCACTATGGCTAATTCCCTTGGTTTCATCATGGCTTGTAACAGCTTCATGATTTGGGCGTGGTGCTGAATAGGCGAACCATCAGTTTTCTTAAAACCCCGTCCCTTCCATACAGCTCCATGTAGATGACACACATTATGGGCGTAGGCAGAGTCGGTGTACACTGACACTCTTCGTCCGGTTCCCAAGTTGCCTGCTTCTGTGAGGGCAATCAACTCAGCCAACTGAGCTGAACAAGGCTGAGGAACAGCCTCGGCTTGTTCCACAATGAACTCTGAATTTTGGGATCGGACTATGGCATACCCAGCACGTAAACGTTCTCCTACCCGGTAACAAGATCCATCAGTCCAATACTCAACGTCAGCTTCCTTTAAAGGCAAAGCTAGTAGATCTGCTCTAAGCTTAGAGTACCTCGTAGCTTCCTTCACACAATCGTGTGGTTCCCCATCTTCTGGGGTTGGCAAGGTCTCTGCTGGGTTAAGTGTGTTACATCTTAGTAATGTTACATCTTCCCTTTCCAACATCCTGTAATAATTCCTAATCCTAGGCATCGTCAAAGTGTACTTGCCTTGATTCAAGAGATTCCTTAGACTGTGGTGGCAGAGAATGGTAATTGGGTACCCCATTGTTAAGGTTGTTGCCTTCTCGTACATAAGATATGCCCCGGCCATTGCTCTGTAGCATGGCGCGAAACCCATTTCTACCTCTGAATATGCGACAGAGTAATAGGCTATGGGCTGTGGACTAGGTCCAATGCCTGTTGGTTGCGTAAGAACAGCGCAGGCATACTTCCCTTCGGCTGAAGAAGAAACATACAATCCAAATTCTTTGGAATAATCTGGAAGCGCTAAAGCTGGCGCTTCTTGCAATTTGTGTTTAATTGTTTCAAACGCCAAATCAGCTTCCCTTGTCCAAGTAATGCAACATTGGAGGTTATCACTACCTGTTTCCTTAATCATCCCCCTCAATGGAGCGACCAGTCTAGTGTAATCCTCCACCCATGCTGAACTATACCCAGTAATGCCCAAAAACATCATCATTTCCCTAACCGTTCGTGGTTTTGGAGCCTTCTGAATAGCTTCCAAATGTTCATTAGTGACACTGCGATGTCCCTGTGTAATAGATTGTCCTAAGTAAGTTACCTTTTCCTGACAATATTGTAGCTTCTTTTTAGACACCTTGTGTCCCTTCTCCGCCAAAACCTTTAACAGTTTAACGGAATCCCTGTGACATGTTTCTTCATCTGGGGCACAAAGGAGTATGTCATCCATGTACTGAATGGCAGTACTACTTATCGTCTGCCCTAACCCGTCTAAGTCCTCCTTCAAGACCTGATTAAAAACATGAGGACTGTGTTTGTACCCCTGTGGCATTCTGGTATATTGATAATGTTGACCTTTGTAGGTAAACCCAAATAACCCTTGACTTTCTACACTAAGAGGTATAGAAAAGAAAGCCCCGCATAAATCAATCACTGTAAATACTTTGGCTGTAGATGGAATCTGAGTCAACAGCACATGAGGATCAGGAACTTCAGCTGGATAGCTGACAACTACCTCATTCACAGCCCGTAGGTCATGTACCAGACGATATGAACCATCAGGTTTCGTCACTGGCAGAAGAGGTGTGTTACTTAACGGATATTGAGTTATCTTCAGGACTCCTGCCTCTAACAATCCTTTGATCTGTGGCTCAATTCCATCAATTGCTTCCTGTTTCAATGGGTATTGATTTTTCCAAGGGGGTTTTGCACCCGGTATGAGTTCAACTCTCAATGGACGAGCTGATTTCACAAATCCAATGTCTGTACTGTTCTTTGCCCACAGGTCTGCTGGCACATTCTGTATCATTTCTTCTCTGAGGTCTTTTTCAGCTTGTACAGGAAGGATTAGCTGGTTCATTAGCTTCACAGTCTGCGGATGTCCTATTCCTTGAGCAGAGATCATCAGTTTTGTAAACTGTCCATCAATGCTCCTCCAGATAGCAGGGTTTTCTTTTGTCGTTACAAATCTGGCCTTTTCTGAGTCTGCCATCATTGCCCCTAAATGCTTCTGTTCATAGTGTTCAGATATCATAAGTGTCACATGAGGGATGCTACCCTCAATCTTATGCTCCTGATCTAGATAAGTGTCACTGTTTATCTTCATAGCCACTCCCTCAGGGCCTAAGATTATACAACTTGTGCTAAGCTGTACCTGTTTTGGCTGATGCTTCAGCCACTCATCTGGGTTTGCGTCTGCAACTTCTCTAAAATACTGGAGTGTACAATGCAATGGATCAGTAGGCCTTCTGGCCTCTGACATGTGTGCCAGGATATAATTGTCCCACATCCTTGCTGGTTCCATTAGGTCTGGGCTAAGCCCTCCCACCCAATACACCATAGATGCGTTGTTGTCCATCATGACAGACAGCTGTCTGTTCTCTTGTGGCACTGTCACCTGACAGCCGTCAGGTGTGCATTTCACTGTACAGTTCAATTGGCATAGTGCATCTCTCCCTAGTAGCCCTATTGGCGTGTGTTCTGATACAAGTATTGACAGATCTGCTCTCTGTCCTTTGTACTCTAAGCTTACAAGCTCAGTAGTAGGGATCAGCTGTTTAATTCCCTCGAATCCGATTGTCTTCACATATTTCCCAGACATAGGAAGGTGCGTGGCGTCTTCAGGCTTCAGACAGGTATAGGCTGCTCCACTGTCCACCATCAATTCTAATGGACGTTGGTTGACCGACACCCATATGGTGGGTTCATCTTCAGGCCTGTTTGTCACCACCAGCTGGCACCCCCTTCTCGGATCTTCTGGGCACCCCTATAGCCCAGCTGCTGGGCCTCTGTAGGGGTTCACCACTCCTGGAGCCGGTGTAGCAGGGGGCCTATATCCTCCTTTTTGTTTCCCCCCTGCGCCCCCCTGGTTCTTCTTCCAGCAGGTACGGGCTAAGTGTCCATGCTGGTCGCATTTCCAACATGGTCCTAGCATCTTCTTCCCGGCTGCGGTCCATCCCTCTTGTGGTGGTCCTTGGCCAGGCTGGTTGTATGGCTGGTATGGAACCACTTGCACCCCTGGTGACCCCTGTGGGTATGGATACCCCCCTTGTGGCCCCTGTGGGTATGACTGGGGAGGGACAGTTTGCAGTTGCTGTGGCTGAGCTGGGACCTGTAGGGCTACAGCCTGCACTCTCTCTCTGGTTTTCTTGCCTTCTGTCAATTGTATTTGAGTTAATTTTCTGAGTGACTCTTCGTCTTGTGTCTTCTGTATCTGAATCTTCTTTCTAAATAATTCTACTTGGTGTGCTACGTTGTCTATATAAACAGCCTTGTTCATGTGTCGTAGCCCCACCACTTCTGCTAACTTGTTCTTAACTGGGGCAGGGAGACCTTGTTGAATCTTTTCCCTGATTATGGCTTTTTCTAACGGGTTATCTTCAGCGTCCTTCCCTGTCACACTTCTCCATTGAGAGTGCACACGGGCAACAAAACCCCTGGGATTCTCATCTCCCCCCAGTGGCATCACAATGATATTGTCTGGGTGAATGTGAGTAGGGTATGTCTCTCTGATTGCCTTCCACAGCCTGCCTCTGTTTGCTGCGAAGAGCTCTGGGTCATAAACTGATGTATCGATATATTTATGAAGTCCTGCCTTCATCAATATTTCCTGCATGGTGTCCAATCCTGTAATGGTAGCTAAGAGTCTTTTCAGGTCTCCCATTGCGGCTTGCGTCCCTGTCAGTCTCACGTCCATCTCAGTAGTCCACGGGTGTCCACCATCTTCCAGGACTGGGAGTTTTTCTATCACTTCAGACAGATCTGTATGATTCCAAGGACGATATTCTATCTTGTTACCTCGAATCAGCACCGGGAAGTTCCCCTGAATTTCCTCTTCCTCCGATGCCTTCCCTCTGTTTCTTAGGCCATAATCGCTTACTAGTGGCTTCGTTTTTTCGGCTGGGATGTATGGGATGTATTCGGCTGGGATGTATGTGATGGCACTTGACGATACTCTCTTGAGAGGTTCGGCTGGGATGTATGATATGATGTCGCTTGAGCTACCTGTGGTTCCAGTTCCTGTATCTGTCGTCTGTGACTTTCCTCCTCTCTTAGGATTCTCTCATGGAGTTTTCTTGCCCTCTCTCTTGACTCCTCCTCATCCTTTTTTAGGGATTTCCCGTGGCGTTTTGTCACCCTTTCTTCCTCCTCTTCCTCCAACATCTTCTTTTTTTGCTTTAAGCTCTCTTTCTTCTTCTCTACCTTCAGAGACTTCTGCTCATCTTCAGAACTACTTTCTTCTTTTCCCTTTTTATAGCGTCTTGTCCCTCCCTGCTTTTCGGCCCTGGCTATTAGTTTTCTGACCTGAGCACTGTAACCTCCCTGTGCATTGCTGTCATCACCTGAACCTTCGCCATCACCTCCACTGCCATCTTCACTGTCATCTGTCTTGTTCCTTTTGTCCTCCTCGCAGTCTCCTTTTCTGACCTTTTTCTCGTCACATTTCACTAAATGCTTCTCTTTCTTCTTTTGCTTGGCACCTGACTTGTTCTCTGGTTCGAAATCCACTGTCACTTTCGCTCTTCCCCTCTCTAGTACATTATCATCCTCATCTTGGATAGTGAAGGCTCCGTTCGTACTTAGGACGGGGACCTGAGGGTAGATCCGCTGAGAATTGTCCTCCAGTACCTTGGCATAGGGAGGAGGACTGGAGACTGGAGATGTGTGTGAGAATGGAATGTTCACTTTCTCTTCCATTGCTTTGGCCAATTCATCTCTTTCTTCTGGATTCATGTCAGCTGTTTTCTCATTCCAAGCTGATGCTACTTTCTGCCCCACTACCTTAAAGAGGTCTAAAATAGCTAACTCTAACCTGCGTTTCTCTGATCTAATCTTTCCTTTTTGATGTGCCTTGTGCACATTGATAAGTATCTCCAATGTTGCAATTACGTGTAAATTAAGGGTGCCCTCTTGTGGCCACGGTTCTTCAATGTCTGCCCAACGATTATTCCATTTCGTTGACATTTTGCTAATCTCCTTAACAAGAGGATTCATTTTTTCCACTATAGCCACAGGGGATGAAGTTGCCAATATTCCCCTATCTGTGTTAACAGCCCTTATCATTTTGCTGGATTTGGCTCCCATGTCTGAACTATATCAGCTGTCCACACAGAATCACTACAACCTTGAACAACGGATTGTTTCAGTGGTATCGTGTATTATTAACTTGAATGTAATCTATGTGTGTGTTTTTTACTTGAATGTTTTTTCCTTATTCTGTATGAATGTGTGTCACTTAATTGCTCATTCAATACTAATTATAGTTCAGGTCAACTTAATTATTAAACTACAAAGGCTGTTCAACACAATTATCAAATTACAAAGGCAGGTCACGCTCTAAGTCTTTCTGATTCACAAAACCCTTGATTGTTCAATCCTCAGATAGAAACTGTTCTGCTATTCTTTAATCAAAAGCTGTGAAAAAGAACTTAACTTGAAATAAAAAGATGTAAAATACGAATATTAATCATAACCTGTAAAGAAATCGACTTGTTATTTGGAAGGAATGAATGATTAATTATTAATTACAATTGGTAAAGAAATCGACTTGTTATTTGAAAGGAATGAATAATTAATAATTAATTACAATCTGTAAAGAAATCGACTTGTTATTTGAAAGGAATGAATAATTAATTAGACTTAGTCATTGTACAATCGTACACTTCATTGATGTAAACCTGTGAAGTCATTCAGGTATTATCGAAAAAAGAAATGGTTATCATTAGATTATTACAAACCAATTGATCAAAGTTCTGTGAAACAGAAAATGAAATGATCTGAATAATTAATTCAATCAATTTGTAATTAATTAAATTAATTAAAGTAATGTAATATATAACAATCATTTACAATCATCCATCAACTTGCAGAGAACCAATGTTTTAAAAAATGTCTTGTCGTGTTTTGGCCAGCAGATGGAGCTAAGCAACCAAAAATGTCTTATCGTGTTTTGGCCAGCAGATGGAGCTAAGCAACCAAAAATGTCTTATCGTGTTTTGGCCAGCAGATGGAGCTAAGCAACCAAAAATGTCTTATCGTGTTTTGGCCAGCAGATGGAGCTAAGCAACCAAAAATATCTTATCGTGTGGCTTCGCCCTTAGTATGGAAAGTGCTCCGGCTAACGCGCATGCGCCCGCTTTTTCACTAGACTTGTGAATTAAATGTCTTTAAACTATTTTATATACCCCGATGGTCAATTCACTTTCTTTATCTTTAGAATATTACACAACCTATGTGAAATGAATTTAATTTTATCTGTAAGAAATAAGTAATGTAATTAATCAAAGTCAGGTTCCTTTCTAAAGGAATGCTTATTATTTACCAAATGAATCTCATTCTAATATTCTCCATTGACCACTTTCTGTCCCAGTATATAATCACCCGCAGCCCCCCTTTCTCTTTGAAACTGGAGAGTATAGAGAAAAGGAAGGAGGGGGGGTTACTTTTGCCTTTGTCCTCTGGAAAAAACCGCCCCTGTGGGATTTAAACTTTACACCGTACTTTGCTTTCCACAATAATGTTATTTTCCACGACACAACAATTTCAAGATTATCTTTCAATGCAATTTAACTATTAGTTACCAAACTAATTCTTATTCAACAATTTATATGCTTTTCACACGGTCTCTTCACAGAGATATCTAGGCTTCTTTGTGCCTCTGCTTCTGGGCGTCTGCGCGCGTGCCTGTTTTTGCTCCGCTTTCAAATACGCATCCCCTTGACATTAACACATTAATACACTCATCAGAATCTCTTCTGATTTATCACAAGATATCAGCCCACTGTGAGAACGTCTTCCACGCAGTTTTCTACTGACAGCGCATTCGCAAAACGCGCACTGAAGCAATTCATTCTTTGCTCCACAACACACACACGATACTTCTACAATATCGTACAATTAAACATATATTTACAATTACAGATTTTCACAAATCCGGCTCTTTATTTCAATCTTCACCCAACTTTAATGATCTTATATTTCTAACAGATACTCAACACAAATCAAGATTCTTTTTGATTATAGCTTATCACAGTCAGTCAATCCTGCACAACTCCTCCTTCGCTTGGCTGAACTCCAGCGAGGGAGGGGGGTGTATTACTTACCTCTGCGCTGAAATGAAGGGATGCAAAAAACTGACGGTGATATACAGGCTATAGTTATTCACTTCTGGGCTAGTCTTGCCATTGTTTCGTATATTCTGGTATCTGTTGCTGCTAAAAAATGAAGAAGAGTTCTTGAGCAAATTTAAGACTGTTTATTCAAAAAAAGCAGGTTACACAGCATGGTTTTCTCTGGTCTGTAGCTGGTCATCTGGATGGTCGCAGGATGGTCAAGAAAGAAGAGGCAGAGTGTGGTTGTCCATAGGATTTTATATTGTGGTATATTTTAAGTTACATGAAACACACACACATAACATGGATTATATGTAAAGCTTTGTTAAAGTCTGACCTCTCCTGAAGGCCTACAAGGGCATGTTGTATTCTAACAAATGGGGGTTTTATGGCAGCCAGAGAACGCAAGACGCCCATACGGGTTGGGACCATTGTAAGCAACCACACACATACTTTGAGTTTCACCCCTCCTGACTAAGTTTAAATTACTTGAAACACACATACCATGAATTTGTATGGGGCTTTGTAATGTTTACATTTACGTTGTTGGCATTTGGCAGACGCCTTGTCCCAAGGCAACTTTCTTGTAAATACTTGCAGTACTTGCCTGACCGCTCCCTTCCTCTGAAACAAGGGGGTCTTGCGACAGACCACATGGTCAGACACACACGCACACACACACAGGCACGCACACGCACGCGCACACACATACACACACACACACACAGAGGTTGAGGAACGATCGATCAGCTCCTTATTGGGGCAAAAGCTGAGGAGGAAGGGGTTGGCTCAAAAGTGAGCTGGGGAGGTATAAAACTTGGGGAGACGCAAGGATCATTCTCTTTGTCCTCGGAAACCCCCACCGTGATGCCTGTTGTCGATGACCTGATCCTGTGATGACCTGATTGCTGACTTTTTTGAATAAACATTCTTAATCTTTGCTCAGAACTTTTCCTCATTTTTGACAATCATCAGAAGACGAAAATATATAACAATATCCCTTGTGTTATTGTGCTATGCAAATCCTTTCATCCCTGAGCCAACCAAACCAGAGATCTGGTCTCTGGTCAATGCTCCCCCTTCTCTCCCCTGCCCCTCCGAGGTCCATGGAACTTTGCGAAAACATGTTTTCATGTTTCGCTCATGGTAACATCTGTTAATGATCAGTGTGTGTGTGTGTGTGTGTGTGTGTGTGGTAGCCCAATCCCTATGGGCGCCTTTCGGTCTGCCATAACACCATCCCCCCCCTTGGGCCCCAATGCAATCTTCCTTATAGCTGGTCAAGGGGGGAGGCCAGAGTGTGTGTGTGTGTGTGTGTGTGTGTGTGCTTATCTGTGTGTGTCTGTGTGTGTGTTTCAAGTAACCTAAAATATACCACACTCTCTCTCTCTCTCTTTCTCTGTTGAAGGAATGTGAACTGGTTCATGTTGCCAGTAGGACAGTCATTAGTGAGGCTCTCAGCGTGGTGGATTAGGTGTTTGGCATCCGCCTCCTCCTTCTCATCCAGTTGTTGCTTTCCTCATATCGCAGGCTTGATATGTGATATTGCATAAGGGGTCATTCTCATGGCTCCATTCAACAAACTAACAGATTGTTTGTGTACATATATATGCCAGTTCTGAATTTAGGGTTGATTGGCGTTGTCAGGGCAATAAAGAGATTTCATGTGACAGGCTTGGCAGAATTGTGGATTGGCAGGGATCGTGTTTGTTTGCCGATTAATTTTTTTCTTGTTTACGTTTGTCGTGCGTGTGTGCGTGTGTGTGTGTGTGTGTGTGTGTGTGTGTGTGTGTGTGTGTGTGTGTGCGTTAGAATGACGGACTCTGGGCCAAGGCACACTGTATTCTCTGCAGCTGCCCTTTAACCTCTTACCAACTACATTAGCTTAGCACTGCAGCCTAGCCTAGAAGAGACACAGGGTGTTAAGACTAGCATTGATCCAATGTCAGCTTAATTCTGAGTAGTAGTCTGGTTCCCTTCCCTCTGTTCAAGTAATAGGCTGGAATGTACTCTGCACAAATAGGCCTACATCTAGAGACATATAAAAGTGGACCGTTTTTGAGCCGTTTTTTAAATAAATGTAACCAAGCAGGGCACATTGCAAGATGCATTAAAAGCCTGTGTAGTCTTTGGTTTAATGAGATGCAAGCTGTGTAAATGACTCCACTCCCAGTTGTGTAACGAGTGGAAAATATGTTATTGATTGATGCAGCAAGTTGATTCAGTAACTGATTTCTTCTTAGTTCGCGGGGAGGATGTAAAAGGCCATCAACTCTGCTGAGCGTAGCCGTCTGTCACGACCAGAAGGCGGAACCCAGAAGCAGACAACGGAGAACAGGTAGTATGAATATAACAGTAATTTATTATAGGGTTTGGGGTTAGGGGAATCCGGCTGGGGGTAGGTAGTGCAGGTAGGGGTTCTGGCAGGTAGACAGGTACTCAGACAGGCAGGGGGTCAGGCAGGTAGGCGGGTAGTCAGACAGGCAGGGGATCAGGCAGGTAGGCAGGTACTCAGACAGGCAGGAGGTCAGGCAGGTAGGCAGGTACTCAGACAGGCAGGGGGTCAGGCAGGTAGGCGGGTAGTCAGACAGGCAGGAGGTCGGCAGGCAGGGAATCCTTTAGCGGGGAACAGGGAGTAAAGAGTTAGGCTAAGGTATCGGATAATGTCTCGAGTACAGGGAACGAACATAGGAACCAACCATTAAGTGGTTACGATCTGGCGTTGACTGGAAGCAGGAGCAGGGCTTAAGTAGGCACCAGTCGCGGTCTTAATCGGCCACACCTGGCGCCACTGATAGATGGCTGATGAGCCGGGGGCGGAGCTGGGGGCGGAGCTGGAGGCGGAACTGTGACACCGTCTAATCTTGCCTGTGTGCGTGCACGAATATGCATGCTTGTTGAGAAGAGAGGATGGCATTGTCATGTCTGGGTGTGTGGACACAGTTCCTAAGTCACTACCTTTGTTTGTTTAGTGGCTACACAAGCATGTTGGCACAGAATTATTATTATTATATTACAGAAACATGTGCTTTGACACTGGGGGAAACAGTTGGAACATCAAACCGTGGTTCTGAAGCTCTTAAGGCCCCAAAGTAGCAGCAGTACAGTTGTTTCTGTAAAAGGTTCTGTTCTGGAGTTTTGGATGTGGAATGTCTGACACTATTGAGTGTGAGCCAGACACTTCTCTGCCCACACAGAAGACTTTAAGAGATGTTTTCATCCAGAGACAAGTCAAACCACCACAGACAAACAGTTTGTCTGTTTTTTTAATATAACGTTCAACAGGAACATATTTAACGATGTGGTTTATTAGAAAGCTAACAATGTCTCAAATCAACGCTGAGCGCCTGACTCCCGGCTCTGACCAGTGTGATGTAACCATGGATACACTGCTGTAAATCTCGCCAGAGTAAAAGGAGGACCCGCTCAGTTTTGTCTCTGCAGTCTGCCACAATGCACTGCATACTAAAGGCCCTATCCCATCGGAAATAGGGATGTGCATGAGCGATGCACACATTTTGTACTATAGCTGTCCAGCATCAGACTCTCCGAAGACAGGGACCAAATGAAAAGTTTCAAAAAATCTAAACCTGAGGAACACTGCCCGCCAGCGTTAGACCCCATCGCTATTTCACCTTTCTGCAACTTTACGTTTTGACGCCTCTTAATAGCCATGTCTGCTTCCAATCTCTTCAGCTTCAACTGATATTTTCACTCTCTTTCTCCTTTCGCACTTTCAGCATGCGATCTACCATAGAGCCAGGAGATGTAAATACTGCCATTTTTACAAAGAGACCAACAAAACACACGTATTCCTACACTGGCAACGTAGCCCTCACAAGGCTAGACTAGGCTAAAAACAAGTAACCCAACTGTAAACACAAGTTGAATGACGTCAGACTCTCGTCCCGTTCTACACTAAAATAGTAATAATAATTACTGAACTATAGGTGCACAATATATGTGTGCAGTAGGACTACGACAAATAATATTCCATTCCCTATGTGTTGCGAAAATGCAGAATCTGGTTTCATCTAGTTATTAGAATTTTGTTGACTAGGCTACATGAAGCATAAACAAACTCAGCAGCATATTGATTTGCACAACACATTCTCAGATTTTAGTTTTGCTTTACTGATGTTCTGGATGTTGTCTTTGATTGAATAGCCCTTATTGTTGTATGATGAAATGGGGTTTTCCCTGTGGTACAGTAGAAGCACTTTACTCTTGACATTTCGGTTCAGCTATAGTGTTGTCTTGCGTTAATGACAGAACACAAGCACAGAGAGTAATTTTCCCTCTCTTAAAAGACATTTGTTTGTTAAGACTCAGAGAGCCAATCCTTTGACAAATGCCCCTGGTATGGAGTGAATGTTGTGGTTTTGCCCAATGGTGCTTTTCCATCAGCAGCCCGCGTTAGTGCAGGGTTAGATCAGTTCGAGGTCAGGTCGGGTCACTTTGATCTGTTCTGGTTTTCCATTATACACAAACCGACCCGGACTAGTAGGAGGAGTAGACGATAGTAGGTCGTTTAGTTTCGGAACACCCTCTGGTTGGTCCGAGGGGGGATGTGTCGTATATTTTCTACTTAAACACACACACATACCTTGGATTTGTATGATAAGGCTTGGTAACAGTTTCATTTACATTTATGGCATTTATGGCTTGTTCCAAAGCGGAGCCTTTGGGCCTACAGGCAAGCTCTCTGAGGGGGTCAGGTTACGACAGACCACATAGTCGAGCGCACACACACACACACACACACACACACACACACACACACACACTGATCATTAACAGATGGCCCCTGGACCAGCTATCAGAGACCTCTGGGGGTTGGGCAAAGACACACATACACGCTGGCCCCTCCCCTCTGGAACGAAACGGGGAGAGAGAGAGAGAGCGTCCTCTTTCCAGCCCAGGTCCACGGGGAACACATGTAATGTATATATCTGTCTGATTAAATTGTCTTAAACTCAATAAGTGTTCTTTGATTCATAACCAATAAGGGAAATACACAACACATGGCGAGCCTAGCAACGGAGTCTAAAAAGGGAAATCTATGTTTGAAAACTGAAGCTGCAAGAAAGGTATGATTGTGTGGAATGGCTGTGTTTTTCAAACATTTTCTTTGAGACTAAAACAACCTTAAAGTAAAGAATCTTGTTGGAATAGAAACAAACTTTTCATAATCTTTAATAAGTGGGTGGTGAGAGCCGGACTTTGAAGCCCGTTTTTTTTTGTAAAATATAGTGTTTGATGGTAAGGTATGTGATTTGGTTGTATGGTATTGGAATATCGTGCGTGTCTGTGTAAAAGCATATAAATTGTTGAATGAGAATTAGTTTGGTAACTAATAGTTAAATTGCATTGAAAAGAGCATTATTGTTATAGACTAAGAAATCGATTCTTCAGAACTGTGTCAGAGAATCCATTCTTAGACGCCATTGTCTTTGTCCTTGAGGAAGGACACACACAGAGGCCATCTCTTTATGAAAAGTGGAAAACGTGAATGCATGGTATGAGTATTTGAATAAGATTATTTTGGCAAATAATACGTTTAACTGCATTGCTTGATATTGCTGTGTCGTGAAAAGTAATCGTTTATGAAAACAAGTTGTGTTAAAGAGATTGTTTTAAGCAGGCCCCAATACGGCCGTGGGCTTTCAAGAACAATAAAGCCCTTCCCCCTTCCTGCTCTGCAAAAAGCGCAGACACACAGTGGAACATTCCTTTAGAAGGGAACCTGAATTTGATTAATTTCATTACTTATCCCTTACAGATAAAGTTAAATTCATTTCACATAGGTTGTGTAGTAATTTAGAGATAGAGATAAAGTGAATTGATCAGCGGGGTATTTTAAATAGTTTAGAGTTACGGTTAAAACATTCATAGCCTCCATTTTACACGGAAGAGCTGGCGCATGCGCAATCGATACGCAAGTCGGTTGCACAGCTCCGCCTGCTGGACAAAATACGACAAGACATTTTAAAACACTAATCCTCAGTGATCCATCTGAGGTCGATGAAATAGTCCTATACAATAATAAATGGATGGTTGTAAATGATTGTAATACATTACCTTAATTCAATTAATTTAATTAATTACAAATTGATTGAATTAATTATTCAGATCATTTTATTTTTCTGTTTTCACAAAACTTTGATCAATTGTTTTGTGACAATCTAATGATATGTTGATAATAGCTAATTGACTTCACAGGTTTACATCAATGAAGTGTCAATGAATAATTCTAACTAATCATTCATTCCTTTCACTTAACAAGTCGATTTCTTTACAGATTGTAATTAATAATTAATCATTCATTCTTTTCCAAATAACAAGTCGATTTCTTTACAGGTTATAATTAATATTTGTAATTTCCAATCTTTTATTTCAAGTTAGGTCATGTCCACAGCTTTTGATTAGGAATAGCATAATAGATTGTATTGATAATTAAGCAGTAAAAGGGTTTTTGTAAATCAGTGAATACTTAGGTGTTGACCAGCCTTTGTGATTTAATAATTGTGTTGACCAGAACTGTAATTAGTATTGAATGAGTAATTAAGTGACACATATTCATAAACAATTAGGAAACACATTTAAGTATAAAGTACTTACACAGATATTAGATTTAAGTTAATACTGCACTGACATACACAAGAGGCAAATCTGTTATTCTGAGTTGCAGGGTTTTGTGGGGATGGTTAATACAGTTATATTGGACTAGCATTTGTTTAGCAAACAAGACAATAGGAAGGTGGGTTGTAAGAAGCGTACACCTTATCTAATATAGAATATTGTCAGCATATTGAGCAAGTAGAATGGGGTCAAATTCAACGAAGCTGCTAAAAGATATTAGTGAACATCGTGGAATGTTGGCTACGTTATCCCCTATGGCTGTAGTGGAAAAAATGAATCCTCTTGTTAGGGAAATTAGCAAAATGTCTACGAAATGGAATAGCCGTTGGGCATACATTGAACAGCCGTGGCCGAAAGAGGGCAGCCTTAATTTACAAATAATTGCAACATTGGAAATACTTATCAATGGGCACAAAGCACATCAAAGAGGAAAGATTAGATCAGAGAAACGCAAGTTAGAGTTAGCTATTTTAGATCTATTTAAGGTAGAGGGACAGAAAATAGCTCAGATGGAACCGGAAAAGAAAAAAGAATTGTCCAGAACACTGGAACAGAAATTGAACATTTCATCCCCAGACCTGTGTCCTGTCTCCAGTCCCCCTCCATATGCTAAGGCACTGGAGGACCATTCCCAGAAGAAGAAGAAGAAGGAGCCAAGGGGAAAAGGGGACGACAGGAGTGACGAGGAAGATGACAGCGAAGATGGCAGTGAAGACTCAAGTGATGACGACAATGCAGATGGAGGCTACAACGCGCAGGTCAGGAAGATGATAGCCACAGCCGAAAGGAAAGGTGGGAGAAGACGCCCGGAGAAAGCGGAAAGAGAGGAAGAAAGACACCACAGATGGCTGAAGGAGCAACGAGAAAGGGAGAAAGAGGGAGATTGTCACCGAATGTCATCAAATACATTAAAGAACTGTCCAGTGCTGATTCGGGGTAACAAGATGGAATATCATCCGTGGCATCATACAGATCTGTCTGAAGTGATCGAGAAACTCCCAGTTCTGGAGGAGGGAGGACATTCGTGGACGCGAGAGGTCGACGTGATACTGACAGGAACGCAGGCCGCAATGGGAGACCTGAAAAGACTCTTAGCTTTTATTGCAGGATTGGATACAATGCAGGAAATATTGATGAAGGCAGGACTTCATAGATATATCAATACATCAGTTTATGATCCAGAGCTCTTCGCAGCAAACAGAGGCAAACTGTGGAAAGCAATCAGAGAGACTTACCCTACTCACATTCACCCAGACAATATCATTGTGAAGCCACTGGGGGGAGATGAGAATCCCCGGGGTTTTGTGGCCCGTGTGCACTCTCAATGGAGAAGTGTGACAGGGAAAGACGCTGAAGATAACCCCTTAGAAAAATCCATAATCAGGGAAAAAATACAAGAAGGACTTCCTACCCCAGTTAAGGATAAGCTAGCAGAAGTGGTGGGGCTACGACACATGAACAAAGCTGTTTATATAGACCACGTAGCTCATCAAGTTGAGTTATATCGAAAGAATATTCAGATACAGAAGGCAGAAGACGAAGAATCACTCAGAATATTGACTCATGTGCAATTGACTGAAAGCGAGAGGAACATAGAGGGAGTGCAGGCTTTAGCCCCACAGCAACAGCCACCTGGAGTGCAGACTGCTACTTACCAGTCCTACTCACAGGGGCCACAAGGGGGGTATCCTGCTACTTACCAGTCCTACCCACAGGGGCCACAAGGGGGGTATCCATACCCACAAGGGCCACCAGGGGTGCAAGCGGTTCCATACCAGATGTACACACAGGCTGGCCAAGGACCACCACCAGGGGGATGGACAGCAGCAGGAAAGGAGATGCTAGAACCATGTTACCAATGCGACCAGAATGGACATCTAGCCTGTACCTGCTGCAACAGGCCCCAGGGGGGCGCAGGGGGGAGCCAAGGAGGAGGATATTGGCCCCCTACTACACCTGCTCCAGGAGTGATGAACCCTTACGGAGGCCCAGCAGCTGGCCTATAGGGGTGCCCGGAAGATCCGAGTGGGAGGTGCCAGCTGGTGGTGACAAAGAAGCCTGAAGGCGCCACGCACCTTCCTATGTCTAGAGAATATGTGAAGACAATCGGATTTGAGGGAATTAAACAGCTGATTCCTACAACTGAGCTTGTAGACTTGGAGTACAAGGGACAGAGAGCAACTCTGTCAACATTTGTGTCAGAACACACGCCAACAGGGCTGCTAGGGAGAGATGCTCTATGCCAATTGAACTCTACAGTAAAATGCACACCTGACGGCTGTCAGGTGACGGTGCCATCCGGTGTTCAGATTCCATCGACAGCCAGAGTGATTAAGCATAGAACAGACCTACAAGCTTTGCCTTTAAAGGGAGCTGATATAGAATATTGGGTTGATGGGTCTTGTTACGGGGTAGGAGAAACTTTGTGCGCTGGGTATTCCTTAGTTAAAGCACAGAATTCAAAGTTTATTGTAGAACAGGCTGAGGCAGTTCCTCAGCCTTGCTCGGCTCAGTTGGCTGAGTTGATTGCCCTCACAGAAGCATGCAACTTGGGAACCGGACGGAGAGTGACAGTGTACACCGACTCTGCCTATGCACATAATGTTTGTCATTTTAATGGAGCTGTATGGAGGGGGCGGGGTTTTAAGAGAACTGATGGTACGCCTATACAGCACCACGCACAGATCATGAAGCTGTTACAGGCCATGATGAAGCCAAAGGAATTAGCCATAGTGAAGTGTGCCGCACACAGGTCTGACTCATCACATGTCACACAAGGTAACAGGGCTGCAGAAGATGCAGCCAAAGCCATTACAGGAGCAGACAAGGCAGGTAAAGGTCTTCTGGTCACACATGAAAAGCAATTACAGGGCATGGTCACACTTGAGGATTTATTGATGTTACAGAGTAGAGTAACTACGTTAGACAAGAACGTTTGGCTAGCAAGGGGGGCAAGTCAGGATGACACAGGTCTATGGAGGAATCATGAGGGGTTGGTTGTAGCACCCTCAGATTTAATAGGCATGTTAATACGGGAAGCTCATGGATTAGCACATGTGGCTAGGGGGGAGGTAAGACGCAAGATCACCAAGGAATATGGGTTTTGGAGTCCATATTTGATGGAACAGATTGACCATGCTTTAGGTCAATGTGGGGTCTGTTGGAGAAACAACATCAGAGTGGGTACACCAGTGGTGTCTGGGCATATCCCTACCCCAATAGGGCCACGGGTGGTGGACAGGGGGGTGGATGTACAGAGTAGGCAGGATGTTGTGCCAACAGGTGCCGAGGTCCCCAGAGAACCTGAGAAGGAGGAGCTACGAGGAGATGCTGTGGTGTTGCCAGAGCCAGTGGCAATGCCAGTGTTACAGCCAGTGACATTACCGGCAGTGCCTGAAACCGAGGGGACAGTGGAAAGCTGTCCAGATGCCAATGAACCAGAAACCAACGAAGCAGAGAGTGTTGACAGTCTGGAGGTCCAGCCTGGGAGTGTCCAAAGCTTGGACACCTGTGCTACTGGGGATGCTGGCGAGTGCCTGCATCATGCTTCAGATGATGCTGAGGGCGACTCCCCAGACCTTGATCAGCGTGGGAGGGGACCAGGCGGCTGCCTGAACCTCAATGACACTGACGGACGACGACCAGTTAGGAAAAGATTAAAGACTATGAATAGGGTAGTGAAGCAGCAGATCAAAGGGAACGACGGGAATGGACAGCAGATGATAGCATGGCTGGAAACGGTCTTAGGGGCATGGGAAACTTATTTTGCTAAGATAGGAGCACCTATTATAGCAGACATGATTTTTGACTTTCTTAGGAGGCAGGGCCTCATTGACTGTTTTTGGAAAATCAGTCACTCAGTCCACGTTAATGAACTTTTCAGAAGACTAGTCCTCACCTGAGGTGAAGATCTATGCATTAATGCATTCCCTTTGTCCTATGCTTACTGTTGGAGAATTATGTGTTATGATAACTGAATGTCATTATTTGTGTATTGTTTGTTTGTTTCTATATCGTGTGATTGAGGTCAGTTGAGAAGTGATGTGGTGGTTATACAAAGCTAGGAGAGAGGTTCTGTTCCTAGCGCAACGAAAATGGAAGCTCCTGACTATGAAAGTGTTATCAATCTGAGACAGCGGTAAATGCTGTTCTCCAACTGGGTACAAGTGCTAGTAACCTCTGACCCTGACGCTTCAAGGACAAAGAAAACATCGGTCGTTGGAAGTTTCTGTATTGATTTGTGCATGATGAACTGTGTTTAGTTTAATTGTGATTGTTATTTTCAAAATTCTTTTTATTATTGGTTGTTTTCTATTTTTTGTTTATGATATCTTTGGGTCCTAATACTGGTCCTGGGTTGGTCTGTGTTATTGTGCTTCTTGTGTTGTGTGTTGGTGTAGTTTTTCTGTCTGTTGTTGTTTATTTTTTAATTTTAAATTTTTTTTTTTTTTTTTTTTTTGGGATGTTTTGTGGGGTTTTGTGTTTTTGTTTTTGTTTTGTGGTCGTTTAGTTTCGGAACACCCTCTGGGTGGTCCGAGGGGGGATGTGTCGTATATTTTCTACTTAAACACACACATACCTTGGATTTGTATGATAAGGCTTGGTAACAGTTTCATTTACATTTATGGCATTTATGGCTTGTTCCAAAGCGGAGCCTTTGGGCCTACAGGCAAGCTCTCTGAGGGGGTCAGGTTACGACAGACCACATAGTCGAGCGCACACACACACACACACACACACACACACACACACACACACTGATCATTAACAGATGGCCCCTGGACCAGCTATCAGAGACCTCTGGGGGTTGGGCAAAGACACACATACACGCTGGCCCCTCCCCTCTGGAACGAAACGGGGAGAGAGAGAGAGAGCGTCCTCTTTCCAGCCCAGGTCCACGGGGAACACATGTAATGTATATATCTGTCTGATTAAATTGTCTTAAACTCAATAAGTGTTCTTTGATTCATAACCAATAAGGGAAATACACAACATTAGCAAAGGAGTATTGTGTTTGTACCACCTCCACAGCCGGTGTTATTCACGGACAAAGACGGTGCATAATAGCGATGTTTGTGTTGTGCTTGTTGTAAATAAAAGTTCTATGATTCATTGAAATGACATTAAACTAAGATAATACGATGGTCAGCATAATTTTTCGAATCTTTATTAATAAGCTATTACAGAAACTCTAGTGAGTATCAATGCTTCATTGAATGGAAAGTCCTATCTATTCCATTCAAAGTGTTTTAGCCTTCCCCCTTTCCACTGGTAATAAGGAATTGGCAAGAATAGATCGATATAGATAGATCAACATAATGCAGCACTATCATGCACAGATCAGCCTTAAAACATGTAACGTTATATATATAACGGAGCGATGTATTTCTACGGAAAAGGCTGACTGACGCGGGCATTTGAATGGAATTCCCGGGTAGAAATATTCTCTGCCCCCGCTGTCAACACGACTTTCAACCAGCAGCAAGCGGTGCTGCGAGCAGCAGCGGCCGGGTGAACTCCCGGTTCATCGAGTTTACGGGTAAAAGCATAACTTCTCGGGGTGTCAGCGCGGTGGTTAAGGGCTCAAAATGACCGTATACCGATGGTGAAGTTAGCAAAGGAGTTTTGTGTTTGTACCACCTCCACAGCCGGTGTTATTCACGGACAAAGACGGTGCATAATAGCGATTTTTGTGTTGTGCTTGTTGTAAATAAAAGTTCTATGATTCATTGAAATGACATTAAACTAAGATAATATGATGGTCAGCATAATTTTTCTAATCTTTATTAATAAGCTATTCAGAAACTCTAGTGACATTTTCCTAGAGCGAATGTGGTATTTCAAGATGGCGGTTAGTGAAGAAATATATGGACATGGGATGACGATTTCCCTTGACCAATCAACGGTGTGCAGCGTCACACGTCACACGCAGCCTGGCAAAAAGATCCGGATGTTAAAATGTAGTACCTGCTCTCGATGTGGAGCTAAAGAAGCGACCCGAACCGACCTGGGACGACAATGGAAAAGGGGAAAAGAAGCAGACCGAAGCGGGCTGGCTTGCTTTGGCCTGCTTTGGCGCTGTAGTGGAAAAGGGCCATATGTGGGCCCGGACAAGTTTCTCGAAGCACTTCATGATGATTGGTGTGAGTGCCACCGGGTGGTAGTCGTTTAGGCAGCTCACCGTGCTTTTCTTCGGGACTGGGATGATAGTTGAGGTTTTCAGGCAGGGTGGGATGGTGGCCTGGGACAGGGACTGGTTGAAGATGTTGGTGAAAACCAAGCCGCCTCACGCTACTGAAACAGGAGATAGGCTCCTGCCCTATGGGCCATTAGGCTGGAGAACCATCGGTTCTTAAGGCTACTTACTTATGTGGTCTTGACTACCTGTCCACTTTCTCACCTGGTTCTTGCTCTCTCTCTCTCTCTCTCTCTCTCTCTCTCTCTCTCTCTCTCTCTCTGGTGCACCATCCTGCTCTCTCTCCTTCTCTCCCTCTCTATCCTCCTCTCTCTCTTTTGCTGTCAACCAAAAGGCAAACCTAACAACCAGAGTATTTATAATCTAATAAGAGGTATAAATTGATCCATATCAATTTATAACATAATTATAATTGAACATTGGATTGCTGTGGGCAATGCAGTCATATAATGTCATTTTGGAAAAAAAAATCGTATGTCCAACTATAAAAAACAGAAATTTCCAATGCTTCAATCCACTGTCCATGTACTGTAAATATGCCATTATGGTATTACCATAAAGCCCAATTCTAGCAGAATAAGAAAGATAGTATATCTACTTTAAGTAAAATAATAAAGTGCATCCAGTTAGCTCTTTAGCTGGCAAGTGTGCAGCAGACTAGCCCATCTAATCACCTCTGAACTAGATAGTTAGCTTGCTAGTTCTTTGACACTATTTTACATACCATGGAACTTTAATCAGACACTTTCTAGTCATAATAATAACGACCAATTTGAACCAACTTGTTCTGTTAGAACACTCAGCAATTATATTTGCTAACGTTTCAACTTGCTTACTTTCATTTGCAGACATCTCACCCTGCAAAAACTCTCTCGCGTCGCGCGCACACATTCGCGCACAATCTTGTACGTGAGTGTGCAAGTGTGTCCAGCACGAAGCGAAGTGTGGAGAGATAGGTTTGGCTATGCGAGACTACTGGCGGACTAACGATACCAACGAGCCCATGGGCTTGCCACTCGCCAGATTCGGATTGGGTGCATTTAAAAAAAAGCTGATATTTTAGCCTACTTGTCAGATGTTTGGTGTCTACGTCTGTAATAGTTCCTCTTTCTTGGGGGGGCGGGGGGTTCCGTTGGCGGCCCGCCCCCCCAAGGCAATGGTAGGGGAAACACTGATACTATTATATACTAGTATACTATACTACTATACGGCTATTTAGATGCAAGGTTGGAGATTTGTGAATGAGTTGGTAGAACCATATGAATCTATGCTATGGACGCGTTCGTAAACTCTCTCTGAGAGAGTCAGAGCGTCCACGTGACTGCCTCTAGTCCAATCAAATTACTTGGTTCCATGATGACGTTGAATCCAGTGTGCGCTCCGACGAATTTACGAATGCGGTCTATATGTTCTAAACGGTATTTCCGTCCTCACATTTTCTGAATTCATTAATATTAAAAAACCACAAATATTCCACGGGCCCAATGGGAAGCTTTGGTGGGACGCATCTGGCCCGCGGGCCGCCTGTTGGTGATCCATGCTGTATATGGTCCCATCGGGATTCAAACCCACAATCTAAGCGTTGTTAGCACCATGCTCTACCAGCCGACCCTCAGATCCTCACCAAGTCCTATAGATGCATCATGGAGAGCCAACAGGGTCTGAGACAGCTTCTACCTACTACACACACACACACACACACACACACACACACACACACACAGACAGCTTCTACCTACTACACACACACACACACACACACACACACAGACAGCTTCTACCGACTACACACATACACACACAGACAGCTTCTACCTACTACACACACACACACACACACACACACACACACACAGACAGCTTCTACCTACTACACACACACACACACACACACACACAGACAGCTTCTACCTACTACACACACACACACACACACACACAGACAGCTTCTACCTACTACACACACACACACACACACACACACACACAGACAGCTTCTACCTACTACACACACACACAGACAGCTTCTACCTACTACACACACACACACACACACACACACACACAGACAGCTTCTACCTACTACACACACACACACACAGACAGCTTCTACCTACTACACACACACACACACACACACACACACACACACACACACACAGACAGCTTCTACCTACTATACACACACACACACACACCAGGGTTTCCGTTAGAAAAAATTTGTGCCGGTCAACGTGTCCGGGAAGATTTCAATTTACCGGACAAACGTGAGATATTCCGGTCATCATATTAAAATATAATATAGCTGTTTGTCGCGGTGATTACTGTTGTGTAGCCTATACAGTATATGCCGTTTAATGTCTATTTCTCATCCGATACGATTAGATGCGAGCTATATAATAAATATAATAATAGGCTTTCATGATTCGCATGCGTGCTATGCCATATGTCCAGCGCTGAACGCGCGCCACACTGGGAACTGAACAGACTGCATCGATCAATGAACGGACTCCACATTACGTTAACTGAAGTTTGTTAAATTGTTTGGGATTAATGTGAGTTTTCTATTTTCTCTTTCCAGTTTTACCCTTTTTTATCAATAAAACAACGTCACTTCTATAACCAGGTCTCGCTGGTTGGGAAGGCATTTTAGTTTAGCTGCCTGTCAAATCATACTTAATCGGACTTGCGAGTATGACAATGAGGAGAACATAACTGTTTATTGAGAAACAATTGATAGGCAGGCTGGGATACGTATATAACGAAATACCACAATGTCTAGATTTATAACATTTTATTTAGGGATGCACGATATGCATTTTTTCCCTACCGATACCGATGTTTACCCGCTTCTCGTGGCCGATAACCGATATGAGAACAGATATAATTTCACAGTTGATAACCTGTAGTTCATGCACACCTGAAGGTAAGAAAGGCTATGTAGTGAGCAAAGATTGATGATTTAATATGCCATAGTGATCTCACCAAATCTAACTTACATCACTATTGTTAACACAACAAAGAGAACACTTCTGACTCTTCAAATGTTCATTTATTATTTCCTCTAACAAACAGAATCTGTTATAGACAGTGCACAATGCTTTTTTTGCCAAGATCTGGCCTCCTTTTATGAAAACAAAAAAGGCTCACCTAAGAGTAATTAGATCAAAAAAGTGTATCTTGTCTATCCCTGTAAATTGAAAATGCATATATAAAATATCAAAAAATAAATAAATAAAGTGCATCAGTCAATACAAAAATAAAGACTTTTAAAGAACCAAAAGTTTTATAGAAGTTTTACAGAAACTAGTGCCAAATGGCTGCTTAGTCTGCAGATAAACAGAATGACACAAGGCACATAGTAGGCTACACTAGTATGCTTAATAAAGCAACTGAAAAGGGCTGGGCTCTCGTATGCGAGTGGTGTAGCCCATATATGCATTGTGCGCATATTATGTGCATATACGACACGCATGAAGCATTTCTGCGACACGCGTTTCTGTTAACTGTTTTCGTTCCCTCATCGCTGTATTCAATGCCAAAATCATATTCCTTCCATACAGCGTGCTTGCAATGGTGAATCTTATGGTGACTTATGAGATTCGTTGTGTTGTAACTCGTAGACCTTTGCCCTCCTCTCCGAACTTTTGTCGAACATGTATTGCAAATTGCAAACGCACTATCTGCCTCAGAAACTCTGAAGAATGTCACACCGGGGAAGACATGTTTGCTCTCGTCTCTACACTGGGTGGCTGTACGCAGGCGCAGCAGCATGAGCGTGTCAACCGGAACCAGAAATATTTCCGGCTTCATATTATCGGCTCTATATCGGCTAAAATTTAATAAAACCGATAAATATTTAATAACATTAATTTCCCATTATCGGGCCGATAAATATCGGTGCCGATAATATTGTGCATCCCTAGTCTATATAACTTACTGTCAAGTCCGTTTTTGACTGCTTGTCAGGGTGGTCTAGTAGCGTAAATAGATATATTTGAGGCTAGCAACAACATGTCTGTAGGGATATGGCTGGTTAGCTGATCTCTAACTCGGGCTATGCTCTGCTGGGTATGTGAGACGAGGTTGGTAGGAGAAATGCAAAAATTCAGTTGAGAAATTCGCTGATAAACAGACGGTGTTGGTAAGGGCAGGGGACACAGTCGGGCGAATGAAGCATGCATGTTTCTCGAAATCGCAAACATCAACATCCAACCTCTTTAGTCATTCAACTACCGTAATACATTATGATAACTGCATGTTATTAAAATACAATTTTCATCCTCATGTATTCCCAGTGTTGTGTTTATATTATCGGTTGAGTCCCTACATTGTGTTCTAGATCATAAAAAAGACATTGACCATGAGTCGGTTGTGGAGGAGCAGATCATTGGAGAGAACTCCCCACCAGACTACTCTGAATACATGACTGGGAAGAAGCTGCCCCCTGGTGGCATCCCAAGGATAGACCTCTCAGACCCCAAACAGCTGGCAGAGTTCGCTAGGTGAGTGCGCCACCTAAACCCACCAGCCAGATGGAGGTAGGCTACAATAAATACACACACAGAAAAATGAATGCCCATACAATTAGTATACATGCAGAAATACATCCGAAAACCACACTTTCATGTGATGTTTTAGAGGACACTAGGGCTAGTTTTTATCTGTAGTTTTCTCAAAGACCTGCTTTCATTGAGCAGACTTTGTAGCAGTATAATGTCAGAGGTAAACAACTTGTCACGGTAGTGAAAGTCAGGCCCAAGCGTAAGCTGACTGTCCCATGTGGATGTTGTGTTCTTAGCCCCTTCAGCTTCAGTAACAGTGAGGGTCGATTTGGTCAGAGCCCAGTTCGGTAAGTTCTAGTCAGCTCCTACAGGAGCAGGCTTTCATACCTCCATGAACACATATATCAGGGTTCCCCATCGTTAACACTCACACAGACAGAGCACTTGGACACAGAGGGAATAAGTAAGCCTCACAGAACAACTTGCATGGGTGTTAGTTTATTGACACTTTACGGTTAACGTGTGTGTGTGTGTACACTAAAACCTCATTAATGAGATCATAGGACGTCATGTGGTGTTTGATTCTCTGTAGATGTGGCCGATAAAAGCTCACACTCCATATCGTCACCTTCTTAAAATAATGGCTTACGTCACTTTTGAGGAAAATTATGTTTTCTATATTATTTTACAAAATACAAACATTTACCCCCAAAAAACCTACACATTTTGGTTCAGTGTATTCTGTTTTTCTCAAAACTTTAAAATATGACTTTAATAATAAAATATAATATATATATATAAAATATGACGTATGCCACTATTTTAAGAAGGTGACGATATCCGATTTGTTTTCACAGGATGAAGCCGAGGAAAATCAAGGAAGACGACGCACCAAGGATGATAGCCTGCCCTCATAAAGTAAGTCTCACCACTTTATCGAGTGCCTGTGGGAAGTATAGATCACCCAACTGACAGGACTGTTCAGCTGGCCTGGTGCGATTTCTTCCCCCTATCTAAACACATTGTTATTGCCTGGTTAATTTGCATAGAATATATGATTAGCAGAAATGATTTTTTAATTTAAAGCAATATGCCAGACAGGGTTTCCGTTAGAAAATATTGGTGCCGGTCAACGTGTCCGGGAAGATTTCAATTTACCGGACAAACGTGAGATATTCCGGTCATCATATTAAAATATAATATAGCTGTTTGTCGCAGTGATTACTGTTGTGTAGCCTATATATGCCATTTAATGTCTATTTCTCATCCGATACGATTAGATGCGAGCTATATAATAAATATAATAATATAGGTTTTCATGATTCGCATGCGCGCTATGCCATATGTCCAGCGCTGAACGCGCGCCACACTGGGAACTGAACAGACTGCATCGATCAATGAACGGACTCCACATTACGTTAACTGAAGTCTGTTAAATTGTTTGGGATTAATGTGAGTTTTCGATTTTCTCTTTCCAGTTTTACCCTTTTTTATCAATAAAACAACGTCATTTCTATAACCAGGTCTCGCTGGTTGGGAAGGCATTTAGTTTAGCTGCCTGTCAAATCATACTTAATCGGACTCGGGAGTATGACAATGAGGAGAACATAACTGTTTATTGAGAAACAATTGATAGGCAGGCTGGGATACGTATATAAAGAAATACCACAATGTCTAGATTTATAACATTTTATTGAAAAGTGCAACATTCTCATATTCGTTGCTCCTCTCGTGAATCCGTTATTCCTCCCCGATTTTTTGCACGGTGAGCAGAACATTTTTCCTTCCCCATCTAAACGCTAGGCAGGCTATTACCGCTGTTTCGCGGAGTCATCATCATGCCGGCGTCAAATCATATAATAATAAAAGAAATATATAGCCTGTAGTATATTGCTATGTTTAGCATAGATCTGGGATTGATTGCTATTGCCTCCGTAGCATTACATCTTGACAATGTTATCATCGATCGACTAGTGTGGTCTAGTTGTCGTTGGGATGCTGAATAAAGACGCTCGTTGAACGTTGCTCCAGAGACCAGAGTATTATTAATATAAAGTGTATCTTGTAAGTTAGAGAACAACAAGACACAACATAGCCTATATATTCGTCTTTTTTAATATAGAAGGAATCAGAATGTGACAATTAAACTTTAGCGAATTGTATTCAAAATGTTTTCACCGGTGCCAGATGTATACTAGTAACACAAATCATATGGATTTATTCTTTGTCCCACCCATTCTATTTCTATGATACTTGTCTAGTTTGATCCCTTGTGTATTGATATGTGAAAGACCAAGTGGATGTGTTAACCCTATCATGGTCTCTGTTGTTCTCAGGGCTGCACTAAGATGTTCAGGGATAACTCAGCGATGAGGAAGCACCTTCACACCCATGGACCCCGTGTGCACGTCTGCACGGAGTGTGGCAAAGCCTTTGTAGAGAGCTCCAAACTCAAACGCCATCAACTCGTTCACACAGGGGAGCAGCCCTTCCAAGTATGTACCTACACTCACACAGACAGACACACTCTGTTAGAAACTCTGAATCGCTTTTATTACATCTCAATGTACAAGTACACAAGAGTAACATTCCATTGGCTTTGGTTCCTCAACATTTACATTGCAGTATCAAGATACAAAATTACAACAGTAAAGTAAATAATTAATTATAAAGTAATAAAGTGATGGTAGTAGCCAATCGTACTGCAGTGGATTCAATAGTGCAAAAATGCTGTGCAAAGTACGATGTAAGATGTAAGATGAAGTATAATATAATACAGTACAAGTAGTTAACTCTCACACAGGGGAGAAGCACTTGAAAGTACACTCCCCTCCCCTCGTTAACACACATAATTACACAATTTCTATGTTCTAACACAAGTCTCCTTTCTCTCCTTGCAACCTATGAGCAGTGTACTTTTGAGGGCTGTGGGAAGAGGTTTTCGCTGGACTTTAACCTGCGCACACACGTGCGGATCCACACCGGAGACAGGCCGTACGTCTGTCCCTTCGACGGCTGCAAAAAGAAGTTTGCCCAGTCAACCAACCTCAAGTCCCACATCCTTACACACGCCAAAGCCAAAAACAACCAATGAGGACCCTCCTACTAGCTCAAAGTCCCCAACCCCCACAGCAGCATCTTAGCAACACACAAGAAACTTTTTAATAAAAACTGAGAAGACAGAAAATTCAAAGAAATTCAAAAGGTACTGAAATTCTACCAGTCCTTCCCCTGTTGTATTGGCTGAAGAATACAGTGGCACTGTGTTACACCCCCCCCCCCCCTCTCTCTCTCTAGCTGTCGCAGTGGCATGTTGTTGCCGGAAAGATGGAACTCATGGACAAGCATCAGAGTCTATTCTTTTTACCACAGGGTTGAAAGATGGGGCAATCTGTTTTCAATTAATTTCACTGGTCTGCATTGCTGCATAGCTTTTAATTTTCTATTTTTCCAAGTGTGCATATTGTACACTCCTTTTGGTATATGTTGAGTAAGACAATTATTTCCTGAGTATTCAGATCTGCTCACCGTTTGAGATATGACATGAGTTACTGTATCACATGCTTCATACGTGTTTTATGTAAAAAGTTCTGTTTTGTTTGCATTTTCATCCCTACTTTGGTTGTACTGCTCTAAACCTGAAATAATCTTGTATACCTGTATTGTATGACTGTATTGAAGTTATGTAGACATTGATAGAGGTGTGGTTTAAAGTGTTAACCAATTTAACTTTTAGTCATGAGTTGCATTCTTTTTTTATGGATTGTCCTATGAACGGAGAAACGTGAAACGTTGACTCACTTTGAGCCTGTCTGTTGGAGTACTCGACACACGTGAAATCGACTGACCATCAGTTTCTTTGTTAGAATGTATTGTACAGGCGTCAACCATGAACTTCCTATGTTAATATTTACACCCATGTATTTCAATGGCCCACAATAAAAGGGTCATCCTGAATCTGTTTATTACATCTACTGTCATTATTTGTATTACAATTCAGTGGTGGTGTTACACGCATTTTAGATATGTGTTGAATTATTCGGTGAAGGTTTTATTAAATCATTAGATATATGGAATACCGTACGTGCCCTTTTTTTACAAGCCTAATTCCATATTGGCCCTAAATTCAAGCACTTGCATAGATCTGAAGGGATTGGATAGGGGTACAACTACTATGGTGAAAATTAATAAAGAGGATAGTGGATATCAGCATTAGGGATGCACGATATGCATTTTTTCCCAACCGATACCGATACCGATGTTTACCTGCTTCTCGTGGCCGATAACCGATATGAGAACAGATATAATTTCACAGTTGATAACCTGTAGTTCATGCACACCTGAAGGTAAGAAAGGCTATGTAGTGAGCAAAGATTGATGATTTAATATTCCATAGTGATCTCACCAAATCTAACTTACATCACTATTGTTAACACAACAAAGAGAACACTTCTGACTCTTCAAATGTTCATTTATTATTTCCTCTAACAAACAGAATCTGTTATAGACAGTGCACAATGCTTTTTTTAGCCAAGATCTGGCCTCCTTTTATGAAAACAAAAAAGGCTCACCTAAGAGTAATTAGATCAAAAAAGTGTCAAAAATAAAGTGCATCTTGTCTATCCCTGTAAATTGAAAATGCATATATAAAATATAAAATAAATAAATAAAGTGCATCAGTCAATACAAAAATAAAGACTTTTAAAGAACCAAAAGTTTTATAGAACTTTTACAGAAACTAGTGCCAAATGGCTGCTTAGTCTGCAGATAAACAGAATGACACAAGGCACATAGTAGGCTACACTAGTATGCTTAATAAAGCAACTGAAAAGGGCTGGGCTCTCGTATGCGAGTGGTGTAGCCCATATATGCATTGTGCGCATATTATGTGCATATACGACACGCGTGAAGCATTTCTGCGACACGCGTTTCTGTTAACTGTTTTCGTTCCCTCATCGCTGTATATTCAATGCC
Source organism: Nansenia antarctica (assembly GCF_963989245.1). Classification (NCBI taxonomy): domain Eukaryota; kingdom Metazoa; phylum Chordata; class Actinopteri; order Argentiniformes; family Microstomatidae; genus Nansenia; species Nansenia antarctica. The sequence goes on from NC_137678.1 coordinate 12,035,675, forward strand.
AAAATCATATTCCTTCCATACAGCGTGCTTGCAATGGTGAATCTTAAGGTGACTTATGAGATTCGTTGTGTTGTAACTCGTAGACCTTTGCCCTCCTCTCCGAACTTTTGTCGAACATCCCAGTGAGCAATTTTACGTTGATTAGACGTCTAAACAACGTCTAAATGGCCCGTAGACGTCTAGGCCAAATCGAGGCTAAATATCGGCCATTTTGGATATTTAAAAAACGTCTATGTTTAGACGTTGAAATGCCGTTGAAACATAGACGTTGTTTCCCTTTCTATGTTTCAACGGCATTTCAACGTCTAAACATAGACGTTGTTTCAATTTCCAATTTAGCCTAAATTTAGCTTAATTATAACCTAGACATTGAAACACCGGTGTTTAAACGTCTAGGCTAAAACAAAGCCAAATGGAGGTGAAATTGAAACGACTGTTTCTATAGGCATTTCAACGGCAGACTATATATAGCTGTTGAAATGCAGTTTAAACAGACGTTTCAATTTCCAATTTCACATCAATTTAGCTTTGTTATAGCCTAGACGTTTAAACACTTAGTATAAGAAGACAAATACAATTTTCATGAGTAATAAGTAAATATAAATAAGGAAATATGAATAGGAACATGTATTTATTTAGGGAACTAGTAAATACGAAATAAAAATAAGGAAAAAAGAATATTAAATATTAACAATGTTGATTGTTGTGGAACATTTAACAACATAATAACAACATATTTAACAACATTTAATAACATAATAACAATGACATAGGAACATTTAACAACATATTAGTATTTATTGACAGTTATGGAGACAACATTTAGGTTGGGTTATTCTGTCTGTAGCCAGCACCGCCCGTTCTGCCTGGGGCCTGCTTCAGGTGATCTCCAATGCTCGCCCTTGCCTCCACCTCTGTGACCTTTTTTAGGTTCATGACAGCTTCTGTAATTAAATAAAGCAAAAGAAAAGTTATTTTCACAGAAGAATCCCATTTAAAACTTTAAAAAGCAAGAGTAAAGAGCCAGATAAATTGTGGATTGCCTACTATGTGCCAAAGAAAATGTAATATGCTTGAATGTCTGGTGCCCTGTAGCTCTTGTTCCTATAGTGAGCAAATGTTTGACACTCGCCACAAAATAATCTGTAGTATGCTACCACCCACCCTAGACCCCCGTGTATGGATAGTAGAGTTTAAGCCGTTGCTATAGACAACCAACCTTTAGTGTAGGGCTGCCACGATTAGTCGACTAGTCACGACGACGTCGATTACCAAAATCGTCGCCGACATATTTGGTAATCGACGTCGTCGCATGTAAAAAGAATGTAAAATATACAATTAGCAAAGCTGAACTCGCTTATCATGGCAGCACGTCTATGATGCGCGAGCATCTAAAAAGGAAGCACGTTGTGGCAGATGACGAGGAAGACGATGGCTCGTCTCGGTAAGCTAGTTAGCTTGTTATTGGCTAACGATATCGTTACGTTAAAAGCCTTCTTACATTATTTTACGTTATGTGCTGTAGGAGGAGGTGGTAGAAAAGTTTGACATCTCGCCTGCCAAAATAACGCACATTAGGGGCGTTTCCCCACACTATCTAAGCTGGCAAAATCTTGTCTGTGCATCCCTGCAACCTCCACCCCATCCGAGAGGATCTTCTCTGCAGCAGGGAACATCTGCTCTCAAAAGAGAGCAAGCCTCTCTCCAGAACATGTGGAAATGCTGACTTTCCTCGCTATGAATGAATAGTCCACACAGGAGAGAAACAATTTCTTTGCTCAGTCTCCTGCACTTTTCTTTGTTATGTTATTTGATTGAGACCAAACCTTTTCTCTACAAACATTTCTTTTTGTGGATAATTGCTCTTTTTTAGTTGCCTTAGTGCCTACCTCATTTTATTTTGCAGCACTATTCAATACATTTAAAATGTATGTTTGATGCCAGAGATGAGTGAAGCAAAGCAAAACTTTTGTACTCTGTACAAGTATTTATTTTTGTTTTTGTATTCTTTTGGTTGCCTAGTGCCTAGCCTACCTCATTTTACTCAGCAGTTTGCACTCTCTACTACTCTTTACATTACATTACATGCAAGTGATGCCAGAAATAAATCTGCAAAGTTCATTAAAATATCTATTCTTGAGTGAACAATCACTTTAATTGTCTTTATTTTTAGTTAGCACATGCCTACAACAACAACTAACAACGTCAAGCTAAATTTAGAAGCTGATTTAGAAGATGATAGCTAAATAAGAGCGATTGAGTAATTGTGCGATAAGCTGTAATTTATGATCCGATTAGTCGACTAATCGTTAAAATAATCGGTGACTAGTCGACTATGAAAATAATCGTTTGTGGCAGCCCTACTTTAGTGCACACCTTTTTGATCAAGTCAAGTTAGCTGATGACGGTGCAGGCCTGATCAACAACAACATGGCGGCTTACAGTACAGAGATCAAAGTTCTAAATTGGAATCGAATTCATAAGTGGAAAATTCTAATGCATTTAACCAGGTTTGATGTGTGTTGAAGATCAGATGTCTGTGAGCACTGAAGACAGCTGGTCTGCACAGCGCTTCACAGAGTACAAACCACTTAACACAAACTGATAAAACTCCATATAGCCATGTAATTACCTCATTGACAATGTTGTTACTAGTTATAGTACTATACCGGTATAGAGGTTATTAACTTACTATACGGGTATAGAGGTCTTCATGTCAAATATAAGGCTTTTGTTTTGGACGCATCCACCTACTTAGTGATGATGCCGGTAGGTATATTTAGCCAAAAATAGCTAGCTAGTTAAAAACAAGAAGACAGAGTGGTCTTGGAAGTTATATAACTCCACAATGTTGACATATAGAAAAAGCAAACAAGCCAATGCTAAGCCGAAAGACTTGATACATGTTGATAAAAAGAGTAGATAAATGTTAGTATAGCTGAACTAGCTAGCTCACCCTGGGAGAGGTACTGCAGCGCAGACAGGAACGGGTCAGCCTCGTTCTTTCTTCTTTTTTCCACTCGCAAACTTCTGTTACTAGTTCGACTACAAACGGACAGATTGCTCTCAGACGATGAAACCAATTCTGACCTCGACAGGTTAGACATAAATCGTGTGGAATTTATCATTTGTTATGAACGGAATGCAAATGATCCGCCATTATCACGTCCACTGTGTTTTAAATGTTTTGTAATAATGCTCATTTTAATTGAACTGCAAAAAACACAGGCCACATGTTACTGTAAGAGTTAGCTGTTAGTTATTGTACACTGGTACACTGTTATTTAAGGTCGACGTGACCTGTTATTGATTTGTGTTTGCTGCCGTTTGGTCTAGTTGTTTTGACCTGTTATAGCCTACTGAATAAACGCCGGAGTCATGGCAAGAAGGGCTAGCAGTGTCGATTAGTGATGGGCGAAAATGAACGAAAATGAACGAACTATCAACTCGTCTGGGACGTATTCTGACAGTTTAGAGGGGTTTAATAACGGTTTTAATGCATTTAAGATAAGTAGAAAATATGTTTAGACACAGACCGCATTTAGCTGGGTTAAAGGACAGCGATGTATAGACGCAATTTAAACCACCTCTTCTGCATGAATAACTATGCTAGACTACATGGAATCTCAGACTAAATGACGGTCTGGTACATATTTTGACAATCTACAGGCGTTTAGGGTATTAATTTAAACTCAACGTGCTGCTAGACTAAAACAGGTTTAGACACAGACTGCATTTATCTGGGTTAAAGGACAGCGATGTATAGACGCAATTTAAACCACCTCTTCTGCATGAATAACTATGCTAGACTACATGGAATCTCAGACTAAATGACGGTCTGGTACATATTTTGACAATCTACAGGCGTTTAGGGTATTAATTTAAACTCAACGTGCTGCTAGACTAAAACAGGTTTAGACACAGACCGCATTTATCTGGGTTAAAGGACAGCGACGTATAGACGCAATTTAAACCACCACTTCTGCTAGGATAACTATGCTAGACTATATGAATCTCATACTACATGACGTCTGGGACGTATTCTGACAGTTTAGAGGGGTTTAATAACGGTTTTCATGCATTTAAGATAAGTAGAAAATATAGCCGTAATATAGCTGGTTTATATTGGTTTATATTGTAGACGCGAGGTTGAAAAGACGTCTATTGCTCAGAGGGTATGTATTGCAAATTGCAAACGCACTATCTGCCTCAGAAACTCTGAAGAATGTCACACCGGGGAAGACATGTTTCGCTCTCGTCTCTACACTGGGTGGCTGTACGCAGGCGCAGCAGCATGAGCGCGTCAACCGGAACCAGAAATATTTCCGGCTTCATATTATCGGCTCCATATTATGGAGGACCAAGTCTGCCAAAATTAACAATAAATATATAGACACATAAATGAATGTATGAACAAATACATCAATGAATACACACAGTATAACGCAATACATTTCTATATGTATTTATTCTTTTCCACATTTATTCTTTCTTTTCCACATTCATTCTTTCTTTTCCTTTTTCCACATTGTTTTCCACATTCATTCTTTCATTCTTTCTTTTCCACATTCATTCTTTCTTTTCCACATTCATTCTTTCTTTTCCACTTTATCAGTAATGTATGCAAATATATCCAAAGAATATATATATATATATATGCCATATATATGCGGTATATCATACCTCCACTATGATTCATATGCCCTAACCCTTTTTTTTTTTTCTTTTACATGCTATGATTGGAAATTAGAGTGTCTGCTCTCGGCTGAGGGCTTGATTGATTGATTGATTGAAAACTTTATTAGAAGATTTGCAGAAGTAGGTACATGAAAGTACATATTACATACAAGGTCAACTAACAGGATAAAAACCCAAGAAAGCCACTGGCTTATTTCAATTGGGGTCCTTGATTCTCAATTCATCGTTACATGTAAGACCGACAAAAAAACTAGTACTATCTACAAGATAATACAGACAAATAACTAGTACTATCTACAAGATAAACATACATCCACTATACATCCAGTGGGTAGTTCGGGCAGGGGGACAGACATATAATATGTACAATGGGTAGTTCCGGCGGGGGGACAAAACAACAAGTATGTACAGTGTGTGGTCATGGTGGGGGGGGGGGGGGGGTACAAAAACACCAGTAGATTTAGGGAGGGGGGGGGGGGGGCGACATAATAACATTGCGTTTGCTCAGAGTGTAGACCAGGTAGGGGGGTGGGACAAAACAACTAGTATGTGCAGAGGGTATTTCGGGTGGGGGGGGGGGGGGTGTGGGAGACATAACAACAAAACCACAAGAATATATAGAGGGTAGTCCTGGTGGGGGTGTAGTCTTTTAATTAGATTTTTGATTTAGAGGGTCCAGTTACGGATTGCAGCCTCCTGTAAATGTTTTTTGAGAGTGGTTTTGAAGGTGGGCAGTGTTTTGCACTCCTTTAAGATTATAGGAAGGGCGTTCCTTATTTTTACTGCATAGTTTGCAAACGAGTTTAACCCCTTGTTTGTGGTGCAACGCGGTTGAACGTGGTTCGTGGAGCTTCCTCTGGTATTGTATGTGTGGACGTTGTTCACTTTTTGGAAGTATGTTGACAGGTACTTGGGTGTCTTTGTGGTGTAGCGTATCTTGAAGACCAGGCCCAGTGCAAGCTGCTGCACTCTGTCAACTACTCGTAGCCAATCAAGGCTCAAAAAATGAGCAGCGGTTAGATGTGTCCTAGGGTTGAAGCCTAGCAGAAGCCTAACCAGTTTATTTTGGGCTGTCTGGAGTCTTGTTTTTTGGGCCTTTGTGGTTCTATAGTACCATGATGTTACGGCATAGTCGAAGTGACATTGAATGAGAGCTCCTGATAGGGTCCTCAGTGTGTTTTTACTGACAAGTGAGGATATCCTGTACAAGAATCTAGTTCTATGGTTAACTTTTTTGATTACTTTTGCTGCCATTTTATCTCCGGAAAGATTTGCCTCTAAGATGGAGCCCAGGTATGTAATATCCTCTTTTCTTGTGATGGTAATGTTACCCACTTTTATTTTGTAATTTACAGCCTTTCTGAGTTTAGATGGGGATCTGTATAGGATGGTTTCAGTTTTACCTAGGTGTATTGATAGTTTATTGTCAGCTAGCCAGATGCAGATTCTACTCAGTTCAGTGCTTAGCGCTTTTTCCACCTGCAATATGTCCCTGTCAGAGACCAGCAGAGCCGAGTCATCCGCGAACAGGAACAAATTGCAATCACATGCTGATGACATGTCATTCACATATATTAGGAACAGTAAAGGTCCCAATATGCTTCCTTGTGGAACGCCGCAGGTCACTGGGAGGGGGGGGGACAGTGTTCCGTTCACACTAACCACCTGTTCCCTCCCCTCTAAGTAGGATTGCATCCAGCTCACCGATGTTCTATCGAACCCAATTGCTTTCAGTTTATCTAACAATATGTGGTGATCTACTGTGTCGAAGGCCTTCTGGAGGTCCAGCATGACCATGCCGCAGTACTTGCCCGAGTCCACCTCATGGTTGATGTGGTCGTTCAAATAGAGAAGGCATGTGTCAGTGGAATGGGATGTTCTGAATCCTGATTGAAATTCATACATCAGATTTTTTTCGGTAAGGTACCTATCAACCTGTTCATAAACTATTTTTTCCATAAGTTTCGAGATGGAATTAAGAATAGAAACAGGTCGGTAGTTGCCTGGGTCTAATTTGCTTCCTTTTTTATACAGTGGGGTTACCCTTGCTATTTTAAAGTCAAGGGGGACGTGTCCCTGTTTGATGGAGAGGTTTATTATGTGGGTGATGATTGGGGTAATGGAGGCAGCTGAGTCTTTTAGAAATCTGGCTGGAATATTGTCATGGCCCGTGGCCTTTTCTGAGTGTAGAGCGCCCAGTTTTTTAAACACCTCATCGTTTGACACCATGGAGAGTTTAAAATCATCTTTGCGTACACCCAGTTTATTGTAGAACGCACAGATGTGCTCTACACCATAACGCCCTGAGTGGGGTGGTAGATTGTTAACTAATTTAGTGGCTATGGTTGTAAAGAAAGTGTTTAAGCACTTAGCCACATCCAGCTTGTCTGTAAAGAGAGAATCTCCAGATTTTATGCTGATGTTTGTAGACCTGGTTTTGAGTTTTTGACTGCAACCTAGTTGGCTATTAAAAACCCTTCTGCGCCGAAATGTAACGCCGCCGGCACAAATCCGCACACAACATTGAAATTCCCGTAATTTCTAAACGGTTTGTGCTATCGAAAAAAATCCAACTGTCCCTGAAAGCTGAGATGTTGCACTTCAACCAACATATAGGGTATTACGGTAAAATGTGACGTGACGACATTCTCAGAGTCCATTTACACACAGTGAAGGCGGAGGCGGAGTTTTACAAAATGGAGGAGGTTTTACAAAATGTTTGGTAGCGTAAAAATTGTTCCCTAACCTATTCTGAAGCTTTGGAAACGATGAAATAGTCTTTGCTATCTCTCGAGGGTAAACAAGTATTATTATTATTATTAAAAATGTCTCGGAAATCATTGAGGGTGTCAAAACCTCCATCTCGATTTATCGAGGAGTCAGGACGACAGTGAACACGGAAGTAATACATCATTCATCATCAACGTGAGTAACTTTTGTATGTTATAGCCTAACACATTTGTAGCCTAACTTTTTGGGTAACTTGCATAATATTTTCCTTCGGGATGAAGTTATATTATTGTTATATTATCTACATTACTTTTAGCATGCCTCTAGTTCCAATGTCCATCCAGTCTACACTGGCGAGACGGTACTGCGCTGGCAGAAGACAGGTATTGACATATGCTGTAATGTAACCTTTTGTCAGTTGATGAATAAATGCATGTTACAACACACTATACATGCATATTACAACACACTATACATGCATATTACAACACACTATACATGCATATTACAACACACTATACATGCATATTACAACACACTATACATGCATATTACAACACACTATACATGCATATTACAACACACTATACATGCATGTTACAACACACTATACATGCATATTACAACACACTATACATGCATGTTACAACACACTATACATGCATATTACAACACACTATACATGCATATTACAACAAAACACATTGAATTACCATTGTGACAATGTGCACCCTCCTTTTCTCTCCTATCTATCTAGCTGATGGACAAAATGAGAGGGTCCCCATCCCCAGGCCCACAGCTGTCGGGGAGTATAATAAGTACATGGGGGGTGTTGATACATCTGACCAGATGCTGGGGACAAACTCTGTCCACCGCAAAACCAGGCGGTGGCCTATTACTGTGTTCCAGCACTTTGTGGACATTAGTTTGACAAACAGCTACATAGTCCACAAGGAGCTATGTAAAAGCAAGCAGGAGGTATGTAATTGTACTCTTCTGTATTTTGCACTGTCCTGTCTTGTCCTTGCACCTTTTGTATGCTTGTCTACTTATTGTTATGCACCAACATTCCAAAGCAAATTACATGTATGTGTGAAAACCCCCGGCAAGAGTAAATCTGATTCTGATTTTGTTTCAGGGACACATGACACGCCAGGACTTCCAGGAGCAGCTGACTGCCCAGCTCCTGGGAGTGCCACTGCATGGCAGGCCGGAGAGGACCCCCAGCCAGGGCCATTTCCCTGTCCCTGTGAGCGACGGTCAGGGGAAGGGCAAGACTGTGAGAGCCACCCTGGGGAGAAAGAGGTGCACTCTGTGCAAAAGAAACACTCCTTGGAGATGTAGAGAGTGTGGTGTGGGCCTCTGCCTTCAACTCGACAGGAACTGTTTCACTCTGTACCACGACTGAGTACAGTAGGCCTGTCTGTATATAGTTAGTTAGTTAGTCCTCTTCACCCCGTTGAGGGGCATAGGGCGTCCACCAGAGCTCTCCATCTCACTCTCTTTTGGGCCTGGGCCTTTGTTTCTTGCCAGCTCACCCCGATGTTCTTCAGGTCTTGGAGTGTGGAACGTCTCCAGGTGTTTTTCGGCCTTCCAGCTTTCCTCTTCCCCTGCGGGTTGTAGTCCAAGGCCTGTCTAGTGATGTTGTTGGAGTCCTTCCTAAGGGTGTGCCCTATCCAGCTCCACTTTCTCCTTTTGATGGTGGTAGCTATGCTGTCCTGGTTTGTTATTCTCCACAGCTCTTCATTTGTGATTCTGATGGGCCACCACAGCTTGAGGATGTACCGCAGGCATTTGTTGACTAACACCTGGATCTTGCTTGTGAGGCATAGCTTGTGTATATAGTCTGTTCTTAATTATTTGTATATAGTCTGTTCTAAATCATTTGTATATAGTCTGTTCTTAATTATTTGTATATAGTCAATTTAATATTTCACTAAAAACCCTCTAAAATCAATTCCGTTTTTGTGTTTTTTTCCCCTCAAAACATTTCAGTAATGTCAGATATTGAAAGCTGAAGTAATCCTGACAAAAGGAGCAAAGGCATTTACTCACAGGACATTATCTGACATTTTTACAGCCAACACATTACAAAATACTTTTATTCTTGACTAAAAACCTATAAAACCCAATTCCGATTTTCTTTTTCCTCCATGTCACTAATCACTAGAATGGTCATTACTCTTGAACAATATAAGATATTTCTAACCTGTCTTCTATTCTGAATTGCCAACAGAATTGTGCATGCCTCATACCCTCTAACTTTCCTTCAAGCTTGTAAGTAAAATGGTTTAAAATGCAGTTTTCTGATGGAGTATGGCAGCCGGAGAAGATTTTTGTAAAGATTGCTGTGTGAAATCTGCTGGATAAAGGATAGTTATTCTCAAATAATAAAATAAACATTGATACCATTTAAAAGTACTAGCTCTTCTCTTTAAAATGGTCATATCATTTTTGGCTCTGTGATGTAATATGAAAACACCAAAAATGTTCTTGTATCGGAATGCCATATTCCGGAATATGAACATATGAAAATATGAATATAAAATTAGGTCTAAAAGGGTTAGCTTCCAAAGGTCACGTGGTTTGTTTAAGTTTTCTTCGATTTTGTTATCGAGGTATTTTTTCTTAGCAGATTTGGTCATGGTAATTACCTGATTGCATAGTTTGTTGCATTGTTTTTTAATTTTCTCAAAGTGGTTTTTGAGATCTTCGTTTAAGTGTTTCACTAATTTTGATTTGCATTTTTGAACTTCAGAGCATTTTAGGTCTCTGACTTTCATAGCATTTAGAATGTCCGAATTCATCCATGGTTCCGATCGGGCTTTAACCCTGGTGGTTCTCATGGGGGCTATACTGTCAATAATATTTAGGAATTTGGTTTTGAAACCTAGCCATGCCTCCTCAACCTGTGTGCTTTTTAGTTCATCTAACCAGTCTTGATTCTCCAGTTTATGGTTTAAGGCCTCACTAGAATAGGATTTAAGGGATCTAGTGGTTACAGTTTTATGACCGCCAGCCTTGGGTTTATGCTTTTTACGAGTGCAAAAGATCATGTAATGATCACTTAGCCCACATACAATAACCCCACTCTTGGAGATTTTCGTCTCGCGCAGTATCAACCAATGAAAATGCGCAGGGGCGTGGACAACATGCAAGATACGCCCCTATGTTTGCATACATTACTGATAAAGCGAAATACAATGTTGTTTTCACCTATCTATTCACATAGAATAGTTTGTCTTTGTCATTGTCAGATGTGTATGCAAATATAGGGGCGTATCTTGGACGCACTCTACGCATTTGGTTGATACTGCGCGTGACGTGGTAAAGCACTCAGCCAAGAGTACCTGAACATTTCATTACCATATAGTTCTAAAAAAAAGTCACATGGAGATTATAGTAGGATATGACTCCAAATAATTCTCATCGGTTTATTATCGCTATCTCCTCCGCATTATTTGTCGACTGTAATGAGGACTCCGGTTGCTGAAGTTTCTTGACGCTGCGTTCTGGTCAAAGTCCGACAGAATGTTTCCCATGAATTCCCTCTCACTGAACATTAGCCTGCAGATGTCACATAGTGGTAGAAATAAACCAAAAGTAGCCTTCTTCAGGTGTCTTCGTCCGCCCCGTGGAAAAAGAAAGACTCAAAGCACGCTTAACTCCACCATAGATTGAGTACGGCGAGAACAAAAACGAGATTCCATTTTTACACCGTACCTGGCTGTTCAATTAGTTTTTGATGTTAGGTGGAATGTTTGGGATCCTTACTTCTAAAACGTATGCATGCCATGTGGCTGTTGATTACAGATTTATGAATTCATCAATTGCATTGTCTCTGCTTAAATGTCCATGCGCCTTGCGCAGATGAACTCAAATTAAGGGGAATCTGACATTCCGCCCTAATATCCATCCTTGTGCTACAAAGCACACCGCCCTTGTACACATTGAAGAGTGAATACAACCAAGAAGTGTCAACTAGGATTGGCACATTTTGGTCTAGGGGGCGTGTAAGTGTTCTCAGCAACACGCTGCGCCGATGAGATGTGCCAACATTTACTGCATTTTATGCATGACTGTTGCATAAACCTCAGCGCACTTGATTCTGCCTTTGTATCTGTATTGTATGTGATATCACGATGTTGCCCAACGTGTAAAAGGGCCGACAATATATATAGATAGTGCTATATACCAATATAGACCATGTGATTTTTGTCGAATTAAATAAAGTAGGCTAGTCTTCTTCAGACTTGACCGACGTGATATGCTGCTTAGTTGATACTCGACTATAGTAAACTATCGATCGGTTTCCCAAACTCTTCAGTCCTCAGGACTCATGTAACAGGTTGGACATTATGAGCGGTGGTCAAGGGTCCTTCTGTCCGCTTCACGAGATTATGCAGGTCGACAGACAACAGCGACCTCTTGTGGATTAATAAATGCATTTAGCCTCACTTGTCCGACTGTTTCATGAGAAACATAGCAGAAGTGATGGCAGGGAGGCAGGGACGGCGTTAGAATGAAAGATAACGGTAACTGAATGGCACAACACAATACTGTAATTCCTACTGGATTATGTATCCGTATGCGTGTTTGCTGTAGGTTCTTGTAAATTAACTTTTTCAGATAAGGTTGATCAAAATACTTCAAAACGAACTAAATTGTCCAACAGGAATTAAAGCTATGTCAAATTTCAGATTTCCTCCATTAACCTTCCTAGAACTAGACATACAGAATATGAAAGGACATGTTCAAGGTGTAGACTATTATAAACCCATCCAGCACATCGATTTTATTCATGACAAATTCCCCAGGGATTAACCTTCATTCACTCTGAAGTATACCATTGCCACTAATCAAAACTGAAATTCTTTCATCACACATAATGACATGAATTATCAACTGCGGTGTTAATTACATACAACTGAACCATACATGAATTCATGAATTCAACTGAATTCATAATTCATGTTTGTTTTTATTTTTTGTATGTCTCGTTTTCATGCCCAACACTTCAGGTGTGGATTACATCAGCAGGATAGACCGAATCTGGTCTGCCATTTCAAAAGATAAAAATAATTTGGGCAATATCTTCAGTTATATGTCAGTCAAGACCTATTAGACCCCTATTCGTGTTGGGCATCTCATTCAGCCACATTCAAACATCCTCTGCGTTAATTTACTCTTCATTTACTCATCTATGATGGTGCTACCATATCTAGGATCCTGCATGAAATTGTATTGACCAGCCTAGAATTTCAGTTAGTACAACCACTGCATTTCAATATGTTGTCCTCAATGTACAATGCACTATAACTGTTTTTTTTATGATATATTACTTCCAGATTCACTCAGAATTCTATCCCTCCCACAAGGAACCTGTGTTTGGGTTCCCTCTGAATGTATGAAATACAATCTCTGGTAAGGAAACAAATTCACTCTTGAACAGCTGCAGAAAGCATTAGAGTTGGTGGGGAAAATGTGTCTGCACAAGAAGGGTCGATTTCCTCTCAGCAGTAATGGTGGATTGGCGTGTCATTTACAGGAAAGCTGGCGCCAGTCCAAAGGCAGTGCCGCTGTATAGGCCCTCAGTCAAATCCCTGCAAGCCAATACTACACTGAGATCCATTCAGCTTCTGAACGTCTGTGCATGAATCAGACATAGGCCACAGTGTATAAGATTACATTGTCAGCTGCAAGTCATTTCAAAAGACAAATAATACACCTTTAAGTCCCTCGAGTCCTACACCTGGTAAGTATATTACTCAGGCCCCATTAAAAGTTAAAAGAACGTTTTCTACATGTGGTTAGGTTCTTAACATTGGCAGCAGCAGCAGCAGCAGAAATAGTCATGTTCACCACATCAGTCCTATTGAGGCTGATGTGAGGAAACATGAGATGTTTGAGAGGGGAGGTTTGATAAGAAACAACAAATTAGATAAACATTCTGTGGACCACATATCATGTATGCTTGGGGAAAACATGTCTTTTATGCACAACTCTAGGTTACACAAAGTGTATAGAACTAGAAGTTGACAGAAGTGAACTTTTCTGCTGTAATTTAGTTTACCCTGTGACCTTCAGTTCAAGCCTTCAGATATTATACCCTCTATATGCGTAATGCGGTGAGTAAGTCTCTTGTGCCCGCCATGACCTTAGCCAGGCTACCCTACCTGTCCTGACAGTTCCAGAGAAGTAGACAGGAGCCCCAAATTCATAATCACACTTCATTCTCTGCCTCTATCTGATCTATGATAGCGCTAATAATAACCAGTGCAGACTGCCCTGTCTCCCTGGGTGCCATGCACACCTTGAGCCTGTGATTAGCACTGCCCATTCAGAGCCCATTAAAGCTGTATTTACTTATCATCTTCACCGGGGCCATCACTCTGTTTGCCAGGGAGATGCCCACAGGGGAGAAGTAGAGTGACCTTCCCGTAGCCAAGCATAAGTCACTGGATGGACACCACAGCTCCCCCTCTGATGCTGTGTTTCTGTTGCCTAACCTTTAAAAAGCTCAAGTGACTCACACCCAAATGACAGCACACAATAACACATTGCATTTGGAATGACATAAACTCTGAATAGCATGTAGTCCTGATGTGGACCAATGCTATGATGATGAGTCATGGTAGCACAATTACTGCAGTATGCATAACCTTCCCTCAAAAGCAGCCTTGGGGTTCACTTAATTGCATACAAATGTCGAAACAACGGCAACATTTGACAATATAGCCACTACGTTTTAAACCCTTGTTCTATATCAAAAGTAACTTCCACAAGAGGGTTTCAGGCCATTTGACTGACTGACGATCATTTTGACTGACAGTTCAGCTATTGTGATAGCACAAATGGGACAAGGTGATCTTTATTCCTCATTCTCTCTTACATGCACAGTTATTTCTTATCAGTGGGGAAGAGCCATGACCTGCTTAGGGCATACTTAACTTTCCCTGACCTTTCATACCCATGATTATTTCTATCCACATTCTATTCTCTTCTATATGCTGCCAGCACAAAAGGACATTAGGCAAAGACCCACTGGACTGATAAATCTGAGTGCTCAGAGTGCAGAGCACTGAACAAACTGTCCTAAATCGCTCCCTCGCTTGATTATCATTTCGCTGCCACCACCTTCATCTTGCCAAGGGCAGTCCATTATCTCTCCGTTGGCCAGAGTCTGCAGCTTTACGGTAACAGGAATAAGCAAAGAGTTGAATGTGTGAATGCAAATAAGAAATAACTAATGCAAAAAGGTTTTGCTCATATTTAATTCATTACATTGTCATATTATCTCTTATATATTTTTTCATGACTCCTTATTCAGTACCCTCTTGGGGAAAATGACACCTAGCTGAACATACCGTAATTAGATTGTTATTATATATTATCCTATTATATACATTGTTACCCAATGTCCTGGGAACGTCTGTCGTTGGTTTGCTGGGTATGCATTCGTTTCCCAAGTCTCCAGCCTCTAGTCCAGTCTCTAGCCTTGTTTGATGAAAGAGGGAGAATCCTAAAGAGGCCCAACAGCATTAAATGGTTGTCTAATGGGTTCCTGGTTTACTTGTGATAATCTGGTAATCAGAGGTTGAAGGAGGGCACATCTATCACTGAGGGAACAAATAAAAGTCTTAATACGTCCTGTTTCCTCTCACCCTGGGAGGAAATGTGAACCAGATAAACGACGGCCTTGTTTTAAAGAGAAATCGTATCTATTGCCAAGCATTTGTGGCCAACAAAGTAATTTCGATACGAGTCTCTGTATTGATAGATGGGGCCTACATTTAATAAGGGGCCAATTTACCAGTAGGTGGTATAGGAATGGAATTGACGTTATCTTCACTTTCTCTGCTCTTTGCTCGCAATCCAGCCCAAAATTAGGTGAGAGATGGACGGTACAGGTGGAGGCATGACCAAGTCCTGAAGACCATTGCTGAAGCCATCAGCGCAGGACTTGTGTGGGCAAAGCAGTTCCGACCCTCCAAGAAAACCATCGCCTTTGTCAGAGCTGGGGAGCAGCCAACCCCTGCCAGGAAAACATCTGCAGGCATCTTGACCTCTGCAAGAGACTGGCAGCTGTTGGTTGACCTTGAACATCAGCTGAAGTTCCCCAGCCACATTGTAGTCACCACCCTGCGACCAGACATTGTTCTCTTGTCTGAGTCCACCAGGCAAGCAGTGCTGCTGGAACTGACAGTCCCGTGGGAAGACCGCTTGGAAGAAGCCTTTGAGAGGAAGCTCTCCAAGTACGCGGGACTGGTCAGTGACTGCCAGCAGGCTGGTTGGAGAGCGAGGTGTTTCCCAGTAGAGGTTGGTTGCAGGGGATTTGCAGCCCGTTCCTTGGCCAGAGCCTTCAGCAGTTTGGGCATCGATGGAGAGAGAAAGAGGAGAGCCATCCGCAGTACCACCAATGCGGCAGAGAGAGCCTCTAGATGGCTGTGGCTCAAAAGAGGAGAGCCATGGAGTCATGGTAGCTAGTTAGCCATCTGGACACAAGCTGGGGTCTGATCAGCCCCGGCTGGGTCACCTGGAGGAGGGTGTATGATGTTGAAAGACCCGAAACGCCCGATGATTCCAGGAACATCACTGAAGATGTGTCCAGAGGCATCAGTAGATGTATGTACACAGAGAAAAAGAAACAATCACCACCAAAGAAAGGTTACTTTTAAATGGCTGTGACATGACTGCTACCTTTGCAGATAGTTTATATCGACTTCAAAAATACTTTAGTAGACTTTAGTTTTGATATGTATTCTCCACAGACATGTACTGTGGCAACTCACATTAAATAAAAGGATGATTTCTATTTTCTGGAAGCACTATTGTGACCCCATTTACTGGCACAGCAATGTTTTGGGAAAGACATTGATATGTGAATATGATGTGCTGATGTTGACAGATTTGCAGTTTATCACGCCTGCATTGATGCTGAGACACAGGAGGGGGCCCACAAATACGATGTACAGAACACTTTTCTCAGATATCAAGCACTGTTTTTGTCACACCACCCACTGTTATATTTGTCTGACAAGCAACAATGTGTTCCGGCCCACCATGGAGCTTAGGATATAAGTTAATTGAAAACAGGGAAGTGAGATCAGTTGTTGCACCAGAGATTCCAGACCAGCCTCCTAAACAGGTGTGCGCACAAAGACTGAGAAACTAATCTCTGGCAAATTGGCAAAAATGTGAGGCAAAGCTGATAATTCATGACCACGTGGCATGAAAATGGGGAGTAAATTGACTGTGGTGGGAAATCTCAGGAGACTGCAGCCACATCAGTGGGATTTAGAGCAGTCTGCCAACCCTGCAGTGAACAATGCTTTATTGAATGCCTGGGTGGGATGTGATTAAATAAAGCTTGGCCTGAAAGTGATGAAATTAGAATTATTAATCAGCCATTGATTGAACTGCTGTGTTCTTCCTTCCCTTGCAGGAAAGAGCTTGTACGTCCACTGGGTATTTATGATGGATGAATACACATAAAAACATAAAAGTCATGGAGGCAAAGTGCAAGAGCTATGTGTTTTGTGTGTCTGTGTGTGTGTGTGTGTGTGTGTGTGTGTGTGTGTGTGTGTGTGTGTGTGTGTGTGTGTGTGTGTGTGTGTGCTACAAGTAGGTCTGTGCTGCCACCTAATGAGGCATTAGGTCAATGTCATGTCCTGATAGGCTAGCAAAGAGCAAAAAGAAAAAAGGGGGCCATTGACTTGACTAGTGTCATTGTTGCCTCCAGTTAGACATGGGTTGGGTGACCTACGGGGAAGAGTGACGAGTACACTTGCAACTGTTGCTGAAGTCAGCTATCATACTGCAGCCTGTACATCCATGGCATCTAAAGATTTGCCTAATGACAAAACATGGACAAAATGTTCTGAACAATAAAGACCATTCATTCATTCATTCTAAACTAAAAGGGCAATGGATATGTTCTTGGATCAGTCTTGACTGAATGCCTGTTTGATGTTTATATCCAACATTCATTTTGCAGAAGAAAGAAAAACATTCTAACAATTGAATTTGCAGTCATGTCATCATATTTGGTGAGTAAACAGTAGATACATCTTAAATGTAAAATCTTGATTTTCTGAAGAGGCTCTTAGCTGATGTGCTGATTGATAATTGAGTGTTCTTCCAGGTTAAAGCGGATTGGACGATTAAGTCTCTCACTCAGCAATGTGCAGAGATGACAGCAGGAATTAATGAAAAGCCTGTCAAGGTAGCAGTACTGTCAGCTGATATTTTCTCTCATTGATTTTGTCACAATATTGCTGTACTAAAGAAAATGGTTATTTAAGACATTATTGTCTATGTGAATATAGCATTAGAGTAGAAATATATTGCTTGTCTACAGATTATGGTAAAAGAAAGTGTTGTGACATACAATCCAACAAATCACCAGTCAAATTGAATATTAAAGAACACAGTGGAGAGGCGTGTCTGTCAGGAAACAGAAACACAGCCGTCTGTTCCTAACCAGATGCAGCTGTGCCCATGTGTAGTATAGATGTCAGAGAGGATCAGCCTGTTGCTGTTTCAGACAATGTGTTACTGTGAGCGTCTGGACAGACAGCCATAAGGACAGCTGCTAGACCTGTGCAGATGCTTCCAAACTACCATAACTGATCCTCTTAGGCAGAGAGAACCCCCTATTGGTTAGTCAGAGTTCATATTGACAAGGAAGACAGTGTAGATTCTCTGTAAATGTCCGGTACAGACTAAACTATGGGAAATGTGTATTAATCCTGCTGTTGGGTTTCCATACAGGAGCTGTATGTAATCTTCCCCTGGTTTGTGGAGAAGGTTGTTGGCAGCTTGGATGACATCATTGTTGGCTGGAGTCTTTCCTCCCTCCATGCACACAGCAGTGACTACAACACTGCACTGGAGTTCCTTCAACCAAGGTGGACCTGTCTGTAAACAACCATCAGCATAGACTATAGTATCATTCATATATGAATGAATGAATGAATGAATGAATGGTCTTTATTGTCATTGCTACAGTACAGGTACCAAACAACGAAATTTAGGAGGGGTGGCTCCCCTGGTGTTAGGAAAGAAAAAAAAAACTTTTAAAAAACACTTTAAAAAAACACAAGAAGGGAAGGAGCTGGTTTACATAAATAAAGGCTAGGTACACAATCCACTATATATACTGTCGTTTTCAATATTTATCCATTTGTAGTCTCATATGACACCCTGCGTTGAGTGGCTTTGAATAGAACATTATACAATGTTTTGCAGTGGTCCAATGATGGAACTTGTTTATAAACTTCAAGTGGAAGACTACAAGTTTGAGATCCCAATCACCTCTTTGCCTGTAAGGATTCAATACGTATGTCACAAGTTATTACATTAGTAAACATTATTCCAATATCAGCAATGCATTGGCCATTGGTTTAGTTTGTTTGACACAATGAAAGTAAATGTGGTCATTATGTGATTGTTGAGATGTCTTTGTCTTTCATTACTCACAGGATCCTGTGAAGGTATCTATGCAGGATGATCTCGCAGATTGTCGGATTTTCTACAGTAAATTACAGTCTCAGAGTCAGAGACTGTCACTCAGTATCTTTTGCAACGTTTTACTGTTTCTTTATGCTTAGTTTACGATTTATCAGCATTAATGAAAGTCTGTCACAATATGCTTTTGTTTCAGTGCAATAATTACAGTTATTACATTGTTTCTCTATTTCAAAGATATGCGTTGCCCTTAACTGTCACAAGACGCTTTTGAATATTACTTGATTTACTTTGCCACAAGCCTCATTACACAGGTATGTAGTATTCACCACTTCCATTCTTATTTAATGTCAAGTCATCCATGCTATAATCCATTTCCTGAGTGCTATTATGTACGACCTTGTGACCCTTTGTTTTGTCTTAGAATCACTCTTCAGGGAAGCACAACCACATCTCTGACAGTGCCTACTTTGCCTTAGTGGATGCATATCTCAAGCACTTCTTGCCAACAGAGGGTTCCTCGCCCTCAAATATCAAAGGCATCTTATCCTCATCATTTCCCCGGTATACAATTTTACAGTGTACAGTATAATCAGATCAGCACAAGGGCAACCCATTGTTTAGTACAAATGTAAGGGAAAGATGATGATGATGATGATGATGAGATGATGATGATGATGATGATGATGATGATGTAGCCTGTTATGATCTGGCATTGCTCCCCAGGTCCTCTTGTGTGCCTGCAGCTGGGTCTAGCAAAGGCCTGCTGAAGCACCAGTGTTCCATTAGCTCTGAGATGGCACACCAGAAGATCTGGAGACCAGAGACTATGCTGCAGGTGAGTTGAATAACTGAGCATGGTTGCAATAGTGTCTACTGTGGATGGTTTGATGTGAAATGGCATTGACCAAGGTGCAAAATAGTTATTCTGTCAATATTCCCCACCCAGATCTTTTTGGAGATACGGTTGCCACATTATACCTTGGAAACATACCATAAACTTCACTCTTCCTTGGTAATGGTAACATCATGGGTTCTTTGCTGCTTGCTTTCAAAGACTGATTCTTCATAGACAACATTCACTTTTGTTGCTTGGCAAGCATTATGATGCTGTGTTAAATATACAAACACTTCTCTGTAAACGTGCAGGCCTCTGTAACCATCACAGAGAAGCACATGCTGGTGGTCAGGCTGCTGGTGAAGCATCTACATGCCCTCTCTGGTAGCCTAGAACCAGACCCGGCCACGGCCTCCTCACCCTGCTTCCCTCTGGAAGAAGGTTGCGGCTGCCTAAGGCACTGAAGGCCCGCCACAGGCTCAGCTTCTACCCCTCAGCCGCCAGGCTGCTAAATGACTCTGGCTTCCCCCCCCCCCCCCCGCCCCCAAGTCTGCCCAGGACTGAACTGGACTCACTGTAAAAAAAACTCTGCACTGCACTTTACTTTATACCGCACTATCCAATGCACTGTTGTCTGTCCTGTGTTGTTGTTGTGTTGTCCTGTTTTTTTACATGTGAAAAAAGTATAAACGCACTTGCTGTGGTGACGAAGCAAATTCCTACATGTGTAATGCATAGTGGCAATAAACGTTATCTCAATCTCAATCTATCTCAACCAGACATCTCCCTTACCCTCTGGCCACTCACAAACACTTCACTCAGATGATTTCAAGAGGTAAGCACCGTCCTTACACAGCAGCATTCCAACAACGTCATTATAGCCATAGCTGGGTAATGATGATGATGTTGATGAAACGATGATAATAACCTCCTGGTCTTGATTTTTGAACCCAGAGTGGTCACACCACAGTATGAACAGAGACTGTACCCTCTCCTTCTGCACTGCTTCAACCACTGGCCTATGGAGACTTCCTTCAGAGGAGTGAGTGCCATCCTTGGTCTATTTATACATCTCACCCATTTACGGTTGGCTTGGTTTACATATTTAGACATGTTTAGGAAATGACATGGGACGCAACTGTGAGTTATGTGGTGTTTCCCCACTGCAGGTGTTTGAAATGTGGCTTAGTTATATTCAGCCATGGAGATACCAAAAGCACAGTGAAAACAAGAGTGTATCAGAGAAATGGTAAGATATTTACTATGTACAATATTGTCACCATCTACCAACATCAGTGAGATGAATACTCTTTCTGTCTGTCTATCAGGGCTTCCTTTGTGCAGGAGAACATTCTTATGTACACCACAATCTTTCACTGCTTCCTGAAGAGAGTTGCACATGTGGACCTGGTCAGCAGCGACAACGCAACCATGGTTTTCAGGATAGCAAAAGTCTTTGCCCAATCCAACCTTCCGGAGTTGATTCAAAGAGGTAACCGCAATTATTCTTGTGGTGGTCACAGTTATCACAATGACATGTTCCCGGTTCATTGAGTTTACGGTTAAAAGCATAACTTCTCGGGGTGTCAGCGCGGTGGTTAAGGGCTCAAAATGACCGTATACCGATGGTGAAGTTAGCAAAGGAGTATTGTGTTTCTACCACATTCACAGCCGGTGTTATTCACGGGCAAAGACGGTGCATAATAGCGATTTTTGTGTTATGCTTGTTGTAAATAAAAGTTCTATGATGCATTGAAATGACATTAAACTAAGATAATACGATGGTCAGCATAATTTTTCGAATCTTTATTAATAAGCTATTACAGAAACTGTAGTGACATTTTCCAAGAGCGAATGTGGTATTTAAAGATGGCGGTTAGCGAAGAAATCTATGAACATGGGATGACGACTTCCATTGACCAATCAACGGTGTGCAGCGTCACACGTCACACGCAGCCTGGCAAAAAGGTTCCGGGTCTAAATTTGGTTCCTGGTTAAGAAGGGTAGCTAAAGAAGCGACCCGAACCGAGCGGAGGCGACCCAGGCCGACAAATGGAAAAGCGCCAAAGAAGCAGGCCAGCCCGGGTCGACCCGGGCTGGCCCTGTAATGGAAAAGGGGCTTTAGTCTACCTGACGCCAGAGGTCAAATCTGAAGTGGTTCCACGTCTAAAAATGAAGTTTACAACTTTACAGTCTATAGCAGGGGTCGGCAACCTATGGCACACGTGCCATCAGTGGCACGCGACAGCTTAAACAGTGGCACGCAAGCAAGAAGTGAGAGTTTTTTTTGGGGGCCGCGTTCGTAAATTCGCGCACACTGGGTTCAACGTCACAATGGTACCAAGTAATTTGATTGGACTAGAGCCAGTCTCAGGGACGCTCCGGTGCTCTCAGGGCGAATTTACGAATGCAGCCCTAGTCTCTCATCCACTCCACGAGAGTCGTATTCTGGCGCCAATTTTCAAAGTAAAATTCTGAATTCGATTCGATACAAGTGTTACTGTTAAGGAGGCTTTCCTCTGTAGCTCAGATGTTTTGTTTGAAGGCTTATCAAACAAAGACACAATAAAATCAAGAATAAAAGACATCCCAGTGTCAGCCAGAAGTGTGGAACGAAGAATAGGAGAAATGGCAGAAAACGTGAAAGCGCAGCAGACCGCTGGTTTGAAAGATGCGACGGTGTTTAGCCTTGCACTTGATGAGAGCGTAGATGTGAATGACATGCCACGTCTGGCTGTCATAGCAAGATACTGTGATTCTGCTGTAAGGGAGGAGCTCTGCTGCCTAAAACCAATGCCAGAAACAACAAAAGGTGAGGACATCGCCAAAGTTCTTATCGAGCATTTTGTGGAAAGGCATTTTTTAAAGCCATTTTTAGTCACCACAAGTCTGTTCAAACCCAGGCAGCGAGACCAGCAGGAAAACACAACTAGATCTTCTGTAATTCTAACTGGATAGTACTTCGTTTCCAGTCATAGTCAGCTAGATTGCTTACTTAGCTAGCTTACTTTTACTTATCAAATGTACATTTTGTGATATAAACGCAGTGGAGACACTCTCAGCTGTCTTGCATCGCGCATAGCCCAGAGCGTATGTCTAATTGAGTCAACTGGTATTGTGGTTATCACCAAGTTCTCCCATACAGTGCTGATGGACTAGTGTAGACCATTGCCGACATGTGTGAAAGGGGACAACACGGGAATAGCTTGGGATGTCATAGACATAGTTTGGGATTCCATGGAAATTATAGGGAGAAAGAGGCTGTGAGAGAACGGGACTATAGACTCTCTACCCGTGTGTGGTAATAACAGCGTCGCTGCTTTCATACGTCACGCGTGGTATCAACCAATGAAAATGCGTAGGGGCGTGGACAACATGCAAGATACGCCCCCAGATATTTGCATACATTACTGATAAAGTGGAAAAGAAAGAATGAATGTGGAAAAGAAAGAATGAAAGAATGAATGTGGAAAAGAAAGAATGAATGTGGAAAAGAAAGAATGAATGTGGAAAACAATGTGGAAAAGAAAGAATGAATGTGGAAAAGAAAGAATAAATGTGGAAAAGAATAAATACATATAGAAATGTATTGCGTTATACTGTGTGTATTCATTGATGTATTTGTTCATACATTCATTTATGTGTCTATATATTTATTGTTAATTTTGGCAGACTTGGTCCTCCATACAGGGTTGCCAGACAGGATTGACAATTTCAAGCCCAACCAGTCTAAAAGCTGCCGAATCCACCCGTCCAGAGTGACCAAAAGTAGCCCAATCTGGCAACACTGGAGCGGGACATCGGTTCCTCAATAAACAAGCCATGAGTAACGTTAATGTTAAAACCTTGTCCACGATTCGCATTCATTCAGGTGGGTTAAACAAACGGTATAAATGCCATAATACTGTTGGTTCAAATGTAATATATTAATGAACAAGTTCATGTCATGTTGTGTCAGTACAAACATGTTCTAATTACATTTTATTTTAGTGAAAAACCCGACCTAACGTCACCCGCAATTGTGAAGCTAACTGTAACAAGCTAGTTAGCGAATGTTAAAGGGTACAACAACAGCTAGTTTAATGTCAACCATGTCTCTATTCTCAATCATTTCTGTAATAATTGTACCGAATTGGGGCCAGTAACACTTGTGTGTGAGTAAGTTATATGTGTGTGTGTGCAAGCATGTTTTTGATATTGTCAATCGTCTCACTTGTAATAGGTGAGCTGTAACACATAACAAGGAGCTTTTTTGGTCAAAGGGCAGCAGAGACAAGTACAGGACACAGGTGAGGTCTTACAATACTAGTGTTTTAGTAATTTTCGCACAAGTACCTTAGGCTTCCTACAGAGAAAAAAGATAGATGTGGCCTTCTTTCAGGAATCTCACCTATTGGAAAAAGATGTTAGTAGATTACAGAATAAATATTACCATGTAATTGCCTCCTCCTCAAATACCAAAAAAAAAGGGGAGTAGTGATCGTTGCCAAGCGCAGTTTTCAGTTTAAAGATCTAGGATCTGGGAAAGATTCTGAGGGCAGAGTAAGCTATATAAAAATGATGGTAAATAATAAGAAACTGGCCTTTGTTTCAGTATATGCACCAAATTCCTTTGATATTAGCTTTTATGACTACTTAACTAAATTGATGTTTGATCTATCTGATTTTGGTTTAATAATAGGGGGTGACTTTAATGCTGTATGGCGACACACGATGGACAGAACTGGGGTTAACGAGGGGAGAGAGCAACACCTGGCGTCCTCTGCACTAAGGAAATGGGCTAGTGACTGTGCTGTGGTAGATGTCTGGCGTTCTTCTAACCCCTCCGTGAAAGGATTCACTTGTTTCTCATCTCGACACAGATCATTCTCTCGCATAGATTATATTTTTATATCCAAACACCTGTATGATAAGACATCAGATTTTAATTTACTTCCTATGTCCCTCTCTGACCACAGGGCGGTCTTTGGCAGAGTAGCGATCTCCTTGAAGCCTAAAAGGGCTCCTCGCTGGCGCTTTAACTCCACCCTTTTGCAGAATGAATCATTCCTAAAGGAAATGAAGGAACAACTTGATGAGTTTATTGTAATTAATAAGCCATCTGTGGATGACCCTGGTATTCTCTGGGATGCGGTGAAGGGGTTCATTAGGGATAAAACTATTGGTTTTGCCTCTAATCTACACAATTCCAGATTAAAACATATTCAAGACTTAGAAAAGAAAATTGCTGAACTGGAGATCACAATGACTCCGCATGTTACCCCTGAGCTAGTTCTTGAGAGAGAAGTGTTATTTAAAGATCTTAACCATCTTCTCAGACATAGAGCTGATTTCCTCATTCATAGAACCAGACAAAATCATTACTTGCACAGTGCACAGCCAAGCCATTTACTAGCCTCAAAACTTAAAACCAATGAACAACTAGCAAACATCTCTTCAATTAAAAGTTCTACAGGTACTTTGTACACTGATCCAACAGAGGTTAACAATAACTTCTGGGCATTCTACTCGGCTCTATATACTTCTGAGATTGATTATAATGATCAAGCCGTTAGTTCTTTCTTGAACCCCTTACAGCTCCCCCAGCTCTCCCAAAATGACTCCCTTGATTTAGATTCTCCTATTACGCTATCTGAACTATACAAAGCTCTTTCATGCATGAATAAAGGCAAGTCACCAGGGTTAGACGGTCTACCACCTGAATTTTATCTGGCCTTTTGGTCCCAAGTTGGCCCCTTACTGTTGGGAATGATTCATTCTGCAATCAAAAATGGCTCCTTCTCCAAAAACAACAATATAGCTATAATCTCTTTGCTCTTGAAAAAGGGGAAGGACCCTACTGACTGCGGAAGCTATCACCCCTTGTCAATTTTAAATACAGATACTAAACTGTAAGCCAAAGTTCTAGCCTCTCGACTGGAACCATTTATGACTACCTTAGTGCATGAGGACCAAACAGGCTTCATTAAAAATCGCCTTGCCTCAGACAATGTTCGCCGCCTTCTCCATATTATTGACTCTTCGAATATTACTGATTCAGCAAATGCTATTCTCTCACTTGATGCTGAGAAAGCCTTTGATCGTCTCAAGTGGCACTTTTTATGGGCGGTTTTACGCTATATGGGCTTTGGAGATCATTATGTAGATATGATAAAACTACTATATTCCAACCCGACAGCAATGGTTCTGACAGGGAACACATGCTCTAAACAGTTCCCAGTATCCCGCAGCTCGCGCCAGGGTTGCCCTCTCTCTCCTTTGCTGTTTGCCCTATCTCTGGAACCTGTGGCCCAGGCCGTTCGCCAGTCAGTCACCCATGATCCTATTACGGTCCAGAACACCAAACATCACATATCTCTGTATGCTGATGATATCCTTCTTTTTATTCAGAATATCCCTCAGTCACTTCCTCACCTTCTAAACATCTTTAATAATTTTAGCCGAATTTCGGGTTACAAAATTAACTGGGGAAAATCAGCTCTATTGCCACTGAATGCCTCAGCTAGACAGTTAGATATCTCACTAAACATCCCAATGGTCCAGAATATTAAATATCTAGGTATCACTATCTACCCCTCAATTTCAAACACAGTATCAATTAATTATAAGAATGTGCTGAAGGAGGTAGAATCTGATCTACAAAGGTGGAAAACTTCACCCCTCACATTTCATTCCCGTATCTCAGTTATTAAAATGAATATTCTTCCACGAATAAACTTTTTTAGTTCCATGCTCTCTCTAGCCCCACCAAGTGGTTATTGGAAGAAACTACACTATATCTCTTCTCATTTTATATGGAGGGGGAAGAAGCCCAGACTCAAATTCTCAACCCTCCAGAGGCTAAAAAACTAAGGGGGATTGGGGCTACCAAACTTCGAATGGTATTATTGGTCCTTTGTGCTGCGTCCTCTCTCCACATGGTTTGATCCGGCCGCTCGTGTATCTTGGCGCCCCTTAGAGGAAAACATTGTCCATCCTCATAGGTTCGAAGATGTCATATACTCTAACATTTCTATTAAACAGTCCAAATTGAAATTCGGCTCCATCATCACTGAATTAATCACAGTTTGGCGATGCGCAGAAAAGTTTTGCAAAATCTCAACCAACTGGTACCTCCATTCGCCTATATTTAAAAATTCAATTCTCCAGTTGGGAGGGCGTCCAATCTCATTTCCCCAGTGGAGTGACAAGGGAGTTCACACATTCTCAGATTTATTTGGGGCTGAGGGTCTCCGCTCATTCCAAGACATTCAGAGAAACTTTAATTTACCGGGTACGTCCTTTTTTTTCTACCTTCAATTACGTACAGCTATGCGCACATACGGGGTACCCTGGACTAGCTCATTAGACATGCATCCATTTCACATAGCATTCACCAGACCCAGGGGTCAGGTCTCAGCTCTTTACTCCATCCTGGTTAAGGCTTCTTTAAAACCATTACACATTGACAGAGTATGGAAAGACACTATCACACAATAACTTAAATTGGCAATTAATTTGGCAAAACATATCCCTTTCCTCCAGAAATCCCAACCACCAGGTTATACATTTCAATTGTACTCATAGGACATACTTCACTCCATATTTGCTACATAAAATAAAGACCATACCTTCACCTAACTGTACTCTTTGCACCCGAAATACAGTTGGCACCTTTTTTCATATGGTATGGGAATGCCCGGGAGTGGCTGAATTCTGGAGGACAGTTTGTGATGCATTGTCCCTGATCCTGTCCAAACACATTCCACACTCACCAGTAGTCCTATTGTTAAATGACAGTTCAAACCTAGATTTAAACATCAAACAAAGACGCATCTGGCTGGCCGGCCTTACAGCAGCCAAAAGGCTTATAGCTTGCAAGTGGAAGTCACCCCATTTCTTGACCACGCAGAGGTGGATATTAGACTACATAGACATAGCCAGCATGGAACACTGGATAGCCAACAGGCATCATGCAATTTCGGACAATGTTTCATGCTGGGACCAAACTATAACCATCCTCAAGACACTACTATAGGCTAATCGATTTGCTCATTCCATAGGGTCCTGTAGGGGGGGGGGGGGCTATGATTGGGTGGGTGGGGGGGGGGGGGGGGCTGTGATTGGGTGGGGGGTGGTGGGCGGGGGGCTGTGATAGGGTGGGGGGTGGAAGGCGGGGGGCTGCGAGTGGGTGGGGGGCGGGGGGCTGTGATTGGGCGGGTGGGTTGGAGGTTTGTGGCGGGAGGGACATCAGGGTTGCCACGCTTGCCTTGAAATAATTGTCCATACCACCTCTTGATTTTCCAGGTACCATGTTTTGTGATGATATCTAGACCGTTAAAATTTTCCGCCCCTGCCCGTCCATCACACCGGCCCACCCCCACCCCCAGAGGACACCTGACTACTTACTTGATTTAAAAGTAACAAAGCAAATTCCTATATGTGTAATGCATAGTGGCAATAAACGTTATCTCAATCTCAATCTCAATCTCAATCTCAATCAATCAAAAGATGTGCCGTCTAGATGTGCGATCAGCTCTTAAATGCTTAGAGATAGTTAGCTGTCTAACCAGTGTTTTGATAGCTCAGTGTAGATGTATTAAACTAGAACTAATTTCCAGCCTAGAACACCACTGGGCTGAAAAACTTGGTTCCCTAAAACGTATAGGTGATGGTGGTGATTCCAATTCATCAGAGCAGTCATACGTCATCTCCCTGTCATCAGAACGATCACGCCCCCTTTTGGGTGGTAGAATTGTTAGAAGTTTGACTTGCGGTCAATGCAAATTTATGGTCTTTGCTACTTTTATACGTTAAAATAAGAAAACAGTATTGATTTTTAGCTATTAGGAGCCCAAATCCGATGGCCAGTCAGGCAAACAACTATATAGTGTCGTTGCCGATCAATGATCTACGTCGTTATATATTTTAAAAATCATGAAATTATTTTGATGTGTGTCCTTTCAGTCTGCCTCCATCTATGTGGCTGAACGACCCGACGGCCTGAGATGTCATAACCCTAACCCATATCCTGACATATACAACTACCTTATTGAATCTCCAGATAATGTATTTCTGACATCTATCACTTGCTGTAGTTAAGATACTTTATTTTTCTGTTTTGGTAGTCTGTCCAATGTGACACTTGCCCTCCTACACCGGCCCTAGTTTTGGATCTAGCTTGCTGTTCATTATTTTGATAATAAATCATAGCTAGCTAGCTATAACATCTTCATATAAATATATATATATATATACAGTATATATATCCACATACATATACTATATATACCATACAGGCTAAATACTGATCACTTGGCAAATGCATCATCTATTAAAGTAGCAAAGATCACACATTTGCATTGACCGCCAGTCAAACTTCTACCACTTCCTGAGTAAATCCAACGTTCCTACGCTGAGATGTGACCGTTTTAACTTGCGCCCCCCACTCGCGGATATCAGGAAGTATTAGCGCTATAGGCCGTTACCGTTAGCAACACATTCCAAGCGCTAGCTAGCTAGCTAGCAAGCACATCAATGTTTGTTTGCAACAATGAACCATGTGCTTGCCAACCAACATTGATAAAGCCACATTTAGAACAGCCACAGACAGTTCCAAGCCAACTACTTACATTTGAGAATAAACTTAAATTATTAAATGTTTTAGAAAGCCTATAACATTTTCCAGGACAACACAAGATTTCCATGTTCATTTTCAATTTTGCTCAGTTTCCATGCCTTTTCCAGGTATGGAACAGGGCTCACTAATGTCCATGTTTTCCCTGTTTTCCAGGTAGCGTGGCAACCCTGGACATGTGTGGGAGGAGGGGGAGGTAGGGGACTGCTGGGGTAAAGGGAGATTGGAAGAGGGGGGGGGGGGAGGTTTCTACTGGATTTTTGTTATTCTATTTCTCTTTTGTTCATTTACATGTTACCACTCCCTTGTACCATTCCATGAAGAAAAATCAATAAAAAATTGATAAAAAAAAAAAAAAACTAGTGTTTTAACAGTGCAGTTAATTTAGAGTTGAGAATAGCTAAATCTGTAATGTTTTGTTTCTAAGGAGATTGAACCAGGTCCACCTGCTAGGAAAGATGTAGATTACTACCTACATACTGTAGCTGTCTCCTTTATTCATTACCTCAATGTAATATAAGTCAATTGTATAGAAACAACTCACCAAAATAGACTATTACACAACTGATTTGAAACCCCCCCTCAACCCCCCCTATTCTGTACCTTGCCATACCTTGGCTTTTGCTGAAATGACACCACTGGTCTCATAGCCTATTGGAAATGTATTGCGTGTGTGTGAGTGAGAGCTTTTGTGAGCCTGCATGTATGATGCGGCTCTTTCAGTACTCAAAGAAAAGCGGCTGAATTAAGCCAAGTGCTAAAATATAGGGTAGGCGTTCGTCTGGAAGCGGGAGAGGGCAGAGAAGGGTGATTTAACGTTTGATTACTAACCAGGCAAATGCTTGTACTCAAGTTGTAAAAGAAAATCATTTCTTAACTCATTTTCTCGGCTGATAACAACATCGTTAATTTTATTACGAGCCACATTCACTTCGCATGAATTACAGTATAGGCAGTGCGGCTCACATGCCTGTAATAACTCTGCATAACCAGTAGGTAATACCCGACGTACAGCTACGATCGTTTCCAGAGCAGTGGTATGGTTACTCTCCTGTGTGTGTTCTCTGATGGTTCTTTAGGGAATCTGCTCGATTGAAACTCTTCCCACACTGGGAGCAGTGGTATGGTTTTTCTCCGGTGTGTATTCTCTGATGTTTCTTTAGACTTCCTGCTTGACTGAAACTCTTCTCACACTGGGAGCAGTGGTATGGTTTCTCTCCGGTGTGTATTCTCTGATGCTTCTTTAGGGAATCTGCTCGATTGAAACTCTTCCCACACTGGGAGCAGTGGTATGGTTTTTCTCCTGTGTGTATTCTCTGATGTTTCTTTAGACTTCCTGATTCATTGAAACTCTTCTCACACTGGGAGCAGTGGTATGGTTTCTCTCCGGTGTGTATTCTCTGATGCTTCTTCAGGTCTCCTGCTTGACTGAAACTCTTCCCACACTGGGAGCAGTGGTATGGTTTCTCCCCGGTGTGTATTCTCTGGTGAATCTTCAGGTCTCCTGCTTTACTGAAACTCTTCCCACACTGGGAGCAGTGGTATGATTTCTCTCCGGTGTGTATTCTCTGATGCGTCTTCAGGTCTCCTGCTTGACTGAAACTCTTCCCACACTGGGAGCAGTGGTATGGTTTCTCCCCAGTGTGTATTCTGTGATGCTTCTTCAGGGCTCCTCCTCCACTAAAACTCTTCCCACACAGTGGGCAGCGGTAGGTCTTCTCTCCGGTGTAAGTCTGTGGGCGTGTTTTAAGGTGATTCTTCCGCCTCGAGCTCCTGTGTTGTTGATGGTTTCCTGGTGTGGTGGAGCTGGGCTCGCTGTCTGAACCTGGGTTGGAGCTCTGCTGGTCTGTAAGAATAGGAACATATACAGGGTTACATAGGCAAGTTTATTTGTATAGCACATTTTATACAACAAGGGCAATTCAAAGTGCTTTACATACAGCATTAGGATATTAAGAAAAAAAAATATAGAGATAAATTAAATATCAACATTTGTTTATCTATCTAAGTAAGTCTCTCAGAGAGATAAACCTCTGCACCTCCTACACGCATCGTACCACCATACAGGATTACGGTCAGATTATCACGGGGAGTGGCTGCACATATGATGCAAAAGAGGTTGATTATCATTATTACAAAATAATAGTAATAAATATGCTAATATTTGAAAATTGATATACATTATATACTGCATCATAAATACACTTAATACACATTATATACTGTATCATAAATACAATTGTATTTGTTCCATGTTGTTCCATGAAAATCAGTTGAGGATTACAGACATAATCAAATGTAGGCTACTGCAAGTACTTTGCTGCGATAGCTATAGCGAGACCTACTGTACAGTTTAGCATTCATAACTGTCTGTACATTGACATATAATATCCTATCACTACTGCGTATGTAACTGGGCTAAAACCTGTGATTGAAATAGCTTTATACGAAGTAGATTTAGAACATGTCAGGATACTGGGTGGTAGAACGCACTTATCTCGGAAAAGTCATGAAAGGAGGGTCCTGAAATTTGATCGACTTCAAAGGTAGAATTTATTTGTACTCACTAGGTTAAATGACCCCACCCATGGGAGCCCCCCCTCCCAAATTTCGTTGTTTGGTACCTGTACTATATCAATGACAATAAAGACCATTCATTCATAATGACCCCATCTGTGACTTCTAGTGTTAATGACTCCACCCATGGCTGTTCTAGTGTTAATGACAACACCCATGGCTGTTCTAGTGTTAATGACAACACCCATGGCTGTTCTAGTGTTAATGACAACACCCATGGCTGTTCTAGTGTTAATGACCCCATCCGTGACTTCTAGTGTTAATGACCCCACCCGTGGCTGTTCTAGTGTTAATGACCCCACCCATGGCTGTTCTAGTGTTAATGACCCCACCCATGGCTGTTCTAGTGTTAATGACCCCACCCATGGCTGTTCTAGTGTTATTGACCCCACCCATGGCTGTTCTAGTGTTAACGACCCCACCCATGGCTGTTCTAGTGTTAATGACCCCATCCATGGCTGTTCTAGTGTTAATGACCCAACCCATGGCTGTTCTAGTGTTAATGACCCAACCCATGGCTGTTCTAGTGTTAATGACCCCACCCGTGGCTGTTCTAGTGTTAATGACCCCACCCATGGCTGTTCTAGTGTTAATGACCCCACCCATGGCTGTTCGGGTGTTAATAATCTCGTTCAAAGCTCTGAATAATTTTGTGACAGTAGAGAGCAGTAGAGGGCAGTAGAGAGCAGTAGAGGGCAGTAGAGAGCAGTAGAGGGCAGTAGAGTGCAGTAGAGTGCAGTAGAGGGCAGTAGAGAGCAGCAGAGGGCAGTAGAGGGCGGTAGAGGGCGGTAGAGGGCAGTAGAGAGCAGTAGAGGGCAGTAGAGGGCGGTAGAGGGCAGTAGAGGGCAGTAGAGAGCAGTAGAGAGCAGTAGAGAGCAGTAGAGAGCAGTAGAGGGCAGTAGAGTGCAGTAGAGAGCAGTAGAGTGCAGTAGAGAGCAGTAGAGAGCAGCAGAGGGCAGTAGAGGGCGGTAGAGGGCGGTAGAGGGCAGTAGAGAGCAGTAGAGGGCAGTAGAGGGCAGTAGAGAGCAGTAGAGAGCAGTAGAGAGCAGTAGAGAGCAGTAGAGGGCAGTAGAGGGCAGTAGAGTGCAGTAGAGTGCAGTAGAGTGCAGTAGAGAGCAGTAGAGAACAGCAGGGGGCAGTAGAGAGCAGTAGAGAACAGCAGGGGGCAGTAGAGAGCAGTAGAGAGCAGTAGGGGGCGGTAGAGGGCAGTAGAGAGCAGTAGAGTGCAGTTGCTATTCCTAAAATGGATTTTCTATCATATTTCTCTCTTGTCTGTTTTTATTATGTTTTATTCCCCAATTGTGTAAACTGATTCACTTACTTTAGACAAATGTAGTAAGTCACTTTGGATAAAAGTGTTTACATGTGACTGTCCTGTAGTCCAGGACTGGGTTAGATTGGGGATAAAAGTGTTTACATGTGGCTGTCCTGTAGTCCAGGACTGGGTTAGATTGGGGAACTAGCCCTGATATATCAACCCCACACAGCGGGAGAGAGCAGGACTGTCAGACGATGCAGGTACTGACTGACTTACACTGCACTGGCAGCATTGGTTTTACAACAGTGCAATGACACTCACCAATAACAAAGACTTACCATCCATCTCACTGTCTTTCATCTCCACTCTTCCTCTGTCCTCTTGTCCTCCACTCTTCCTCTGTCCTCTTCCTCTTCCTCTGTCCCAATGTGGGCTTTTCAGGGCTGGAGAACCACGGCCAGATCTGGGGGACTCGGTGCATTCTGGTTCATACATGGTTACCATGGTTACATGAGCTGAAGAGGACCTGCGGCTGGAAACACTGGAGGCAGAAACAACGCAGGTCGATTAGACATGACAGACAAACAGTTCACTGAACTCCCATCTAGACTGACAGGACACGTCCTGCAAATGCAATAATAATATTACTGATTGCATTTGCTGTAATTTAAGGGTCTGGAAAGTAAACATTAAATGGTTCCAAATGTATTTTGTGTCCAGGAAAAATGTTGACACATAATAAACTATGAAAATAATCTTCTAGTTAGGCTCTACTTCCTGGTCAGACAGTTCTGAGGCTGTGTGGGCGTGGCCTTTGCACGCTTGACTGGCAGCTCCCTTCCAAGCCAGCTTGCTGCCTTATCATACATGACATTCATCTGTTAGACGTGCTTATAGTTCTGCCCTTTAACTACCAACTGTTTAATTACCTATTGTTTAATTACCTACTGTTTAGTTACCAACTGCCCTTTAACTACCTACTCTTTAATTACCTACTGTTTAATTACCAATTGCCCTTTCATGTTTTAGGGTTAGCAGCATGTGTTAGTGTTAGCAGCATGTGTTAGGGGTTAGCAGCATGTGTTAGGGGTTAGCAGCATGTGTTAGGGGTTAGCAGCACGTGTTAGCGTTAGCAGCATGTGTTAGCGTTAGCAGCACGTGTTAGCGTTAGCAGCATGTGTGACTTACTGATCAGTTGTAGCACAACGGTGTTGGTCTGGTCTTCTAATTCGCTGCTGTATTTTCACAATATCCGCCGTGTTTAGTTTCTTCCCACACTGGACGTAGCACTGGCGCATGTCCTCGTGACCACAACCATGTTTCCTTTGCTCAGAGGTTTGCCCTGCCGCTGTCCTTCTCTGCTGCTCCTGTAATCCAATCACTGAGCTGCTCTTGTGACCACCTGACTCAGGATGTGATTGGTCAGCTCTAGCGCGGCCTGTGGTTGGCCTTTGCTGAGAGGAATTCCTACCATAGCACTCTTCGATCTTGACCTCCTGACCTCCAGTCTTGACCTCTGAACTGCCGTTACTGTCACTATCCATGTCATTCGCTGCTTCAGAGAGGTGACACCCTGACGTATCTCTGCTGAGCATCTCATCTTTGGCCTTTTGGTTTTTGATAAAGTCCCGTAGTGTGTCGTACTCTTCTATAATGTTGGGAGAGTGATGGTTCCTACTGTGGGTGGGAGGTGGTGGTGGTGGTGGTGGCTGGAGCCTAATAAGATTGTCCTTCCGGTGGTTCTGTCCTTCTGCCTCTGCATCAGGGGACCCAAGGTGTGTCCTCTGGCTCTCTGACACTGAGTAAGCAGAAGCCTCCATCTCTCTGCCCAGATGGACAGTTAACAGTGCAGGGAATCCTACCAACACAGATGATCAAAATATTAAAACAGAGTGACGAAATTTAATCAAAACATTGAACATTTCTTTTTCCAGAATTGGAAAACAGTAGCCAAGCTACAGTTAGGTCCATTTGGACTCTTTGACAGAACTGTTGTCATTTTAGTTGTTTACCAAAACATATTCAAGTCATAGAATGAATATGGCCTTAAAGTGCAGACTGTCAAACACCCTCTTTAATTTGAGGGAATCCAGATCCAAGTTGGAGGAATGGTTTAGATGTTACAGCTCTTTAATACGTGGCACCCTCCTTTTCAAGGGACCAAAAGCAACTGGCCCAATGACGTGACGTGATGTCCAAACCCCTTTATGAAGTTAAAATAAGGAAAATATTTATAAAAAAACATTTATTTAATCTATTAATCTCTGTTTATTAAATGATATGAAAATGTTTTGAGGGTGTAGCATAGCCTAGTGTTACTGACATGCTGGACACCCTCACTGCCTTACAAAGGTCAAGAGCTATTAGACTCTTTACTCACAACATGTCATACCGGATAACTGGCATGGGGAAATGTTAGAAATGAAATAAAACCTAAAACCTCTCTAACCCTAACCCATATATTTAAATATAACAAACAATATGACGTCATAATAATATGATTGTTATGCTTTGAAGCAGTCTGTCCTAAACTGGCAGTCAGCCAATGTCATCCGGGATAACAAGCAGTCTGGAGCAATTTGATGACATGTTATCAGACAGGACGTTACACAATGATGACATGTTATCAGACAGGACGTTACACAATGATGACATGTTATCAGACAGGACGTTACACAATGACGACATGTTATCAGACAGGACGTTACACAATGACGACATGTTATCAGACAGGACGTTACACAATGATGACATGTTATCAGACAGGACGTTACACAATGATGACTAGGGTTGGGTATCGTTTGGGTTTTATCCGGTACCGGTACCTAACCGATACTTTAAAAACGGTACCGGTACCGAAACGGTACTTAATTCGGTACTTTGGATTTTTTAAAATGACATATATATATATAATAATAACACGGTCGACAACATTAAACAGCTTTTCACTTTTTTTTGCTGAGGCACTGTTAGCTACTAGACACTGTTAGCTACTAGACACTGTTAGCTAGTAGATGTAGATTGAGGGTTAGCTACTAGACACAGAGACACTGTTAGCTACTAGACACAGAGACACTGTTAGCTACTAGACACAGAGACACTGTTAGCTACTAGTCACTGTTAGCTACTAGACACTGTTAGCTACTAGTCACTGTTAGCTACTAGACACTGTTAGCTACTAGACACAGAAACACTGTTAGCTACTAGACACTGTTAGCTACTAGACACTGTTAGCTACTAGACATTGTTAGCTACTAGACACTGTTAGCTACTAGACAAAGAGACACTGTTAGCTACTAGACACTGTTAGCTACTAGACACAGAGACACTGTTAGCTACTAGACACTGTTAGCTACTAGACACAGAGACACTGTTAGCTACTAGACACTGTTAGCTACTAGACACTGTTAGCTACTAGACACAGAGACACTGTTAGCTACTAGACACTGTTAGCTACTAGGGCTGCAACTAACGATTATTTTGGTAGTCGACTAATCTGTCGATTATTTTTCGATTAGTCACGATTAGTCGTGTGGCCGCGGGCTCCAGTGCATGTTGTACCTCACCTTCTCAAGTCTGCACACCTGTGAATGTCACCCTGTTGTCCAGTCTCTCTGGCTTAATATACGTTCCCATTGCAAATTCAAATAATGACTCATGAAATATTTGAATTTGGACCTTCCAAAACATTTAATACATACAATAATCAATCTCTGTTTTAATGAAACAAAATAAATAATAAACTGATTTATGCTTCTGCATCACACCGACGCAGAGCGACGCACGACGCGTACCTTCCCCAGAATCTCAAAAAGGGGCTAGTGCTACGCAGAACAACGCAGACCGCACTGCACGTGATTGGTCCGCTTGGTAGCACGTGACTCTGACATGTTTCTGACTGCCTCGTCGGGCCTGAATGCGCAAGCGATGATAGAAATGTTGTTTACGTTTTCTGTAATTACTTGTTAATAAAGATTTGAAAAATTAAGATAACCGTCGCATTATCTTAGTTTAATATCATTTCATGTTTCATGTAATTACAACAAGCCTAAAAAAAAAAATATATATATATATATATTTTAATACGATTAGTCGACACTAAAATTCCACGTCGACGAGTTTTTATGATCGACGTCGTCGATTATGTCGACTAATCGTTGCAGCGCTATTAGCTACTAGACACTGTTAGCTACTAGACACAGACACTGTTAGCTACTAGACACTGTTAGCTACTAGACACTGTTAGCTACTAGACACTGTTAGCTACTAGACAAAGAGACACTGTTAGCTACTAGACACTATTAGCTACTAGACACTGTTAGCTACTAGACACTATTAGCTACTAGACACTGTTAGCTACTAGACACTATTAGCTACTAGACACTGTTAGCTACTAGACACTGTTAGCTACTAGACACTGTTAGCTACTAGACAAAGAGACACTGTTAGCTACTAGACACTGTTAGCTACTAGACACTGTTAGCTACTAGACACAGAGACACTGTTAGCTACTAGACACAGAGACACTGTTAGCTACTAGACAAAGAGACACTGTTAGCTACTAGACACTGTTAGCTACTAGACACTAGGGCTGCACGATTAATCGATTTTAAATCGAAATCGCGATTTGAAATGATGCGATTAGCTAATCGCAAAGCCTGCGATTTGCCTGCGATTTTTTTTTTTTTTTTTTTTTTACTATTTAGCAGACGCTTTTAATCCAAAGCGATTTACAATTACAAATTACAGGGACATTCCCCCTGGAGTAACTGAGGGCTAAGTGCCTTACTCAAGGGCACACTAGTAGTGGTGTGCAGGGGCGTGTCCAGGGGGGGGCCAGGGGTGGCCCGTGCCACCCCTGAAATCTGATTGGCCACCCTAGGTGCCACCCTGATTGATTGGCCATCTGCCTAGTCACTCAGAGCAGAGGCCACTTCGCGCCACGAGACGAACTTTTCGAACAGAACACATTTTTGATCAGCGGTGAGGTGTGCTGGTCTTGGCGCTCCTGAAGAAATGTGAGTACCATTAATAACGTTAGACTTTTGCATAGCTACATATAGGCTACGGTGTTGTGCTAGTGGTTAAAACGTTTTGCTTCACTTGGAATCAGAGTTTAGGATAAAATTCGCTTTGCTCTGCGTTGTTTGGAGCTGTGAGAACGCACATTCGAAGTCACTCCCGGAGCAAACAACCAACACATGGTCCGGCGCTTGAAAAGGGTGGTTTCACTCTGATTAGAAACGACGCATCGAGGCTGTCCATAGGAAAACAACAGCGCATGCGTGTTGATCTGGATAAGAGCGGGACAAACGGGCAGTTTTCTATTTTCCTGACCAATCAACTACCACGTATGTTGCTTCAATTGCCTATGTTACTTTGTTTACATAAAGGGCTGTGAGAACGCAAATCAGAAATAATTTATGCAACAATGTTGCAAACTCATCCGCTTGCTCTGGGTCATGATTCAGATTTTCATGTAAGAACATGACCTTAGTAGCCCAATTAAAGTATACAATGGGGAGTGGAGACAGAAATGGTAATAAAAAGCACAAAATGGTGTGTACAAATTCACCAGAATGCAGGGAATTAAGTGTTAAATTCTCAAAATTGTGCCACCCATGCATAACAAGGTGCCCCACCTGGGCCACCCCAGTGAAAAAGGTCTGGACACGCCACTGGTGGTGTGGTTTCAGGCGGGATTTGAACTCACACAACCTTCCGATCACAAGTCCAACTCACTAGACCACCACTACCCGTATCGGATACGTCATACAGCGCGTCGGATTCAACGTCAATGAACGTCAACGTCAATGAACGTCAAAAATGAACGTCAACAATGAACGTGAACGTCAATGAAAATAGGTGATAGATAGATTCATCCAATCACCTGCCAAGTATTTTTTGAAAGTACCTGCCCTTTTCCAAACAGCTTCCAATTAAGCTTTCCTAGATGGTTGTGTGAAACAAACTACCTGAGTCAGGTTAGTAATGCTCCATCACATGTTTTAATCTGAAGCTTGATTTTAAAGCAACCCAACTTTAAAGCAACCCAATGTAAGTTTAGTTCTTTCACTCGTAGCTCGGGCTGTGGGGGTGCTAGAGGAGGGAGCCTCTAAGTCCCCTGAAGACGTACAAACAAACTGCACGTTGATACGACCTTCCTAGCCGGAGATATGGCCACACTTTACAAAAACTTCCTTTTTTTTTTTTTTTTTTTTTTTTGCTATTTAAAAAAAAAAAACGCAAATTAATCGCAATCGCGATATCTGTCCAAATAATCGCAATTCGATTTTTTCCCCAAATCGTGCAGCCCTACTAGACACTGTTAGCTACTAGACAAAGAGACACTGTTAGCTACTAGACACTGTTAGCTACTAGACACAGAGACACTGTTAGCTACTAGACACTGTTAGCTACTAGACAGAGACACTGTTAGCTACTAGACACTGTTAGCTACTAGACACAGAGACACTGTTAGCTACTAGACACTGTTAGCTACTAGACACAGAGACACTGTTAGCTACTAGACACTGTTAGCTACTAGACACAGAGACACTGTTAGCTACTAGACACTGTTAGCTACTAGACACTGTTAGCTACTAGACACTGTTAGCTACTAGACACAGAGACACTGTTAGCTACTAGACACTGTTAGCTACTAGACACAGAGACACTGTTAGCTACTAGACACTGTTAGCTACTAGACACTGTTAGCTACTAGACACAGAGACACTGTTAGCTACTAGACAGTAGACACTGTTAGCTACTAGACACAGAGACACTGTTAGCTACTAGACACTGTTAGCTACTAGACACAGAGACACTGTTAGCTACTAGACACTGTTAGCTACTAGACACAGAGACACTGTTAGCTACTAGACACTATTAGCTACTAGACACAGAGACACTGTTAGCTACTAGACACTGTTAGCTACTAGACACTCTTAGCTACTAGACACTGTTAGCTACTAGACACTGTTAGCTACTAGACACTGTTAGCTACTAGACAAAGAGACACTGTTAGCTACTAGACACTCTTAGCTACTAGACACTGTTAGCTACTAGACACTGTTAGCTACTAGACAAAGAGACACTGTTAGCTACTAGACACTCTTAGCTACTAGACACTGTTAGCTACTAGACACTGTTAGCTACTAGACAAAGAGACACTGTTAGCTACTAGACACTGTTAGCTACTAGACACTGTTAGCTACTAGACACTGTTAGCTACTAGACACAGAGACACTGTTAGCTACTAGACAAAGAGACACTGTTAGCTACTAGACACTGTTAGCTACTAGACACTGTTAGCTACTAGACACTGTTAGCTACTAGACACTCTTAGCTACTAGACAAAGAGACACTGTTAGCTACTAGACAAAGAGACACTGTTAGCTACTAGACACTAGGGCTGGGTATCGCCACTGATTTCCCAAAACGATTCGATTCCGATTCACAGCTCCCGATTCGATTCGATTCACGACTCGACTCGATTCGATTCGATTCCGATTCGATTTAGTTACAATATCAATTTTCCTTGAATATGAAGAGATTCTCAGAACTAATGCTATAAATGGTTCAAGGAACCCTATAACATGTAGCATTGTTAAACATATCAATGTTTACATTAAGAATTGACTCCAAAGCAGTTACATGAATGTACTTCTTATTGGAACATAAATGAACATCATTGACCAACATTTTGCTAAATCAGACACGACAAAAAGTGCTTTTTAACGTGCTTTACTGCAGCCAGTGTAAATAAAGGGGCTACAAACATAGCCTATCGGTAAACAAGACATCACATATCCCTCAGGACTGTCTCAAATAGCTTATTTGCATATTCTTAATGTAAATACTAAAAAAGACTTGACCAAGAATCGATCCTTGATCCATCCTTTGTTATGTCTAAAAAAAACTGATTTAACCCCATCAGTTACACACTGCGTTCCGTCTGTTAAATAATATTCAATACAGCTAAATGAAGCCTGGTCCAGATAACCTCTGAATAAGTAGGTAATGGTAATAATGAATAATGACCCACCCCGAATACACAATTAACACCATAGAGCAATGTACAATAAATACATTATAATAGTAGTCAAGTTCATGAACTTACTATCCAACTCACTGTCTGTCTCCGGTAAATTCTCTCCTCCCTCCTCTTCTTTCATCATCACATCTTTCTCCTCCACTTCCTCTTCTTCTTTCACCATCAGAGTGTTTTCCTCACCTTCCTCCTCTTCTTTCACCATCATTTCTTCTTCTTCCTCTTTCACTACCACATTAAGATCCAGTGTTTGACTGCATTCCTCCAGCTTCACTGCCACCATGTCTGGACCCTGCTGTGAACCCAGGTACTCTGTGGACTTGGC
The DNA here is from genome assembly GCF_963989245.1 of Nansenia antarctica. Taxonomy (NCBI): domain Eukaryota; kingdom Metazoa; phylum Chordata; class Actinopteri; order Argentiniformes; family Microstomatidae; genus Nansenia; species Nansenia antarctica. The sequence continues at coordinate 12,077,239 of NC_137678.1, forward strand.
TTCAGACATGGTAGCTGGGCTGTGAGATGGATCTGTGTAATGTAAACAAAGGAAGAGGCACACATAGTGGAGAGTTAATTTCACAAATATTCAGATTCCCAAACACCTAACAAAGAACATGCACTACTACGAATTGTTATTGTAAAACGTCTTTCATATTGGCTGGCCTGCGGCATGATTCTCTACCCCTCTGGTCTAAGAATGTTTTACGCATTAAGGTTTCCAGATTAAGCGTGAGCGTTAGCGTGTTAACATTGACAGCCCTATACATAACACATCCTTGGTTTTTCCAGCATTAAGTACCAATTTTTAAATGCTTTTTATAAGACAATGAATGCAGACTGTAGCTCAGAGAGCCTGGTCAATTGTGGGGGCAATAGCATTTGTGACACCAGCTGGTGTTCTGAATAACCAGTAGCCGAGGTCATTGTTCTCTTTTTTACATATTCTGAAAAGACAGATTGTAAGCTTTCAAATGTCATACATTGAAATCGGAAAAAAGTCGATATGCGTATTTAAATGTTGGTACACCTCAAACGGAGAATGGGACAGCCTCGCTCTGAATCAAAACACGCAAAACAGCTGCTAACAGCTAGCAGCTAAGAAGGCACATCGCTACGAACATCTAACTGCATGTTTATAACATCACAACATGCTGATAGAACATCAACATGCTAAAAACACATAACTACATATAATTAGATGATCACACAGTCCTTGCTTTTGAACATGTCTTAAAACGAAAGTTTGTTTACAAGCCATGCAGACGACACAGTGAATCTAATTCAAAAATTATAAGTATTTAGTGATCCTAAAACTGTTGTTTGTTATATCGAGTGGGTACTTCAAAACTTCAAGTTGCGTATCATGAAAAAAAATGAAAACCAGATTTTCTTCACAAAATAAAACGTTTCACTTTCATTTTCGAGGCTTTGTCATTTGCAGGTTGTTGCTACGCACACCAATCGCCGTCACATATACAACAATGGCATGTACAGTTGAAGTTGGAAGTTCACATACACTTAGGTTGAAGTCATTAAAACTCATTTCTTAAACACTCCACAGATAAAAAAATAAAAAAAATAAAAGAAAGACAGATTTCATGTTAACAAAATATAGTTTTGGCAAGTCGGTTAGGACATATACTTTGTGCATGACAGTTGTAATGTTTCCTAACAATTATTTAAAAACAGATTATAAATAGGTTTACATACACTAAGTTGACTGAGCCTTTAAACAGCTTGGGAAAAAAAAGAAAATGGCTTTAGAAGCTTCTGATGAATATAAAAAAAGAAAAATCCTGACCAAGAATTGATCCTTGTGGGACATCCTTAGTTATGCCCAAAAAACTTGATTTAACACCATCGGTTACGACACACTGCGTTCTGTCTGTTAAACAATATTCAATACAGCTACATGAACCTGATCCAGATAACCTCTGAACAAGTAGGTGATGGTAATAATAAATAAGGACCCATCCCTAATACACAATTAACACCATAGAGCAATAATGTTCAATAAATACAATTATAATATTAGCCAAGTTCATGAACTTACCATCCAACTCACTGTCTGTCTCCGGTAAATCCTCTCCTCCCTCTTCTTCTTTCACCATCACATCTTTCTCTTCCACTTCCACTTCCTCTTCTTCCATTTCTTCTTTCACCACCACCACCATTGTTGTTTTTTCATCCACTTCCTCTCTTCCTTCCTCCTCTTCTTTCACCATAATTTCTTCTTCTTCCTCTTTCACTATCACATTAAGTTCCAGTGTTTCACTGCAGTCCTCCAACTTCACTGCCACCATCTCTGGACCCTGCTGTGAACCCAGGGACTCTGTGGACTTGGCTTCAGACATGGTAGCTGGGCTGTGAGGAGATGGATCTGTGTAATGTAAACAAAGGAACAGCCACACATAGTGGAGAGTTAATTTCACAACCATTCAGATTAACAAACACCTAACAACAGATAGGATATATGCACTACTATGAATTATTATTGTAAAGCTTCTTTCACATTGGCTGGTCTGCGTCCTGATTCTCTACCCCTCTGGCTGAATGGTGCACTCTACACTCCCCCTCATGGAATAGACTGGTCTAAGCAACATGGTGGAGTCTCATGCTTGCAGGGGGTTCATGAACAAGTGCACCATTCCGGCAGAGGGTAGATAATCAGACCCAATATGTGAGACTGAGCAGGTGAAGGCGGTGTTTATTCAGTAGCAGTCGCGCTACCCGGTCACAGCTTTTCACTGTGCTGGCACCCTGCTGGTGGAACGAGCTGACCACTTCTGTCAGGACTGCAGAGTCACTCCCTATCTTCCGCCGTAGACTGAAGACTCTGAATCTCTTCTGGCTACACCTTAACTGAGATCTCTACATCCCCTCTACCTCCCTGTACAGTTTCTCTACTGTAAATAATAATAAAATAAATAAATAAATAAATCCTTCTTCTAGCATTATAACTTAGATTACATAGATTAGGCTACTTTTTCTTGCTATGACTGATGGATAGATGATTCACTTACTTAGTCAAATGTACTTGCCAAAAATGTAAATGTAAATGCTTCATCATATAGGCTACATGGACTATGCATTGCACTTGGACCCCCCGACTGCATGCCCTGGCTGGGTAGGTGGCACACAACTTCACTAGTTAGTTAGATGGCATCAGTTAGTTTATTGGTCGTCTGTATGAAAGGGCTATGAGATAAAAGCGTAGCTAGCTACAGAGGGTTGAATAAACGTTCAAACAGTATGCCATAGATCAGCGGTTCCCAACCTATGGGCCGCGGCCCACTGGTGGTCAGCGAGAGTACTGCAAGTGGGCCACCAAATCATGGGCAAAAAAATGGTTTTATTGACGTTTTTTTGTTACAAAAACGTTTTAATTAGGGATGCACGATATGCATTTTTTTCCAACCGATACCGATACCGATATTTACCCGCTTCTCGTGGCCGATAACCGATATGATAACCGATATGAGAACAGATATAATTTCACAGTTGATAACCTGTAGTTCAAGCACACCTGAAGGTAAGAAAGGCTATGTAGTGAGCAAAGATTGATGATTTAATATTCCATAGTGATCTCACCAAATCTAACTTACATCACTATTGTTAACACAACAAAGAGAACACTTCTGATTCTTCAAATGTTCATTTATTATTTCCTCTAACAAACAGAATCTGTTATAGACACTGCACAATGCTTTTTTTAGCCAAGATCTGGCCTCCTTTTATGAAAACAAAAAAGGCTCACCTAAGAGTAATAAGATCAAAAAAGTGTCAAAAATAAAGTGCATCTTGTCTATCCCTGTAAATTGAAAATGCATAAATAAAATATCAAAAAATAAATAAATAAAGTGCATCAGTCAATACAAAGTTATTACGGTGTCACGCATGGTCCAGCTTCAGAACGTTATTACGGTGTCACGCATGGCCCAGCTTCAGAACGTTATTACGGTGTCACGCAGGGTCCAGCTTCAGAACGTTATTACGGTGTCACGCAGGGTCCAGCTTCAGAACGTTATTACGGTGTCACGCAGGGTCCAGCTTCAGAACGTTATTACGGTGTCACGCATGGTCCAGCTTCAGAACGTTATTACGGTGTCACGCATGGTCCAGCTTCAGAACGTTATTACGGTGTCACGCAGGGTCCAGCTTCAGAACGTTATTACGGTGTCACGCATGGTCCAGCTTCAGAACGCGTTATTACGGTGTCACGCATGGTCCAGCTTCAGAACGTTATTACGGTGTCACGCATGGTCCAGCTTCAGAACGTTATTACGGTGTCACGCAGGGTCCAGCTTCAGAACGTAAAAGGTGACTTATGAGATTCGTTGTGTTGTAACTCGTAAACCTTTGCCCTCCTCTCCGAACTTTTGTCGAACATGTGTTGCAAATTCAGAGTGCCTCAGAAACTCTGCAGAATGTCAGACACACCGGGGAAGCTCTCATGTTTCGCTCTCGTCTCTACACTGGGTGCCTGTACGCAGGCGCAGCAGCATGAGCGCGGAAACCGGAAGCAGAAATATTTCCGGCTTCATATTACCGGCTCTATATCGGCTAAAATTTTATAAAACCGATAAAAACCAATAAACATTAATTTCCCATTATCGGGCCGATGAATATCGGTGCCGATAATATCGTGCATCCCTAGTTTTAATTTTAAAAAGATAAAAAATCTTGGATTGAACAGCCTTGATCGTATGGTGTGTGGTGTGCGCCGATATTTCCATCCGAAAAGAAGAAGTCAGCTCGCTTCTTGATTGGCTACATTCCATCCCGGACTCGCGAACAGGGTTGCCAGATGGGATCGACATTTTCCACCCTAACCACAGTCTAAAACCGCTAATTCCACCAAAATAACCCGAGCCCATCTGGCAACCCTAGTCGGGAGTCGGGAGTTGCCCACACTCATAAGGATGTTTGGTCGTATTGAACACATACAACATTTACGATCTTGGTATTTGATCACCTGCTATATAAAACATCGCCGCTCGGCTTTAATGGTTTAACCGCAATTATAATTTTTTTAATTGCCACGTCGTTGTTTTGAGCGCTCGTGCGCGTTTCATGCGCGTGCACGCGGAAAAAAAAATCTTGCGCTTCGGGCGCTGCTGAGTGGGCCGCAATTTCGCAAATACTGGAGAGTTCTGTAAAGTGGGCCGTGAGTCCTAAAAGGTTGGTAACCGCTGCCATAGATGATAATGCATCATGATGCATGATGCTTAAATCAAAGCTACTATCTAGCTAACTATTAGTGCTATTAGTGTTTAAAACTACTATTACTTCAAAACATGGGTGCTGTGGCCATGGGAATAAAAACATCATACAGTAGAGAGCTTACTAGCTAGCGCTTTTGTGAAACATAAAAAAATGATGCCAAAAGCTCATACACTAACGGATATAAGAGACCCAATCCATATTTATTTATAACTTGCATACTGTATATTGCACATTGCACATGTCTCTTGATATAACTTATTTTATACTTCTGCATATTAGATACTGTACATAAGCTACCACACTGTACAAGCCACATAACTGTACATAGCACATAACTGTATCTCATAGCTAACTGTAAACTATATAACTTTATATAACTATAACTACATACTGTATATTGCATAGTTACCCATCACTAACATTCTTGTTTTATTTATATCATGTTCTTATATCACTATTTGCACTTTTGGTTAGATGCTAAACATTTTGTTGTATAGTACTCTGGTTTTAGATCCAGGGAAGTAGATAATGCTAACGTTGACATGCAAATTGTCGCCAGCTCTTACAAGGTATTTTTTCCCCCTCCCCATCGATGGGGTGTGGCCTATGTCCATAGTCTCCACCAAGACATTTCACTGACTTATCAGAAACCTTTGTTAGTTGTTCAGCCAATGAAAAAACGGTTATCTTTAACGGTTATCAAGCAACATAATTCTCTCTGTCAGGTAGGTTAATAAGACATTTCTTGGTAGGAAAAGCCACAGCCACATCGTTCTGAAATATGGACCACAAACGTTAGAATAGTGGTGCTTCCAAAAGAGAAAAGGAGGCAAGAGAGGCAGTTTTGCTTCAAAGTGTTCCATAATTTCCATTCATGGCCAACTTCTTTCAAAAACCCTCTGATAGTAATAGTGATGGCAGCAGCACTATTGTCAGCTGTGAGGAAGGAACAAGCACTAGTTCAGTTTCCAGTAATGTTATCACTCACCCAAAGTCATCTTTGAAGGCAAGGCCCTCAACAGCTAATGGTATAAAAGAACCATGATTTCCACCTCAGGAGCAGGAGTCAAATCACCATCCAAGCCTGGTGCTATGAGGCCACTAACCCTGCATTATGACGAAGCACTTCCAGTGACATTGTTAAGTCAGCGCTTATTGAAAGAGGAGCAGTCCCCTTCCTAAACCACAGTGTAAAATACCCAGCTTCAATCCAAGAGAGCGCTTGGTGGAAAGACTACAAGTTCCAACAATGAACTTCTGAACTGTATATTGACAAATGGGCAGACAGTTTCTAGACAGTGGCTACTGTACTCACCCTAAACAGGTTGTACTGTACTCACCCTAAACAGGTTGTACTGTACTCACCCTAAACAGGTTGTACTGTACTCACCCTAAACAGGTTGTACTGTACTCACCCTAAACAGGTTGTGTACTGTACTCACCCTAAACAGGTTGTACTGTACTCACCCTAAACAGGTTGTACTGTACTCACCCTAAACAGATTGTACTGTACTCACCCTAAACAGGTTGTACTGTACTCACCCTAAACAGGTTGTGTACTGTACTCACCCTAAACAGGTTGTACTGTACTCACCCTAAACAGGTTGTACTGTACTCACCCTAAACAGGTTGTACTGTACTCACCCTAAACAGGTTGTACTGTACTCACCCTAAACAGGTTGTACTGTACTCACCCTAAACAGGTTGTACTGTACTCACCCTAAACAGGTTGTACTGTACTCACCCTAAACAGGTTGTGTACTGTACTCACCCTAAACAGGTTGTGTACTGTACTCACCCTAAACAGGTTGTGTACTGTACTCACCCTAAACAGGTTGTGTTCTGTACTCACCCTAAACAGGTTGTGTTGTTTTGCATGCAAACTGTTCCCCAGCGAGCTCGGTGGTTTAGTCAGGGGTTTGGAGGGGTTAGGTGACTGGAAGCGGTGTTGGTGACTGGAAGCACTAAAAAGAAAAAGAAAAGAATAGAAACACGAAAACAGTACAGAACACAGATCATGCATGCTTGCCTTCAGAGCCTGTAAGCCAATCAGATTTGCTGATCTTGAGTTAAGGAAGTCCACATTTGACATGTGCCGGCTGAGCTGAGAAGAAGGTGGAAAAAAAAAGCATTGGTCCCGTGGGTACCTGAGAAGAACTTATAGCCTATATATATTTCTACTCCTATTATTGGTAAGTACTCATTTGTAATCAACAATTAAGAGATTCATGTTTTGAATAAGACATATCTTATTCAAGTACTAATGTTGTTTCTTTTGAAATCATAATATGAGTTTTAGCATGCTAACTAACCGACCACATAGTGCTACTACCATATAGTAGCTGCATAGTATGGTTAAAATGGCTATGCCAACATGAAGCTATAGCTGACTAGTGAGCCATGCCAACATGAAGCTATAGCTGACTAGTGAGCCGGCATCAACCTTCCTACTGTTCAAGTGCAAGACGGTGCAAAGGTCGGCATAGCAACGGTGTTCAAAAGACATAGATTAGGCCTACATCAGGCGGTCACTAGCCCGAGACCCCTGGACCCCACATACGTAGTGGTTAGGTCCGCTCAGCCTTAGACCCATATTCCTGTCGTATTTTACATTACTCGTAGTTCTCACACATCAGCTATGCCAAACTCTGCTCTTTACAATGTATGTTTTTTAAATATTTTGTGGTGCTGTGTTGAAGCAATGGAATCTGAAATAATAATTTCAATTGTTTTCCCCAGAAACATGGACTTGCTCAACTTCTTTACAGTCGTGAACTTTGCTCTAACTTGCTCTACATCCCAATAATGTTGTCTGGGAGAAAGTATGTGTTGGTGGGCCAAGAAGGTGCAACGGTCGGCATAGCAATAGTGTTCGTAAGACACCAGTCGTCTATTGTGGACTAACCCCAACACCTCCATATAGACCTTAAATAACCTACTAACCCTAAACCCAACACCTCCATATAGACCTTAAATAACCTACTAACCCTAACCCCAACACCTCCATATAGACATTAAATAACCTACTAACCCTAACACCTCCATATAGACATTAAATAACCTACTAACCCTAACACCTCCATATAGACCTTAAATAAGCTACTTCAACACCTCCATATAGACCTTAAATAAGCTACTTCAACACCTCCATATAGACCTTAAATAACCTACTTCAACACCTCCATATACACCTTAAATAAGCTACTTCAACACCTCCATATAGACCTTAAATAAGCTACTTCAACACCTCCATATAGACCTTAAATAACCTACTTCAACAGGGCTAACAGTGATACACACGAAGATGCAATCTGACGATCTGCTATATGAACTTGCCTCTGCCCAGTTAAAGTTATTCTAGCTAATATATTCGTTCTTCTTACCTGCAATGCGATGCTTCATATATTCAACCTCTGGGAGTATCGAACTGCATAGGTTGTATAAGGAGAATCTAATCAATCATTGATAATATAGAACGAAAACGCTGCTGAGATCATTGAACGACAATCACACAAACATCGCCTTCTGATGACATCATCACTGGGCGTTTTCTGATGACATCATCACTGGGCGTTTTCTGATGACATCGTCTCTGGGCGTTTTCTGATGACATCATTACTGGGCGTTTTCTGATGACATTACCACGAGGCGTTCGTTTAGTTCAGATTTTTTCTTTCTTTGAAGGATAGTGTACAACATCATTTAACAGAGAATAAACTGGTAGCAGAATAATTACAAAACTACACAAAACAATCTAAAGATTATATATCTATATTAATAGTATAGAAAATATAAAACATTGTTGCATTATGCCCATTGTTTATGAACACTATTTAATATCAGATTATTAATAATAATGATACTAATAATAACTTTTATTTGTATAGCAATTTTCCTGCAGCTCAAAGTGCTTTAATCATTATATAATCATAATTTAATTATTTAGTCATTTAAAGGCAATATTAAAAAGATGGGTTTTTAGTCTTGACTTGAACATATTTGCTGAGGTTGCATCCCTAATGTAAACTGGCAGTGCATTCCAGAATTTGGGTGCATAAAATGAGAATGCAGCCTCACCAAATCTCTTCTTTTGTACATGTGATACACAGAGATATGCTAGCAAAAGGTCTTTCAGATTAGACAACTGTGTCAGTGTAGCACTCAACTGTCTGGGGATACAAATGGTAAAGTAGTCCTTGGTCCAGAAACAAACTCTAGCCCCTACTCCCTACTCATTTGTGTAGATCTTAAATGATAGGATAGTCCTTGGCCTTGGTCCTGTACAGAAACAACCCCTAGCCCCTACTCCCTCTGTCCAACAATGCAATCTATCATCTCCTGAGAGGAGGGACAGTTTGTGGACAGGAGGCTATCCTGACGTGATGATAATGTGATGGAGCCTGAGAACTGTATCTGATTGATGTCGACCTGTGAAGTGACTAACATTAGGATGACCAGACGTCCCGGTTTGTCCCAGATCGTGCTGGTGTCCCGACAAATATCTGTAAAACATTCAAATGTCCCGGTTTTCAACATTCACTACCAAATTGACCCGATTTTCACCACAATTAGTAAGTAAGTAAGTAAAGCTTTATTTATATAGCGCCTTTCATTCATGGAATGCAACCCAAAGCTCAATTAAAATACTTATAATAATACTGTAATGTTTCCACATATGAGTCAGAAGCAAAAGTCGAATGCACACATCCAGGGGTTTAATAAACCACACCAAACAACTGTGTAGAACTGCGTAGCAAACTCCACAATTGTATTTCCTGTTGGTCCATAAAATATGTCATATACTATGTATCTATTTAGCGCTGCCCTTAGCCACCGCCTTGCTACTACTACCCCACCCTCACCCTGGCCATGCTGCTACTACCCCACCCTCACCCTGGCCAGCCTTGCTGCTACTACCCCACCCTCACCCTGGCCAGCCTTGCTGCTACTACCCCACCCTCACCCTGGCCATGCTGCTACTACCCCACCCTCACCCTGGCCAGCCTTGCTGCTACTACCCCACCCTCACCCTGGCCAGCCTTGCTGCTACTACCCCACCCTCACCCTGGCCATGCTGCTACTACCCCACCCTCACCCTGGCCAGCCTTGCTGCTACTACCCCACCCTCACCCTGGCCATGCTGCTACTACCCCACCCTCACCCTGGCCAGCCTTGCTGCTACTACCCCACCCTCACCCTGGCCAGCCTACCCAAGGTGTTGGATCTAGCCGAGGTCCTGAAGCACCTACAGGTAAGTAAGTAAGTAAGTAACGTTTATTTATACATTTATTTATTTGCACAAATTGACAATGACAAACAGCCGCCCAAAGTGCTTTACTGATAAAAATATAAAACACTGGTAAATGAGAAAAACTAGATAATATACAGATAAAAAACAGATAAAATAGATAAAATACACTAAAAACAGGGTGCAATACAAATAAAAGTGCAAAAAGTGCAGTGTGAGCATGAACGTGCGGTAAATCTGAAAATCTGGTCACCCTAGACCAGGGGTCGGCAATTAGGTTTGGCCTCGGGCCCAAAAAAATTTGAGCCACTAGATGGCGGGCCCGAACATAATCAAAGGCTCATTTAAGTAATTGATTGTTTAAAAATGTGACACGTTCTAATGCTTTGACTTTTCTTTCGAGAAATGTACACATTGCTAGTCAACTAACACAGCTTGTTTTGTGAGCCTGCTAATAATGTAAAGTAGTGTTCTAGTTAACTAGGTAGCAGTCCAATCCATTACGTTGCAGTATTTTGGCTTGACTAGCGAGTTTGTGTTGTGATTCTCAACAACATTGAAACGTAGTTTCACCCTTTTCCATAGTTTTGAATAATAAATGTGTGGACTGATGATGTATCGCAGTCTAACTTATTCTAATAATTATTTAACATACTTTTATTCGGATAATTATTCCCCCCTCCTCCCAGACAAGTTCACATTATTATTGGATTGGTTGTTTGCGTGTCGGGTGAAGTTAGCTAAACATTTAACCTGAAACATAATGTCACTCTCCAAAGGTCTAAAGAGGAAAGTTGACGGTGAAACAGGGCATTTAACACTTAATCAGCCGTGAGGTGTTAAACAGCACCAGTGAGTACAAAAAAAAATCTACCTTTGCACTCGATCAAATTTCAGGACCCTCCTTTCATGACTTTCCCTAGATATGTGCGTTCTACCACCCAGCATCTTTACATTTTCAAAATCGAGTTAGTATAAAGCGATTTTGCAGTATTTCTGTGTGTGTCTGTGTATTTGCCTTGGGATTCGGCTGCCATCTTTTTCTCCAAGGCTGCAATTCTCTTTTATATCAGCAGAGGTAGCAAGGGGGCACACACTGTGCTCAACCTTCAGGCTTCAGTGCTGAATTAGATACAGTGGATAAGACTGATATTTGTAACATAATGTGTTTATATATAGGCTATATATAGCAATAGTGATACATAAGATATGTATATGTACAGACAGTTATGAAAATGATAAACTGTACAGTATGACTTTTACAATCCCTTCAGATTTGTTGGAGCTGAGGTTTTTTTTTCACCCAAGTTCCATGCAATAGTGATAAGATATTATGATATGTGTAGCCTATGTACAGTTATGAATGATACACTGCACAGTATGTACCTATCAAGCTGTGTGGTATTACATAGGTACCACAGCAAAGTAGTTCATCAACAAATATTATATAACAAATGGATATTTATAATATTGTATATAATGTCTTTTTTGATGATTATGCCTGTACAGCGCTGTCAATTTTCAAATAATGCTATAGGCTATATATATATATATCTACCCTCCCTCCACCCCCACCCAGAGAGCTTTGGACTGTCTGGATATGAACACTTGATCTCTGCACTTTATATTTATATTAATTATGACTCTTGCACTTTGATGTTGGTTTGCACTGTCTTGTCCTGTCTTGCACCTATCCTGCTGTAAACCGTGCTCCATTGTTCCAAACCAAATTCCTAACATGTTTACATGTCATGGCAATAAAAGTCTTCTGATTCTGATTCTGATTCTGATATGAATGTTCAGTTGTGATATGAAGTAGCCAACAATTCTCATGTCGACCATGATAATAATAGGCTACAACAGGGTTGTACATAGATATACGCAGATTCATATTTGGATAGTTGATTTTGGCACCATTGTATAGTAGCCAATTGCAGAGAGTATACATTATTTTGTTTGTTTACTGCACATTATAAATGAAATGAAAATAGCTGTTGTGAAAAGTGAAAATATAGTGTGTTCATGTTGCAGTGAAATCTATTTACATAGATATATCAGATGTGATATTTCTACTACAAACGAACACAGAGAGACAGATAATTCAAGTAACATTTTTATTTACTTGCAATGTTCACGTCAATTCTTCCAAGTAAAAAGTATGGTAATTAATATGAACACCAATATATATTTTAAAAAAGTAGAAAGTGAATAGGAGGTCGCCGGAGCGGTCAGCGTGGGCGCTGTCAGGTAGACAGGGCAGGAGAGGCATCAGGCCTGGCCATGGGACAGTCAGCATCCCCAGCACACCGTTGCTGGCTTGGTGCATGTGCCACAGACAAATCGTCCACATGACTGGCAGATGTTAATTGCTTTGTTCCCTCGACATATGGTGCCTTGACACTTTTTTCTTTTCACCTGTGGGGACGGAGGTGTGCGAGGATTTTCGAGCTGCAGTCGCCTTCTCGCTGCTGGTGTAGAAGGAAGCCTTGTCATTACCAGTGGCTCACACAGCTCCCCTGCCAACTTAAAAAGGAATTTCTTCCTGCTTATCCTGACGCCCATGCACTGGCTGTACAGAATGCGTGCATTAATTGCAGCCATGTCCAACATGTTGTAAAACACAGCTACAGGCCAACGGCGGGTCCCTCCTTTTACTGTGTATTTCCTCGTCATCTGGTCCAGAACATCAACACCGAACTTAGTGCTGTTGTAGTAGGAAACCGTTTCGGGCAGTTTCTTTGGGCCATCATCAGTAGAAACGGTTTGATGCAGTGTGCTGAGGAGGCATACATTTTTCTTAGGTTTTGCCTGGTAAACCGTGAGTGTGGCTTCTCCAGCCCTCAGCACCTTGCTGGAAAATCTTTCAGTCTGTGCCCGTGTACATGGGGGCAACTCCCGTCTGATTTTATTAATTGTGCCAACAATTGTGGTTTGTTGGGCCAAAAGGGTGTTTGCCAGTGGCAAGGAGGTGAAGTAATTGTCTGTCGTGACATTTCTTCCTTTGCCCACGAACGGCTCCATCAGACGCAGCACAACATTGTCCGATAACCGCTGACCGGCCGGCCTGCTTGCATCTTTCCCTAGGTAGGGATGTGCGTTCAACATGTATTTGGTGTCCACATCCGCTGCAACCCAGAACTTTATGCCAAATTTGTCAGGTTTATTGGCCATGTACTGTGTGAAACCACATCTTGCTTTGGTCGGGAACAACTGTTCATCCACGGTAATGTTGTCACCAGGTGTGTACGATGCAATGCTGTTTTTCACAAATTTGTCAAAAATGTCTGAAATCATGGCAAATTTATCCACCGGAACGCGGGCAGCTCGTGTGTTCTTGTCATCAAAGCGTAGATAGCGCATGATATCTCGGAACTTCTGGCGAGTCATTGTCTCCTTGAAGACAGCGATTCCGAATTGTGATGACCAGAGGTCATCCACCCTCACGGACTTGGAACATAAAACTCCTTTGTAGTAAAGGAGACCCACGAATGCCTTTAGTTCGTCCATTGTCAAATTGAACATCTCATCATTACTCCGGTCAGCTTCTGCCTGAGTGTACTTCAGAATCTGTTGCCACATTTCCGTGTCAATCAGACACAGTAGACTGCTCAACGGACTTGTAATGTTCGATTTGGCATAACGAGTCGGGCCTGGAGCTGTCTTTATGATATTGGCCTGTCGTTCTCTGCCTCTCCGAGGGCCTGGGTTGCGCTGTGTTGCGCCTGGTTGCTCAGTCCACACTGTGCCGTCTCGACCCTGCTCTTTCGTGGCTTCACTTGCGTCCTCAATGTCAGAGTCGCATTCTGAAGCATCTGCGTCTGATTCAATGACATGATCGCCTGCTGCCTGTAAGACACAATAAACTATTAGTTGTTGTTTTCATGTAATCATGCACAGAAAAACAATAGCCTATATGATGCGATTTTATATTAGCACGGGACATGTCCACACACAATAAACTATTAGTTGTTGTTTTCATGTAATCATGCACAGAAAAACAATAGCCTATATGATGCGATTTTATATTAGCACGGGACATGTCCACACACAATAAACTATTAGTTGTTGTTTTCATGTAATCATGCACAGAAAAACAATAGCCTATATGATGCGATTTTATATTAGCACGGGACATGTCCACACACAATAAACTATTAGTTGTTGTTTTCATGTAATCATGCACAGAAAAACAATAGCCTATATGATGCGATTTTATATTAGCACGGGACATGTCCACACACACACACAACTGACAATGCAATCTATATTAGTTTTTCATACTATAATTTACAGATTTTTTGTTTACAGTGTTGTAACCAAGTCTTACCATGATTTTTCTCTCATCATCTCCTGATTCTCCCCCGCCGTCCGAGTGGTCCGCTGGTACATCGTGCATGTAGGCTAAAATCTCTTCAGGGGACCACTCGCGTCTGCTCTCTGGGCGACTCATCACAGCAAAATTACGAGTAGTTCTGGTCTCCAACTGTAATGCAGGCTAATTTATAGGAATAAGTGTGTTCATATGCAAACATATTCAATGGCATGTAATTAGTAGGCCATTGTTTATCACAGATGAATCCTGACAATTGAATGCCATTGAGATTGAAATTAGTAGGCCATTGTTTATCACAGATGAATCCTGACAATTGAATGCCATTGAGATTGAGACGCGGTAGCCTAATAGTGATAATGACTTCTATTTGAGTAGCCTATTATCGTCTCATTAGGACGGCCAATGTAACATGTTGTTTTTTGGATTTTGCATTCCTTGTTTTGTGGTAAACGAATCTCTTTCTGATCGTCCCGTTCACAAAAAAACGAAGGTAATAAGTCACGTAATATGGCGAAATAAATGTTCGTTCAGACAATACAACATATATTGAAAAATATTAAAAATACATGTGGTATGGAGGTACTGGGATGATATGTGGCAGTTTCTCGCGCCTGTCCCGTTCTGTTGTTCAAAGAATATAATATAAAACGCATCACATGTTTGTCATTGTGTGAAAATGTTTCTGTAGTGAAGAACCGTGGCTATGGGACAACTCGTTTCTAAGTTACAAAGTTCTGAGTTACATACACTTGATGTTGATGGGGGAGGGTTGAATGGCTCTCGATCGTTTCCGATCAATGAACAATAAGATCAGGTTTCTCCCACGGTGTGTTTCTCTTGCGTGATATAGTGAAGACAGACAAGTGTGCTGTCCTCACTGTGTTCATGTTGTGCAGTGAACAAACAATTGTTGGGAGAATAAACTGTCTCTTGCCGTGAAATGTGTACATCAAATAAAATGATGTCGGCGATGATTATGCCTGTAATCATCAACGATATAACGAACGGATATTTCTGAGTGGGGCAGTCCCAGATATAGTGAAGACAGACAGGAAAGTAAGGAGAAGAAGGGAGAGAGTATTGACAATTGATAATAAGATATTGATAATGTAGGAATAAGTGTGTTCATATGCAAACATATTCAATGGCATGTAATTAGTAGGCAATTGTTTATCACAGATGAATCCTGACAATTGATGGTTGATGCATGGGGGAGGGTCATCTTATTCTCAATGATCTCTTTCTGATCGTTTCTGATCACCAGACTGCATGGAAGATCATAGGGGTGAAAGACCACTCATCCCTGCAGTCTATTTTTGAACAGGCTACTCTCAGACAGGCTAATAGAATTATCATGAATCCCTCCCATGTCCTACATGCAGAGTATGAACTGCTGCCCTCTGGGAGGAGGTTCAGAGTCCCCCGCGCTAGACTAAATAGATTTAAAAATTCTTTTATTCCCGTTTCTGTTAAACTTTTAAACTGCACCAGATGAATATTGAACATATCTTGCTTATCGTTTTATTTCCACTCTTGTTTTAATCAAGGCTGCCTTCTGTTTGTGTGTTAACATTCTGTATTGTCTGTTGTTCTTTGTTGGCTGCTGTGGGGTGTAAGCCCAATACAAATTTCCCAGTGATGGGACAATAAAGTGACTTTTGACTTTTGACTTGACCACACAAAGGATGCCAATTCCTCCAACAAGCCCTTCAAACAATCCCCCACCAGAAAGGTTGTACTCAGTTGTACTCAACTCTCTCAACCACGGCAGTTTCAACCACGGCAGTTTCTCGCGCCTGTCCCGTTGCAGAGTGTATTCATTATTGTGTTTGTTTGAATCCTCACTGTGTTCATGTTGTGCAGTGAACAAACAATTGTTGGGAGAATAAACTGTCTCTTGCCGTGAAATGTGTACATCAAATAAAATGATGTCGGCGATGATTATGCCTGTAATCATCAACGATATAACGAACGGATATTTCTGAGTGGGTTGAATTGATAATAAGATATTGATAATGTATTTCGCTGTCGACCAAAATCGTTTGAAATTACGTGCTTGTGCATTGAATGACACTATGTACAGCGCTGTCAATTTTCAAATAATGCAATAGGCTATATATGAATGTTCAGTTGTGATATGAAGTAGCCAACAATTCTCATGTCGACCATGATAATAATAGGCTACAACAAGGTTGTACATAGATATACGCAGATTCATATTTGGATAGTTGATTTTGGCAGCATAGTAGCCAATTGCAGAGAAACTAAAGCACTTGGTTATAAACATACTAGGCTCTGTTTCTAACAAGTAGGCACAAACAAAATCACTGTATGGGACGACTCGTTTCTAAGTTACAAACTTCTGAGTTACAATCACTTGATGTTGATGGGGGAGGGTTGATGGCTCTCAATCGTTTCCGATCAATGAACAAAGACATCGGGTTTCCCCCGCTCCACCAAGTCCCAAGGTGTGTTTCTGTAACCATTGTCTCCTCCTTGTTGCATAAAACAAATCAAGACTCGCTCCTCTTAGGAGACCACTATTTATAAATAATAATCCACAGATAGGCACAGTCACAGTGCTACATGAAAATATCTAGCCACACACCACATATCATAGCTCCGCCCTATATGTATTTATCATCATATTTCTCAATATAAAACGGAGGTACGATATATGGCAGATATGTATGGTATATTATGGCAGTTTCTGGCGCCTGTCCCGTTCTGTTGTTCAAAGAATATAATATAAAACGCATCACATGTTTGTCATTGTGTGAAAATGTTTCTGTAGCGAAGAACCTTGGTTCAATCTGGAGCTGATCAACTCCGGACGGCAATAACACGTTGTGGGTGCAATTGTGCAAGAATAACACTATTTACAGCGCTGTCTTTTATTGCTATATGTATTACTGTTATATATAAATGTGAACATTACAGATACCTGGTCAACACAGCTTGGGATTCCAAGGAAATTACTTGGAACTATGTGTGAAAGGGACAACATTGCAATATATATTACAGTTATTTTTTAATAATGATAATCAACTTTCATTCGTTAGTAATGAAAACTCCTGCAGTCTCGATCAATCTCCTAGATGAATCTCCTCTCCACTCCGCTCTGCGCTGCGGGCAGTGGGGGACGGTGTGTTTCTGTTGCGTGTCCACGCTTCTTGCGTGACATCGCCATCTAGCGATTTTTGTGGGTCAGTACACACTCCCCCATTGTGAATAGTGGTCGTGTGATTCCACACCTCGTCGCGCTTTAGTAGGTAAAAAAACGGGCCCCTAGTGTTAAAGAGGAATGGACAGCGAACTATACGTTCATCCTACCTTTCATCAATGCAAAGCCGTTGTGAGACTCACATCTTCCGTGCTCACAATGTTCCCTTTCTATACATGCGAGTCGTCCTTTTCCTCAATGAATGTGATAAAGACGCACGAGAGGAATCGATTGATGCATAAAAATAAAAATAAACTGCCTGCTGATTAAAGTGACGTCCATATCACCAGATATCAAGCAAATAGTGACTGATGGGAGATGCCACTTTTCACATTAAGTGAGTACCAAGCCTGTCGTTATTGTATTTAATAACCTAATTGTATTTTATATATTTTGAATGAATGGCTCATTGTAATTATTATCCCTAATAGCGCGTTTGCTCTGTCGTTTCAGAAGCATAGGCTACCACCACTTTTGCGCCGATTTTGTTGTCAATGTTTTTCAGAAAATTAAACAGAATTTGCTTTGTTACTGTTCATATGTTTGTTGCAGTCACATACGTAAAACATTACGTTTGAATGATTTAATGAGCTGATGTTATTTTTTTCAAACCACACACTGCATGTTGGCTATTTCAGCACCACGCACCATGTCCACCTACTTATGATTCACCTTGAGGGGTTCAGCGTCAGTGCGCTTCGGTGCACCCCGCTGCCTGATTGTCTGTCCCTGTGTCATTCACTCTCAACATGAATAAAAGTACAATAAGCATTATTCAGGTGGAGGTAGATTCTCTATTCGGAAATTATAGGCGCGGTGTGGGACTGTCTGTCCGATATTGTAAAAAAAAAAAAAAAAAAAAAAAAAAAAGTGGATTCTCAAAATAATCTGCTGGGCCAAATATTATTGGTGACGGGCCAGCAATGGCCCACGGGCCGCCTATTGCCGACCCCTGCCCTAGACGAAGTGTGACAGCAGGAAGTGCGCCTGGTGAATGTTTCACCAGGAGCGGTGTTCTCATTGGCTGTCTCAATGCAACAGCAAGGATTATTCCGCACTTTCTCCTGTTCCTTCTGTGGATTACGGACTTATACATTAAATCACCACAGAACTTACATCTTATGGAGAAGGAGACAAATTTTATTGGAAAAAATGAGACCCATAGCGACTTTTATCTCCACGCCACAATGAAGTATTTAAACTTCGGAACGGCAGCAATTCACACAACATTGACTGCTGACTCGACGCGGAAGAACAAGCCCCCGGCAGGTAGAATGGACCGAAGGACCATGATCTTTCTCTATCTACTCCTCTCGGGAGACATTCAGCTGAATCCCGGACCAGTCTCAACCAGGCAGGCTACACTTTTTAGCCGTTCCCAGGCAAATGGTACTAGCGAAGCCATTGACGGCATTGTCGAAAAACCGGTCAAACCGGTCCAACCGGCATCTGCAGCGGACTTACTGGATTCACCCGGAGACTCTCTAACGAAACCGCTGAACAATGGACGACCCCCCCCATCCCCCAATCCTCAACGTGAAGATGACCAGAATGGTGTTGACTATTTCCAAGTCAAGGACATAAACTCTCTTTTTGGACACAGCAGTAAGGGCCTGCATATTGTTCACCTTAATGTGAACAGTCTTGTGCCTAAACTGGACCAAATCAGAGAAATGTTCCATGACAGCAAGGTTCACATTTTGAGCTTCTCTGAGACCAAGTTTGATGAATCAATAAAAGACCCAGAGATTGAAATAGTTAACTACACAGTCATCAGAAATGACAGGAACAGGTATGGGGGTGGTGTCTGCATGTACATTCACAACGATATTATCTTTAACACCCGGTGTGACCTGAATCGTGACAAATTAGAACCTGTTTGGGTTGAAATTATCTTTAACAAAGCAAAACCGGTGCTGGTTGGTACTATCTACAGACCTCCCGATCAGAATGATTTCTATGATATTCTTGAGGGGTGCTTGGATGACGCTGACTGTGTGGAAAAGATTCTTATTGGGGATTTGAACACGGACATGCTCAGAAATGAAGCATCCGTTTTCAAATCCTTCACTAGGTTTTCTGAATTGCACGGTCTCCATCAACAAATTACCAAACCCACTAGGGTGTGTATTTCTACTCAAACCACCATAGATCTCATTCTAACATCGGATGAGTCCAAAATCTCCAAGAGTGGGGTTATTGTATGTGGGCTAAGTGATCATTACATGATCTTTTGCACTCGTAAAAAACATAAACCCAAGGCTGGCGGTCATAAAACTGTAACCACTAGATCCCTTAAATCCTATTCTAGTGAGGCCTTAAACCATAAACTGGAGAAACAAGACTGGTTAGATGAACTAAAATGCACACAGGTTGAAGAGGCATGGCTAGGTTTCAAAACCAAATTCCTAAATATTATTGACAGTATAGCCCCCATGGGAACCACCAGGGTTAAAGCCCGATCGGAACCATGGATGAATTCGGACATTCTAAATGCTATGAAAGTCAGAGACCTAAAATGCTCTGAAGTTCAAAAATGCAAATCAAAATTAGTGAAACACTTAAACGAAGACCACAAAACCCACTTTGAGAAAATTAAAAAACAATGCAACAAACTATGCAATCAGGTAATTACCATGACCAAATCTGCTAAGAAAGAATACCTCGATAACAAAATCGAAGAAAACTTAAACAAACCACGTGACCTTTGGAAGCTACTTAATAGCCAACTAGGTTGCAGTCAAAAACTCAAAACCAGGTCTACAAACATCAGCATAAAATCTGGAGATTCTCTCCTTACAGACAAGCTGGATGTGGCTAAGTGCTTAAACACTTTCTTTACAACCATAGCCACTAAATTAGTTAACAATCTACCACCCCACTCAGGGCGTTATGGTGTAGAGCACATCCGTGCGTTCTACAATAAACTGGGTGTACGCAAAGATGATTTTAAACTCTCCATGGTGTCAAACGATGAGGTGTTTAAAAAGCTGGGCGCTCTACACTCAGAAAAGGCCACGGGCCATGACAATATTCCAGCCAGATTTCTAAAAGACTCAGCTGCCTCCATTACCCCAATCATCACCCACATAATAAACCTCTCCATCAAACAGGGACACGTCCCCCTTGACTTTAAAATAGCAAGGGTAACCCCACTGTATAAAAAAGGAAGCAAATTAGACCCAGGCAACTACCGACCTGTTTCTATTCTTAATTCCATCTCGAAACTTATGGAAAAAATAGTTTATGAACAGGTTGATAGGTACCTTACCGAAAAAAATCTGATGTATGAATTTCAATCAGGATTCAGAACATCCCATTCCACTGACACATGCCTTCTCTATTTGAACGACCACATCAACCATGAGGTGGACTCGGGCAAGTACTGCGGCATGGTCATGCTGGACCTCCAGAAGGCCTTCGACACAGTAGATCACCACATACTGTTAGATAAACTGAAAGCAATTGGGTTCGATAGAACATCGGTGGGCTGGATGCAATCCTACTTAGAGGGGAGGGAACAGGTGGTTAGTGTGAACGGAACACTGTCCCCCCCCCTCCCAGTGACCTGCGGCGTTCCACAAGGAAGCATATTGGGACCTTTACTGTTCCTAATATATGTGAATGACATGTCATCAGCATGTGATTGCAATTTGTTCCTGTTCGCGGATGACTCGGCTCTGCTGGTCTCTGACAGGGACATATTGCAGGTGGAAAAAGCGCTAAGCACTGAACTGAGTGGAATCTGCATCTGGCTAGCTGACAATAAACTATCAATACACCTAGGTAAAACTGAAACCATCCTATACGGATCCCCATCTAAACTCAGAAAGGCTGAACATTTTAAAATAAAAGTGGGTAACATTAATATCACAAGAAAAGAGGATATTACATACCTGGGCTCCATCTTAGAGGCAAATCTTTCCGGAGATAAAATGGCAGCAAAAGTAATCAAAAAAGTGAACCAAGGAACTAGATTCTTGTACAGGATATCCTCACTTGTCAGTAAAAACACACTGAGGACCCTATCAGGAGCTCTCATTCAATGTCACTTCGACTATGCCGTAACATCATGGTAATATAGAACCACAAAGGCCCATAAAACAAGACTCCAGACAGCCCAAAATAAACTGGTTAGGCTTCTGCTAGGCCTCAACCCTAGGACACATCTAACCGCTGCTCATTTTTTGAGCCTTGATTGGCTACGAGTAGTTGACAGAGTGCAGCAGCTTGCACTGGGCCTGGTCTTCAAGATACGCTACACCACAAAGACACCCAAGTACCTGTCAACATACTTCCAAAAAGTGAACATTGTCTTTGAACATTGAACATGTCCACACATACAACACCAGAGGAAGCTCCACGAACCACGTTCAACCGCGTTGCACCACAAACAAGGGGTTAAACTCGTTTGCAAACTATGCAGTAAAAATGTGGAACGCCCTTCCTATAATCTTAAAGGAGTGCAAAACACTGCCCACCTTCAAAACCACTCTCAAAAAACATTTACAGGAGGCTGCAATCCGTAACTGGACCCTCTAAATCAAAAATCAGATTAAAAGACCCGAACTACCCACTGTACATACTTTGTGTTTTGTCCCCCGCCCCCACCTGTGGTGTATGTCCACACCTGTCCTACCCGCTGTACATACCTGATGTTTTGTTGTATTGTATATCTAGTATTGTTCTTCCCATGATGGATGTATTTTTATCTTGTAGATAGTAATAGTTATTTGTCTGTATTATCGTGTAGATAGTACTAGTTGTTTTTTTTTCCCCTGTCTGTCTTACATGTAACGATGAATTGAAAATCAAGGACCCCAATTGAAATAAGCCAGTGGCTTTCTTGGGTTTTTATCCTTTTAGTTGACCTTGTATGTAATATGTACTTTCATGTACCTACTTCTGCAAATCTTCTAATAAAGTTTTCAATCAATCAATCAAAAACCACACCGGCCAGATCAGCCAATCATCCCTGTTCTCTGTATCTCAGCAGCCAATGTAGCAGAGATGCTTTCCTCATGAGGAAGCCCTGCCTGAGTCGTCAATTCAAACGTTGCCCACAGACCTTGAGGATGTGCTTTGGCTTCATGGTAGACATTGTTCAAACCCTGCTCATCAAACCAATCAATCAAATCAAACTTTATTTATAAAGCACAAGTCATACATTGAATGCAACTCCAAGTGCTGAACATAAAGTAAATTAAACACAACACAATAAAACAAGAGGTAGGAGATAAGACATAAATAAAATACAACACAATACAACCAGGAATAAAACAAGAAATAAGAGATAAGAAATAGGAGTAAAAGTGCAAGTTGAGATAAACACTAGATAAAAGCCAGGCTAAAAGGGTATGTTTTAAGCTTTCTTTTAAAGATATCCACACTCTCTGCCAAGACTGAGACTCTAAAGCCTTACCGTGAGTTGAAGACTGTAGATTATATTTTGTATTTATTTTTTTACTGCACTTACAGGGACATCGTACAGGCCCCAGTGTAAATGCCATAGTACATTGGTGTAGTTATTCTCATTGACCTGTAGGGGTCTCTCTCTTAGACCAGAGAATGTTACTGGAAGTAGCTGATCTGAAATAAGGTCCCATATGGATTGAAGAGTTAAATCACTGATTGATGTATTGTAATGTGCATTGATTCTTAGAATTAAATCATCCATCATCTAATCGTACACAGTTGGTGTGATAAACCTCCACCAGAATGCACACAAGACAATCACAACACTGTCAGTCCCCCATGCACACATAGAACGCTACAGGAACTCACCCACAACATTCCTCTGCACACTAATTAAAGGGATAATTCAGTACACATTATAGATGGTTTCATAACCTGCATGTAACCTGTATGTAACCCGTATGTAACCTGTATGTCCATAGATCAGGAGAAACTGTAATAATACATGGTCCAGAGTTGTTTAAACAGCCACTACTAACTTCAGGTAAATTTAACGATGGCATGTTTAATATTTGTGGCCAAATCAAAGCTATGGATGATGACATGATTGGGTCGGAGATTTAACAATTATATTTATCACACACACACACACACACACACACACACACACACACACACACACACACACACACACACACACACACATACACACACTCACACACACAGACGAAGAGGAGGAGGATTTATAACCCCACAAAACGCTCCCCTGCCTTATTGATCAGTTATCTTATTGATCTTATTGATCAGTTAAGTGCCAATATTTTGGATACGACTTGTTGCATTGACTATTTTGACCTTATTTGTTGTTTTGTTAAAGGCAAAAGTACTGTGATCCAAATGTGTTTTGTTATGCAGTTATCATTTTATACAAAATCATTGTTCAGACCAAATACGATTTTGCTTTATTTATCAGTTTTGCTAGTAACAAAGACCATATTTGTTATTTTATACAAATAATTGTTAAGCATTTCATGAATGCTATTTTGCTTTATTAATCAATGCTGGTAACAAAGACAGTATTTGCTATTTTGTTGGAGACAAAAATAGGTTACTGTGATGCAAATGCAATTGTGCAGTTATCATTTTATACAAAAACAGGAAGGTTCATCCAGCATGACCTGTCATTAAGTGTGTTTTGCTGGTATGGCCTAAAAGTGTTACTATTCATTAATTTGGAAGATATTTATTTATTTTAAATAAAAAAGAAATACAATACATTGTACATGACCTCCTTCATGAATAAACATTGGAGAAAGTGAGACAGTGAGAGTAGAGAAAATGTTTATCCATAGACTGCATTAACTTTAAGGAAAAACTCCTTAGACAGAAATTTAGAGGGGAAAAAAAGGTGCAAGATGCGGGACAAATGTTTCGGTCATACGACCATCATCAGTGTCACCGGGCAACAGACAGACATGATATTATTATTATAGGGCCACAGGCCTACACAGGTGTTGATGATCAGGGTCATCAGGATTACACAACCAATCATGAATGAATGAAAAAACATTGACATAGAAAAATAACAAAATAATAATAATAAAGAGGCAAGTTAACTTGGACACTATATACAGTATATGTAAATACATAACTACAACTTGACCAAGGGGTAACATAGTAAATCTGTCATAGTTCATACAAACAACAAATATAGCACATTTAGTAGGTAACATAGCATACAAGATACATTTGAATGGGAGGAGGTAGAGTCCTATAGGAAACACTGGAGGGAGAGGTCCTCATTCATGCCTCCTGGGTTAACAGACTGGAAATAGAAAATCCATCTGCATTCAGTTTGGAGGAGTCTGGTGTCAAGATCTCCACCTCTACGTGATTTGTTTACTTGTTGGATGACCATGTATGTCAAGTCTGCTGTCGAGTGACTGGCTTCCATGAAATGTCTGGCAACTGGAGATTTAATGTCCTTGCGTCTAATGGCACTCATATGCTCTATTATACGTGTGCGGACTGGTCTAGATGTTTTTCCTACATATTGGAGATTACATTTACACAAGATCATGTACCGGTAGATGACATTTGGAGAGCTGCAGTTGACAAATTGTTTGATAGTGTATTGTTTGTTATTGACTGCACTCTTAAACGTGTTGGTTTTCTTAGAGTGAGAACAAGCTACACAGTGACGACAAGGATAGAAGCCGGTCACTCCATCAAGACGCCCTGTGTGGTGCTGTGGTGGTATGTAACAGTCTGCTTTCACCATATAGTCCCTGATGCTTCGAGATCTATAATGTGAGAACATCATTGATAAGAGGGTTATAGGTGGTGATACAGGTACATTAATATTTCTTAGTGGTCTGTGCCCCTGGGTTGGGATTCTGGTTATATAATTTGGTTAGGGCAGAGTCAAGCCACTTTCTGGGATAACCCCTATCGACAAAGTTATTGTACATGGTATTACTCTCTTTCTCAAAATCTGATGGATTACTACAGATACGTTTCAGTCTAAGAAATTGAGAATATGGTAGACCCTTCTTGAGGGGAGGCGGATGTGCACTAGTAGCATGTAACAGGCTATTCTTGTCTGTGGATTTGGTATAAAGGGTGGTGGACAATTTACCTTCAAGTAAACGTACTTGATTGCAGGGTTAATATCTGAAAATGCTCATGGGATATCACCAGGCACCCTCCTGTATTTTGAAGAGGTACCCCCAAGCAACAAGAAACAGCAACTTTACCCGACAAAACAAGGTTCAACCCCATGGCTCCTGGACTAATTAGATCTGTTTCTGATAATACATTCATTCTTTTGGGCCTCAATGTATGCCAAAAAGTTTATCCAAAGACTCAAGAATCAAGGTTCATTTAAATGTAATTTTAATGTTGGCAGAAAAACACAAGCAAGATTAAACAAGGTAAAACTCTATAAAATACTATTTCAACCATTAACATATTCGATAGGTATAATGCATTCTCTCTTAAACGCTTGCATGCACATAGGCGCGCGCACGCACGCACACACACGCACACGCACACACACGCACACACACACACACACACACACACACACACACACACACACACACACACATTTAAAAGCACTGCCCACTAGCTCTCCTCATATTCATTTCACTATTGGCCTATGAGAACAACTCAGAGTAAAATTCATTTTCACCTAAACATGAAAATAGGCTGAAACATCCCTTTAAAGACCATAATATCTGTGAGCACTAAACATTCTGATACTCCAAAACTTCGAAAGAAGTCTAAATATGCACAGCCTGGGAACAAGTGACAAGGCTCTACTTTTTACAGATGGGTGAAAAGACCCAGAGACAGGCCGAACAGGAGCTGCAGTATATCTCCCTCAGTATAAGACAGGAATTTAAAAAAGAACCACCGATCATTTATCAGTATACACAGTGGAGTTGCTAGCAATTTTGACAGCATTGGAACGGTTGGTAGATAAACAGGGTAAATAATGCATTAATTGCTTCAGACAGCCGGGCAGCATTGTCTAGCATTGTCTAGTATTAGATCTTTGAAATCTTGCAGACAGGATATTATTTTCAGGATTCATCAGTTAATGTATGGAATATATAGCACAGATATGTTGGCTTTGTTTGGGTTCCTGCTCATGTAGGGGTAGAAGGAAATGAAGATGCAGATATATTAGCTAAGCAGTCACTTAAATCAGAATCAATAGAAATGGATATTACACTGTGCAAAGCTAAAATCAATCATTAAAACACACATGCAGGAATTATGGCAAGAAGACTGGAACAGAAATGAAACAGGAAGACATTTGTATAGAATTCAGAAGAAAGTTGGAATAGGAAGTAGGATGGGCAGGAACCGGAAAGAAGAGACAGTCATTTCCTGTCTCAGGATAGGTCACACTGGATTGAATGACACACTTCATAGAAAAGGAAAACACCCAACTGGCATTTGTGCCACTGTAATAACCAGGAATCTGCTCAGCATATGTTGCTGAAATGTGAGAAATATGAGGAACAGAGAAAGCTACTGAAATCAGCAATACAGAAAGTTTTACTGTAGGGAGTTTACTTGGAAACACATTTAAAGTATACAACCAGATAATAACATATTTGAAAGAAACTGGATTAATAGATAAAATGTAACACCGCCCCTCCCCAATTTTTCTTATTATTTTCATTTTCTATAATTCTTTCCCCTGTCAATCTGACGTTCCACACAGTCCAGTAGGTGGCGGTAATGCGCCTTAAGTTAGTTGCCAACCGCCAATCAAAAGAAAACGAGGAAGAAGACGCGAAAACAGGAAGTTCACATGTGTTGGCCACCAGATCGCTTTTAGACTGTTATGATATCAGAATGGCAGAGATACAGCAGTTGAAAGGGTTTATCTCCAAGCGATTAACAGCGGCAGCTTTTGAGATATTCGGGGCGGTGGAAAGAACGATGTCAGAGTACCAAGGAGAAGTCTCCCGTTGCAAGGAGGAGAACCACCGTCTACGGACGTTGCTAAGCAGCCGTTTTCAACCGGAGATAAAGCTACATAGAACAGGTTCGTTTTTATTACACTACTACACTCAAGGCTGCAACTATAGCTGCTACTTCGTTTAATGTAAAGCTAAGTTCTCTTTGTGATGAAACACCCTGGATATGCTGCTAGCTCTCAATGTCAAGCTATGCAGAGTGGTAAAGTAGCTAGCTAACTACGTTTTAATGTACAACCGTAAGGAAGCGTCTTAATAGCTATTATTATATAATGTTAGCAACCTTGTATCAATATATAAAGTGAGCAACCTTGTATTCTTATATTATGTGAGCAACCTTGTAATGTAGCTGTAGCTAGACACACTGACTCTAATGTACCTGTTCTAGATCGTAGATGGTAAGGCCCAATCCCAACACACCCCTTGCTCCTACAATTTAGCCCTACCCCTCAATTTTGCGTTGGAAAATAGACATGGGTCATTGAAAGTGCTTGAATTCCCCCCCCCCCCTCTCTCTCTCTCTATAATTACATTTTATTTTTATTTTTTAATTTATATATATATATATTAAAACATGTTTTACTTAGCTCGTCACCTAGTAGTCTCTGTATTGCTTAACTTTACACATATTTCACAATATATAGTTTTTCTGTGCTGTGGTAGAGAAGGCAAGAGACCATCTAGTGTTCACACATTCAAGCCTCTCTTTTTAATTGTTGTCTGTGAGCGGATAGTTCCTATTAGCCTATATCAATTCTCATCTAGATCTGTCTCAAACTATGCCGTGTTGGGTCCTTGAATTTGAGGGAATTGAGTCTTGAAAGTCCTTGAAAGGTGCTTGAATTTGATGTTTCAGAAGGTGTGGGAACCCTGCACACTCCATTTACATTTACAGTTTTGCCATTTAGCAGATGGCTTGTTCCAAAGCAACTTACAATCGATACATTTGACTAAGCAAGTGAATCATCAATTCACCAGTTGTTGCAGGAAGAGTAGGCTAATCTAGCTCAGGCCCCTGGCCATTGGCAGTTGTCGTGATAGAAGAAGCAAGCAAGCAAGAAATAATAATAATAACAATAATTATTATTATTAGGTGGTGGGGCCTGTCTGCCAGCAGAGATGGAGGAGCGGAGTGAACGGGCTGAAGTTTGGGGGCCTGCAGGTAGGCAGGTAGCCAAACAAAGTTGTTTCAGAGGTACACTCCAAACGGAGTTGTTTCAGAGATTCGCTCTGAGAGCGCCGGAGCGAACACTGTGGTATGCTGATGTCTGTAGCTAGCTAGCTAACATTACAACATTGTTTTAAGTCTGAATTGTGCATGACAGTCCTGCATTTTGACCTATTTCAATTGCATTTCCCCCCTTTGATGCCTTATGATGGTCAAAATTTTACTTAGGCCTAATTTCAGCCGTGAATTTGCTGTACTTGTTACCACTCCTCTAATATCAGTGCAGACTGGCAGGATAGGAGCACGGCTTGCTAGCCTCCAGAGCACCGCTATTCTGCCACGATGTGGCCTGGTAATGAAGCATTGTTGTTTATTATTTGATGACTTGTTTGATGGATTGATAGCGTGAAACTTAAGTTGTGAATGAATTGTGAGCGTCCATGCTTTTCTATGATGCTACTGATGACGTGTCAGGGTCTTGAAGGGTTATTTCATAAGGGAAGACTTAGATAAGGGAACCACTACCCCTTGTAACTCTGTTCTGAGGAGCAAGCCGAAAAGCTAGTGGCACTAATCAACTCGGCCGTGGTTACGATTCCTGCATGCATTCAAAAACATTTGATTGGTGTTATCACGAGAGTCCACCATATTGCTTAGACCAGTCTATTCCTTTTAAATCCATCCAGTGTAGAGTGCACCATTCAGCCAGAGGGGTAGAGAATCAGGCCGCAGTCCTGTCAGTGTGGAAGACGCTTTACCACAACAATTCATAGTAGTGCTTAACCTCTGTTAGGTTTTTGCTAATTTGTATGTTTGTGAAATTAACTCTCCACTATGTGTGCCTCTTCCTTTGTTTACACTACACAGATCCACCTTACAGCCCAGCTACCATGTCTGAACCCAAGTCCACAGAGTCCCTGGGTTCTGGCTGTGGTTCTCCAGCCCAGAAAAGCACACAGTGGGGTCCAGAGATGGTGCCAGTGAAGCTGGAGGACTGCAGTCAAACACTGGAATTGAATGTGGTAGTGAAAGAGGGGGAAGAAGAAGTGATGGTGAAAGAAGAGGAAAGAGGAGAAGAAGTGGTGGAGAAAGACATGATACTGAAAGAGGAGGAAGGAGGAGAAGATGTAGAGGAGGTGTATAGAGAGTTGGATGGTAAGTTAATGTTATGAATGTGTCTAATATTAGGATGAGTGGAAAGTGTGCATACGTACGCTGTAAGCGGACAAGTAATCACCTCAATAAAGTTCAGGTGCTTCCAGACATGTGTGAAGGACACGTGGAATGCCAATGCCGCTACAGTAATCCACACATCAGGAAAACCCATGGAATCTTTGTTAGAAAACCAGCTTTGTTTCTGTTACCGGACCAACCAACTAGGGCTGGGTATCGCCACTGATTTCCCAAAACGATTCGATTCCGATTCACAGCTCCCAATTCGATTCGATTCACGATTCGATTCGATTCGATTCGATTCCGATTCGATCTAGTTACAATATACATTTTTTGCTTGAATATGAAAGAGATTCTCCGAACTAATGCTATAAATGGTTCAAGGAACCCTATAACATGTAGCATTGTTAAACATATCAATGAATTGACTCCAAAGCAGTTACATGAATGTACTTTTTATTTACATATGACTTTGCTTTTGTCCAGCTCATCTCTAACGTCACATTTTTTAAATCCAAAATGCACCCAGACATCTGACTTTAAGCCTGGTGGTGACTTGAGTGTCCCTGCCATCGCCATGTTTTTAGATTTTAGTGTTGAGACCTCACGTTGCGTGAGATATGATAAATTATTGTAGCGTGAGATCTGGCCACGAGATCTCGTTGCGGGTTGAAGCTGCAAGCAAAAAAAAAAAAAAAAAAAAACGATCTCGGGATTTATGAATCGATAATCGCTCATTTTAATGAAGATCGATTCAGAATCGGGAAATCGATTTTTTGAACCCAGCCCTAGAACCAACCAAAAACCACAAAACTTGAACAAACTATCATATGGACCGCAGCCCGGTCACGCCACTCAAAGGAGCTCAGATGGAGCTGACCCAGGCAGTGATAGGGTTAGGGTCAGACTGACCCAGGCAGTGGTAGGTTTAGGGTCCGATGGAGCTGACCCAGGCAGTGGTAGGGTTAGGGTCAGACTGACCCAGGCAGTGATAGGGTTAGGGTCAGATGGAGCTGGCCCAGGCACTGATCGTGAGGTGTACCCTTTTGGTAAGCTAACCCCATACTGTTATTTATCATTCTTCTTAGAAAACCAGACCACCTTTTCTGTTCTTTCCTCGTCTTTTCCCCAATGCTACACTCAGGTTATTCAGGTTTACTCAATTCATAGTAGTGCATATTGTCAGGGGAAGGACAGTATGTAGTCCTGACTCTCCTGCCCAGCACACAAACAAACAATACCAGTAATTGTTGGCATAAACCACAACAGAAAGGTAACTAAGATGCCCACAGCATTAACAAAACAATACCCAAAATGTTGAGAGAGAGAGAGAGAGAGAGAGAGAGAGAGAGAGAGAGAGAGAGAGAGAGAGAGAGAATATTCAGAAATTAACTCTCCACTATGTGTGCCTCTTCCTTTGTTTACACGACACAGATCCACCTCACAGCCCAGCTACCATGTCTGAACACAAGTCCACAGAGTCCCTGGGTTCTGACTGTGGTTCTCCAGCCCAGACAAGCACACAGCGGGGTCCAGAGATGGTGGTAGTGAAGCTGCAGGACTGCAGTCGAACACTGGAACATAATATGGAAGAGGAGGAGGAAGGAGGAGAAGACGTGGTGGAGAAAGAAAAGGGAGGAGGAGAGGAAATAGAGAATGTGTATGGTAAGTTCATGTCATGAATTTGGCTAATGTTAAAATATTAGTTATTGTACAACTCCTAGTCAATGCTCTATGGTGTTAATAGTGTACTACTGGACAGGGGTGAAAGTGGTTTGAGTTTCTTACAGGAACTATAGGCTACTACCCCAACCTTCATCGTTTCATATTGTTCTCCTCCTGCCCCCAGCTTCATGCATCCCTGAACACACACATCGTGGTGTTGGTGTCGAAATTAGAAACACTTTAGGGCTGCCAAGTTTCACCAAAAGTTTGGAGTGAGAGTTTTTGGTGGTGGAGCGACCCAAAACTGTGCACGTTTTGGTAGCGGCGGCCCCTCTCTCCCACACAATTATTTGTGCTAGTTTCCTGCAATTTTAAACCAGCACAAGAAATGAAAATAATTGGAACATTTGATAAAACAAGAGAAATTCAGATAATATATCTTGAGTCTTAATAAACAAATACAGTAGCCTACAGAGTCTAAAACAAAATTGGGCCTCATCAAGTGAACTCAACCCCTTGGTCAGCAGCAGAAAGACCCTTGGTCATCATCTTATATACAGTGCATTGCTCATAGAGGGCTATCATGTTATACAGTACATACCAGGGTTTTTCCTGGGTCAGAATCAAGCCTTGGAGGTTGATGTTGTGCGCGCGCAGTGCGCCCAAATTTTCTTTGAGGAACCCCAATTGTTGTATTTGTATTGTAAATTGTAATTAATAATAATAATAATAATAATAATAATACGATGCGATTTGAAAGTACCAGTAGGCTACCAGATATGTATGCACCAGTGGAGGCTCCTCCATAGAGGTGGAGGAGGCCTGGCCTCCCCAATAATTTGAGAGAAGAGAGAGAGATTTTAAAAAGCAATAATTATATTTTTTATTTTTTATTTTTTATTTATTTAACAAAAAAAATATTTTAAATTGTTTTATATTAATATTATTTATTAATATTATTTCCGTTTTGTTCATAAATATTTTCCATGGCTAAAACCCAATATTGCAATTGTAAAGCACCTACAGGCCAGAATCCCTATCCGTTTCTATTGAAGGAGGCCAGGCCTCCTGTCGAAAAGTCCAGGCCTCCTGTTGGAAAGTGGTTTCTCATAGAAGTCAATGTAATGCAATTTTTTTCATGGCAATATGTGATTGGCCCATCACTGAAAATGGGTGGGAACAGGAGGCCTCTCCTCCGTTGTAGTACCTTTTTTCCGCCACACGCGTGTATGAGTGCTGTTCTGCAGGATACATATTAGAAATGAGTCCAGGGCTGAATGATTGACATTTTGTTCGTCCAATCACATGAAGCCATTTTGAGAATTCGCCAGTCACTTCAGTCAAAGAAACACTCCATAGTGTCTACGAGTGTCCTATCAACTTGTCCTTTACAGGACACGTCTAGAACACCCATGGCTATTATCCCTGAAAATAATAGCTCATTTGGCCAAATACTTTTGCTTAAAATGACCTCGGAAATCGGCGAGATTCTGGCGCGATTTATACATCGAATAGGTAGACAACATTTAGGATTTATTGAACAGTTTTATTTTTAATGTAGTCGATTTCGTTTTATTACAAGTCAATGTAATATTCTTCCATATCAAATGGAGTCCTGGAGAGAGTATGCCGCCCCTCAGCTAAACCAGTGGTGAGTTGAACTAATCAGATGTCTCTACCAGTGTTACACCACTAGTTCTCAGTAGTAATACCACTCCATTGCATGTCTGTGTTTCTCAGCAGATGAAGCCAGCTGGAACCAGTACTGTCCTCACAACATTAAACATTTTTATTTATTTATATTAAATATATTGAATAAAACTACATTTGATAAAGAAACTGTTACTTATCTTTTTTATATGCTAAACTTGATTAAATTGATGATTACATGTTGAAGCTGTAGAAGAAGAAGAATGAAAAATGTAGGCTAAACTAAATTGTTTTTTAACCACATAATTATCAAATTCCTGCCTTTTACACATGTTCACTGGGCATTTATATTACATCCAAATGTCATTTCTCAACTTAATTATCAGGCAGGCTCATAGACTTACAGCAATGTCATTTCTTCAGGCAGGCACATAGGCTAAGCTCTGCACAATGAATTCCATCAATCAGAACTTTCTGATTGCAGCTTACACTCCAAATAGTGTGCCTTTGTCCAGCACAAAGACAGATAAGAAGAACAGGGAACATTCCATCGCGAGTGAGCTCTTCCAGGTATCCAGCATTTAAATCATATTGTATTATACAGTATTCTTCTGTTACAAAAAGAAAAATAGACCCGTTCACTAGTCTCACAAACAAGAGATATTCAGCTTTAAAACATTAATGTCCTATGAAACAAAACTGGAAGAACTTGTCCCCCCTTTTTTAAGGCAGGATTTTTGTAAACGTTCACTTTTTTACTGTCTCATAAACACAGTATTTTTAACTGTTAGAACTGAACCAAGGTCACCATTTAACCTACAGTATATTTGTGCAATAATAATAAATAATAATAAAATAATAATAAATAATAAGTGCAAATGCAGTACAGTGCAGTACATCTTATATACATTCTTCTTAACCAAAATAAGCAATTTCAGCTGGAGAACAAAACAAATGTAAACAATTCCGCATTCTTAGTGCATATTGACAGATCACTAAGTATATCCTCCAGTGTTCTTCTTTGGGAGGTTTTTCTTCAAAAAAACTAACTGATCAACATGTTCATGTTCTCTCTCTCTCTCTCTCTCTCTCTCTCTCTCTCTCTCTCTCTCTCTCTCTCTCTCTCTCTCTCTCTCTCTCTCTCTCTCTCTCTCTCAAGCACACACACACACACGCCACGCCCCCTCCCTCCCCCCTCCTCCCTCCCTCCACACGGGAACACCCTGGCTGGCTGCTGTGCCGCATTTCGTCGAAATATTTCCAGACCGCCGACTTATTACCGAGAGGAGAGCGAATTTCGTCGTCGTTATCCCTGCTACTCGCCATGACTTGACCTGCACAGTGTGCAGCGCTCTTTAACTTTGTAGTTCGCCGCTGCTAGTCGCGCGCTGCACGGAAATGGTGACAGTCACGCAGAATGTGCCATTTCAAAATAAAGGTGTATCTTTAAGATGACGATATATCGATGTTTTTACATTGCGTCGATGTAATCAGATCATTAGTCAATGAATCGATGCATCGATGTGAATCGATGTATCGTTACACCCCTAGCATATAGTGGACTAAATTCAAATGTTAATGCAATTTGAGATTGCATTTGCATGTTCCACTTTTGCATGCATTCTTTCAGACAATATTCAAATTCAAATGCAATTCTAATGAGCGGATGTGTTTCCTAGAACATGTAAATGCAATTGCTAATCACATTATTGCATTACAATTTGAATATTGACTCAAATAACGCAGGCAAAAGTGGCAAATGAATATGCTATTTTGGGATTGCATAGTCATTTTCACATTAGAATGAACATTTGAATTTTGTCAGCTACAAAGCGGATGTGTTTACTAGAACATGTAAATGCAATTGCGTATCACATTATTGCATTACAATTTGAATATTGACTCAAATAACGCAGGCAAAAGTGGCAAATGAATATGCTATTTTGGGATTGCATAGTAATTTTCACATTAGAATGAACTTTTGAATTTTGTCAGCTACAAAGCAGCGCATGACTTTGAAAATTAAATGTCAAATGGCTTTGCATTATCATTTTAATATTGACAGCGAATGTGCACATCAGGTACATGAAAATGAAAATACAAATCATTAGAATTGAATTTGAATATTGTCTGAAAGAATGCATGCAAAAGTGGAACATGCAAATGCAATCTCAAATTGCATTAACATTTGAATAAAGTCCACTATATGCTTCCATAATTGCTACGTTACATGCAGCTCGCGTGAACACAGGTTCTTCCATTAGCGCTCGCCTCCCGCTTCGATTGCAGACTGAAGTTAACGAGCGTGCAGAAAGATGCCACGAAACTTTCTTTAAAGGAATTTCAAGTCCCGCAAAACGAGAACTGGTTGAAATGCGTGAGTCTCACGGCCACCTACTGTAAGGTGCGACTGTCCCCCCGCCCCCCGCCGGCGCGACTGTAATCCCGGTCGGACTGTCTCAGTGCCCAGTGCTGCCCACGCAACCACGTCGCGTCGCGTCGGGTCTACTGTAAAGCGGGTTAACATGTCCTTTTCAAAGGTATTAAAATAGACGCAAGGAAACATAACGTCAGCCATGTGTTTCCTTGTTGGAAATTATGGATCGTGAATCGTGATTGCTTCTGCACTCTGCAGCAATCGGATTTTGATTGACAGGGAGCTGCATCTCTTCCCCCAACGGCGTTCCGGCACAGAAAGTCTTGCCAGAACGCAGCACCGGACCGTTCCGGCCCACTTTCACCTATGCTACTGGAACAGTCAAAACATAGTCTGACAGTGCCTCTTTGGTCTCTTCTATTGTGGCATCGATAAGTCTCTCTTGAACTCTGTGTTCAGTCATTGTATTCTACAGACCCCAGAGATGTTACTTCTGGCACTGCTCAGCCTATGGAAACACAACTTATTGCTCTCATATTGACTCTCAGTACCCCCCCCCCCCCCAACTGTGGTCAACCCAATTAAGCCTTTGCACTACTGCTTGGTTGCACACACCCCTGGTCACTGTACATAAACTACCTAGCCCATAATGGTATATACCTCTAAACTAAACTGATGTTTCCAGTACTTCCTCTGCCCATACTGTATATTGCATAGTTACCTATCACTACCATTCTTGTTCTATTTATATCATGCCCTTATATCACTATTTGCATTTCTGGTTAGATGCTAAACTGCATTTCGTTGTCTGGTACTTGTACTCTGCAATGACAATAATGTTGAATATAATCTAAATGTTTCTAATCCTGTATATGTTCCTATCCTTACAGGAGAGAGCCCCAACCCAGGCTCAGACAGTGAGCCCAGCTCCACCGCATCTGGAAACCATAAACAACTCAGACGCTTAAGACGGAAGAGTCACCACAGTGAGAGTTTAATTTGTCCATCTCTCCTTGAATCACACCCACAGACTCACACAGGAGAGAAGACTTGCCCTTGCCTTCAATGTGGGAAGGTTTTTCTTAAGACGAGACAACTGAAGAGACATCAAAGAGTACACACAGGAGAGAGGCCACACCACTGCTCCCAGTGTGAGAAGAGCTTCAGTCTACTAGAAAGCCTAAAGTCACATCAGAGAATACACACAGGAGAGAGGCCACACCACTGCTTCCAGTGTGGGAAGAGTTTCAGTCAACTAGGAACCCTAAAGAGACATCAGATAATACACACAGGAGAGAGGCCACACCACTGCTCCCAGTGTGAGAAGAGTTTTAACGAACCAGGAAACTTAACGAGACATCAGATAATACACACAGGAGAGAGGCCGTACCACTGCTCCCAGTGTGAGAAGAGTTTCAGTCTACTAGGAAGCCTAAAGAGACATCAGAGAATACACACAGGAGAGAGGCCACACCACTGCTCCCAGTGTGAGAAGAGTTTCAGTCGACTAGGAACCCTAAAGAGACATCAGAGAATACACACAGGAGAGAGGCCGTACCACTGCTCCCAGTGTGAGAAGAGCTTCAGTCAACCTGGAACCCTAAAGCAACATCAGAGAATACACACAGGAGAGAGGCCGTACCACTGCTCTCAGTGTGAGAAGAGTTTCACTAAATCCAGCAACCTGTTAAAACACAAGAGAAAGCATCATGGTCCAGACATAGACAGTTCCATTGCCATTTCTATAGGCAGTGTTAGGCTGCCTATGTTAAGTTTTAGAGTAGGGGTGGAGTATCACACTGTTTAGTTATTAGTAATACAAATAATAACTCCCTGAATTTAGTTGTTGTGAGGTCTTTTTGCCTAAAATCTGTTTATCTTTTCCCTAGTTGCCATGGCAGTATGTTTTTTGTATTGAAGGTAAGATGTTTCTGTACACTTCAGAATACATTCTGTTGCTGCCGTCGGCAGTTAAATCCTCAACTAAGAAGAGTTAGCCAGTTCTGGTGTCAGCTATACACGGCCTAACGTCCACGTCCATTGCATTGCAATGTTTTGGCTTGACTAGCGAGTGTCATTGATTTAACAATGATGACATCTATTTAAAATGTTCTGAATAAAAGTTTAAAAAAAATTGGTAGCCGACTTGTTCCTGCTTTCACCAGCTGCTGTCACATATTGATAAGTGCCGGCAAGCCGTCAGAACCTGTCAGTGGAATCTT
Organism: Nansenia antarctica; assembly: GCF_963989245.1. NCBI lineage: Eukaryota > Metazoa > Chordata > Actinopteri > Argentiniformes > Microstomatidae > Nansenia > Nansenia antarctica. Next base: position 12,114,939 of record NC_137678.1, read on the forward strand.
CCACAAAGGAAACGATTCCTTAGTTGATTGAGGTAATAGTGACCGTGCATTACAGGAATTGTATCGTACCCTTGATACATCAAGTGCTAAATCAATTTTAACAGTAAAGCAATAGAGGAGCACTTTTAGCCTACATGACTAATTTCCAGCTGTAGTCCCCGACAAGTTGTTAATGTAAAGAGTAAGTAGCCTTGAGAACCGATGGTTTTCTAGCCTAATGGCCCATAAGTTGCTAATATGCACCCTAAAATACATTAGTTAGAAGAAAAAATGATTACAATATATTTATAATTAGAGCAAGCATAAGCAAAATGAAGAAAGAGAAAACAAACATATCGCACACAATTGGAGCAAGCATTTTACTCTAGACAGAAGGGTCGTAACACCAGGTCCATTTGGTATACCTCATAACCTTTCTTGCATTTCTGGTGTTTGTGGGCTACGGCATTTTTTGGTCATTCACTTTAGAGCACACATTTTACATATCGTAAATATATGTGTGGTGGCCTGGGAAAACCCGTCGGATGTCGCTGGCGTTCGTTTGTGGCAATGAGCAAAAATAGATGGAAATCGCGATTTTGATATTATGTGGTATTCTAGTACTTTGAACTCCATACTACATTATGGTGAATAAACATTTTAAGAAAACAAAAGAGAAAGTACTTATTTTTGTGGTGGGTAGTTTCATTCTCAGTATTCTCAGAGTCTCATGCTCATTCTCAGTTAAGCAACGCACGCACACATGAGCGAAAGGAGAGACGATACTTCCACCTGTGTTATTGCCAGTTTACTGATGCTCACAATAAGCATAAAGTAATAAAATCTTAACTAGAAGACACACAAATGGATCTGTCCCTCGCATACCGACGAGGCGAGCAGACTAACACCGCATCACAAGCAGTCAAACTAACCATAGGATAATTACGGCTGAACACCCGTGCTGCATAAAGACTGTAGAAAATCGTCACTTACTATGACTGAAGTTAGTTAACGTTACACATAGCTGTCGATCTGGTCAGCTATCCATCCACAACACAAATCCATTCTCACATGTTACTAAAACATTTCCTGTTTACTTTTCACCTATCCAATGGAGTAAGACAAGAGACAAGAGAAAATGGGCTGTGACGTGTATTGTTGCTGGGGGTGGTCAACCCCTGCGAAAATTTTACAGTCAGCTTCTTGACCTGTCAAAGTAGCCTAGATTAGAGAGAGAGAGAGAGATGGCAGCCTCACAAGATTACATTTCACGTTGTATCAATGAATTAGCTCAGATGAACATGAGCAATATAGCTCAGGCAGACGAGTTGAGAGAAGTAATTGATAATTATTTTACCACTACTACTCCTCAATCTGAGGGGGATGACACTAGTGGTAGTGAGTCAAGTGAGAGTGATGGTGAAAGTGGTCCTCCTAAGAGACCACACCTTGATGTGCCTCCTGAAGAGGATGAAGATGAAGAGCAAGGTAAGACAGTTTTAAGTTTTAAACAATAATAATAACAATAATAATAATAATGATAATGATAATACAATTATGTTCAATACCTATGTAGCCTACTCTTGATAAGAAACTTAGCTACTACATAGCTAATTCATAGTCTGAGTCAAGATGCTTAGCAGTGGTGTAGTCTACGTGATACGCAGGACTACGCCGTATACCCACTAGGAAAGACCAAGGATTTCCGTACACCCACTTTCACACTTTCATTCATAAAATTCACCCCGTCTGTGTTACGAAGCACTTGACTTTTGGCTATAGTGTAATGTACCATCAAATGTACCATGAAATATGTCAAAATGCAGCACTATCATGCACAGATCAGCCTTATAACATGTAATGTTAGATATAACGTTAGACAGGGAGCACAGACTTATTTTTATGGCGTTCCAAAATGAAAGATATGAGGCTGGGAGGGGAAAATCACAGTATACCCACTAGAAAACACTAGACTACACCACTGATGCTTAGGAAGCAAACCTCCTGGTGGCATAATCTGAGTAATATGAGTAATATAAAAACTTTATATTACATTATTTTTATTTTCACAGAGTCACATCCTACCATTGAGAACCTGGCTGATCAGATTTCCCTGTTGATCCTGGAGATGTGGGCAATGCTGACTACTCTGATGCTGACTGCGTATGCCATTGTAAATTGAATGAGGGTCAACCCTGTCACACCAGATTTCTTCAAGAAGAGCTCCTTCATGTCCGCCTCCAACATATGTGACAGGGCATGGTTAAAAAGTCTTCAACTAGGGCAAAATCTTTTTTCTGTTTTTTCCAGATTATGAAAGGGTAGATTGTAAGCTTTAAAATGATGTGTCATACATTGAAATCTGAAACAAGTTGAAGAAGTCATGGCTAGTTTAATGGTGATACCCCCTGAACCACCGTACTGAGATATCTAGCCTCAAACTTCTTCAGAGACGTTTTTCACAGAGGTAATGAGTGGGAACAATAGCTGGTTAACTCCACCCTAATCACTCCCTCAAGACAACCACACCTCAAGACAACCACTCCCCCATTACACTACCTGTCATTATCTACCTGTCATCTGTCAGTGGGGTTGTCAGCTAACCCTCAGGAAGCATAATTGCAGGGCTGACACGTTTAAATAGCTAAATAATAATAATAATAATAATAATTCAAGATTCATGATTCATCATCATTTTATTGCCATGTGTGCCAAAAGTTTATTACGTCCCATTACAAGTACAAGAGAGTAAAATTCATGGCAATGGAAAAAATTAGGCAAGATACAATTGAGCAATACAATAATAGAATGGTAAAAAATTATAATGTTGTGTGTGTATGCATTTATCATTATAGTCAGGGTTTCCGTTAACCGGTAATTCCCGGACTTTGTCCGGTAAAAGTTGTTGAAGTCCGACAAATTGAAAACTCGTCGGACATAAATGTCCGGTGAAATAATTCCCTCTAAGCACAATTTGAATACAATTCGCTAAAGTTCACATTCTGATTCCTTCTATTTTAAAAAAGACGAATATATAGGCTATGTATTTCTTTTATTATGATATGATTTGACACCGGCATGATGATGACTCCTAATGTGTAGGCTGCCTATGCGAAACAGCGGTTGTTTCCGGTGTGCGCTATAACTCGTGCACAATCGAGTCGAGGCAGAGAGGAGGATAGCGATGTTTCTCTCTGTGATAGTGTGATTATGCAAGCCTTTTCTGAAAGGGATGAGAACCCGATTGTTTCAGCTTCTCCCAGGGAGAAAGTGGTAGAGTTACCATCCTCCCCGAGTCCTACCATACCATCCGCTGACAGCCTATCTCTGCCTGTAACCGGCGAGCGATTGCGTGTCGCTCAAGTAGCTGATCAGTCATTAAACAAATGTTTTTTTACATGCAGCTAGTGAGGAATCTGAAATAGGGGGCAACGTAGTTTATTTCCTTAACGATGGGATATTAATGCGTAAATGGTCTCCTCCTAATGCAAATGGTTGTAAACAAGTGGTTGTGCCTGTGGGTTATAGACAACAGGTGTTATCTGTAGCACATGAGAGCCAGTGGTCAGGACATTTAGGTATAACTAAAACTTATCAGCTGATATTGAAACATTTCTTTTGGCCCGGACTGAAGGCGGATGTTGCCAAGCACTGCCGCTGTTGCCATACTTGTCAGATGGCGGGTAAGCCTAATCAATCCATTCCACCCGCACCATTGCATCCCATTCCTGCTATAGGGGAGCCATTTGAACGTGTAATAATTGATTGTGTTGGACCTTTGCCTAGGACTAAAAGTGGAAGTCAGTATTTGCTCACTATTATGTGCGCTGCTACTCGTTTTCCCGAAGCTGTTCCGTTGCGTAACATATCAGCCAGCTCAGTGGTGAAAGCTTTAACAACGTTTTTTTCCACATTCGGTCTTCCTCTTGTTATACAATCTGACCAGGGCACTAACTTTCAGTCTAAGCTTTTCAAACAAGCCCTAAGAACGTTAGGGGTACGATGTCACGCCAGAAGCCTACATGCTTGCACTGTTCAATAAAATGTTATACATCTAGACATTGTGGTATTTCTTTATATACGTATCCCAGCCTGCCTATTGTTTCTCAATAAACAGTTATGTTCTCCTCATTGTCATACTCCCGAGTCCGATTAAGTATGATTTGACAGGCAGCTAAACGAAATGCCTTCCCAACCAGCGAGACCTGGTTATAGAAATGACGTTGTTTTATTGATAAAAAAAAGGGTAAAACTGGAAAGAGAAAATAGAAAACTCACATAATCCCAAACAATTTAACAAACTTCAGTTAACGTAATGTGGAGTCCGTTCATTGATCGATGCTGTCTGTTCAGTTCCCAGTGAGGCGCCCGTTCAGCGCTGGACATAATGGCATAGCGCGCATGCGAATCATGTTATATTATTATATATTATATAGCTCGCATCTAATCGTATCGGATGAGAAATAGACATTAAATGGCATATATAGGCCGCTACACAACAGTAATCACCGTGACAAACAGCTATATTAGATTATTTTTTTTTTTTATATTTTAATATGATGACCGGAATATATCACGTTTGTCCGGTAAATCGAAATCTTCCCGGACACGATGTCCGGCGGCAATTTTTTCTAACGGAAACCCTGATTATAGTCCATAAAGCATCTAGTGGGACTTCGGCGTAGTTCCTTCCCATCCCATCTGGGCATCAAAGCTGTAATAAAAAAAGAAGACAGTACATTTAAAATGATTGCCCACTGTTACCAACACCACTTTTACAAAATAGCCTACTACTATCTTCATAAAATAGAATTGCATACAATGACAATGACAAATACCTGAAGTGCTGGAGACTCTCATCAAGGTGTCATCTCTCAGAACCTCTCACCTCCTCATTCTGTAACACAGATGTCAGGTCAGAACTGTGGACACACTGCTAGTGTAGGTTTTCCATAGACTCAGTGTACTGTACTTGTACTGAAGAAATTTCAATTCACAGTATTATTCTACAGCAAATCTACATATCAATGAATTAATCATTATTTTTGATTCCACATAACATTATCGTTCATTACAAAAGCATTTACTTTTTCTATAATCTATTACATCTCTAACAAAGCTAGCTAGCTAGCTAACAAGCTAACACTTGTTTGGCTAGCTGGTACACACACACAAACACACTAAAATGGTGCATGAAACATATTACACTATGTTGCATGTTTAGTAGGTCTGCAACAAATGTATTTATTCATTATGTTTTATCTTTGACAACCTATTTATTCCTCCCACCATCTCCTATTAGTGATGGTGGGAGGTGGTCTGATAACTGATGCTAACAACGGGGCTGATGCTACCTTACTCACAAAACAACAAATAACTGTTTGGCTATCCTAAGTAAACAACACAAAATCCTAGTAAACAACACATGTAACTCACTAAAACTTACCCAAGAACACAGCAGAAGGTCTGTCTGCAGACGACTGTCCCAAGAATAGTGAACTGATGTGGAGATCAATGTCTGAAATTCCGTTGTCATCTGTCATCGTCAGATTCGGAGTTCGGAGTTCCCGTTCAGAGTTCCCATTATGTATAGTCCAATATGAAGGAGTTCATTAATTGCCCACGGTGGATATTTCTGCCTGCTTTTGAAATTCTGTTGATAGCATTTAGCTTCAGCATCCATCTTGTAAACTTGTAAACAGATCCACATCGCACATGGCTCCTTACATACAGCTGGGGTGGGCGTGGCTACACACACAGCCACACGAAAACGAATAATACCCCCCTCCCGACTTTGCTAACTAAATGTAGGTATTTAGTGAATGTAAAACTGTTGGATATGATATCGAGTGGGTTCTTCATCGCTTCGTTTGTCGTCCTATGCCAAAAACCGGAAAACACATTTTTTTCACAACAAGACTTGTTTGGCTCGATTGCGAGGTTTCAAAATGGCCGAGATGGGGACCTATTAATCAGACGCTGTCACATATAAGTCTGTCCCACGAAGAGCTTGACATTGTGATCCTGTCTAAACTTTCTTGCGGAATGCATTTATCAAATCACACCATTCGATCTAAGAAGAAGGACCAAACAGAGCGCAAGGCTCAACACACAGACTATTATTATCATGGCTACAGGATCTGCAGAGATGTATTTAAATTCCTTCACTGCATTGGGCAGGACAAACTCAATGCATTAATAAAACATTACAAGGCAGCTGGAGTAGAAGCACGGGTCCACAAATCTAAGAAAAGGCTCCCTGCCAATGCCTTAAAGTTTGAGGATACGAGAGCTGTTGTGGACTTCGTACTTAACTATGCAGAGGCCAATGCTATAGTCCTTCCGGGGCGCACACCGAGGCACTGGAAATCAGATTTGAAACTCCTGCCGACCAACTGCAGCAAGAAGACAGTATACAACCACTACTGCTTAGCAGCTGAGGGTGCTGGTAGACGAGTGGTTTCCTACAGAACCTTTAGGAAGCTATGGCAGCAGTTAGTGCCATTTGTCACCACCATGCGTCCGGCCACTGATCTCTGCTGGTACTGTCAGTCAGGAGTGGCAAAACTGGCCCGTGCAGCAAATCTTCCTGACAGTGAGAAGAGTGAGGCTGTGCATGAGATGGAGGAGCACTTGCGGAGGGCTACCATGGAGAGATCCCTCTACCAGAAATTGTGTAAGGAAGTCAAGCAAGAGGTGCCTCCTGGTGCCGATATTGGGCCCCATCCACCCTGCAGCTTCTCTGGCAAAATGCACTACAGTTTTGATTTTGCACAGCAAGTTCATTTCCCCTCCAATCCTTTGCAGCCCGGCCCTGTGTATTTCAAATGTCCCCGTAAGTGTGGCCTTTTTGGGGTTGCTTGTGAGGCGTTCCCCAAGCAGGTGAACTTTCTCCTTGATGAGAGCTGCCAGACAAGCAAGGGTGCCAACTGTGTGGTATCCATGCTGCACTACTTTTTTGAAAACTATGGGCTAGGAGAAACCCATGTGCATCTCCATGCAGACAACTGCGCTGGACAAAACAAAAACTCCTGCATGATGTGGTACCTGATGTGGCGGGTTCTGACTGGACGGCACAAACAAATCACACTGTCTTTCCTGCTCACTGGACACACCAAGTTCAGTTGCGACTGGTGCTTCGGCTTGGTGAAGCGCCTCTTCAAAAAAACTAAGGTGGACTGCATCAGCGACATTGTCCATGTGGTTGAGCAGTCCTCACATGTCAATGTTGCACAGATCTGTGGCACTGAAAGTGGGGAGGTCATCGTACCAACCTACGACTGGATGAGCTTCCTCAGCCCTCACCTCAGAAAGGTGGTGGGGATCAAGAGGAAACACCATTTCCACTTCACTGAAGGATCAGGCACGGTGAAGATCCAAGACTTCAGTGACAGTGAAATTACAGAGCAGAATCTGCTCAGAGATGGAGTACCCCTTTCCTCTGAAATGCCTTCCATCATCGTTCCCAACGGGCTGGATGCCAGGCGGCAGTGGTACCTTTACAAGGAAATCCGGCCATTCACTGCTGAGGAATTCCAAGACATCACCTGCCCTTGTCCAACTATACCAAAACCTCCCAGAGCTTCACGACAATCCGAAGAGTAGATGAGTAGATTAAGTGCTTTAATGTTAATGAATTGAGATTCTGAGATGTTGTGATATTGACACATGTAGAATAGGTGTGTGGAGTAAATTAAACATGAATTGGCCTCTATATGAGAAGAAATTGATAAATGAAAAAAGGTCATGTCACTTGAGCACATTGTTTCTCTGTATGCATGTTTAATTCCTTATTGATTAATTAATTAATTCCTTAATTCCTAATTCCCTGTGTTGTGCTATAAGGTTAGGGGGGGGTAACCAGAGAAGGAGGTGGAAAGAGATAGAGATAATTGATTAAGCGGAGACAATTGAGTAAGTGGGGCGCCAGTTTTAAATAAAACATTTTCAGTTATTGTTGCTTATGCAAATGTACATTATTATAACCACGTTCAAGCTCAAACGTGTATTCACCTGTTTGAATGTTATAATGTGAATTCAATGAGTTATCAATTTATTAAAATATTTCATTGATGATATTTACGTCTATTTTAATATATTTAGGTATTTTCACAGCGCACGCACGCACACACACACACACACACACACACACAGATGCACGCACACACACACACACACACACACACACACACACACACACACACACACACACACACATCAAGCCAAGTGCTGAAGCTGAATGATTGTTGAATGTTGCAGAATGGTACTGGAGCAAATGTTGGAATCTGTTGGAAAGTTTGAAGCCATTTTTCTCAACTTTCACTTTTTTTGACATGATACATTAAAATGCTCATAACTTTTTAAAATAAAGGGCTATCTCAGTCATTCAACCAGTGAAAAAAATGAAAATGTCAAAATGTCAAAATGCCACCAATGTGAAGGGTTTTCCCAGGCCGCCACACATATGCCATCTACATGCCTCACTGGATGGGGTTAGTGGTGTTGACTCATCAGAAAAGTAAAGACTAATTCACAGTTAGAGTGCATGAAGATTCCAGTAAGGGTTTTGTGATGGAGCCCTAGTGCTGTTGACTCATCAGAAATATAATGTTTTATTTAGGTCATTAGTGGGCCCCTTTAACATCCAGTCCAGCACCTTGGACACTTCCAGCCCAGCACCTTGGACACTTCCAGCCCAGCACCATGGATTACAACGCCGATACCTGATCCTTGCTTGACTCGACCATGTCCTTTGCCTGACCCCTCAAACCTGTTTGCACTAATTAAGGCCCGCACCTGGAGGGGTATTCCACGTACGTCAATTAGTATATTTGCAATTAAAAGGAAAGCCTCGTTCAGGCAACTCTCGATTGGGATTCAAGCCTCAAGTGATTCCTCGAATGAGAATCAGGCTTGTGTCATCAATGCTGACCCCCCACATACACACGCATACACACACACACACACACACCCCGCTCTATTCCACACATAGGTTAGCTGATTTTGTTTCTATTTGTTTTTATGTATGTATCTTCACTGTCTTTGCCGTTCTCATGTATTGTTTTATGTTGACCAAGAGTATTTCTGTTTATATGTTTGTTTTTAAAATGTTCACACAAGCCCGAATTGGAAATTCTCGATTTGGGTGCTTGCCCGCAGTGAGAACAAGCCCAGAAGACCGATTGTCGAAAAGAAGATACCAGACTGGAAAGTGACAGCGCAGCGCTCCTACTTATTGATCTTTATGAAGACGAAAAATAAGATGTAAAAAAGTGCAATACTGCCGCAAATAACTAGGTGAGGAAAATGGTTTCGCAAGCAATTGCTGACAGATGAAATGCATAGGTCATACTAGCCCCATACCTGTTTTATGTTTATTTGGTAATAAATTAACATTCACTACTGTGGTGATATAAGCAGCAGGCTATGAAATAAAAAGATCACTAGATTGGCAGAGTGGTAACAGCTGTTGCCATCAGCGCCGAGTCTTATTTTTAAGACGGGGGTTCAAATCCTGCTTCTGACATATGTAACGATGGTCAAACAGCCAAACTTCTTTCAATCAATTCTTTTATTTGGCCTGCAGAGAAGACATATAGAACACAATTCTTCTCTGGTCTGCTTGTGAATCCATTAAGATGGCGGCCATGTTCTCCCACCACCGTCTATGTACATTTCACATCAGGACAATTTGTTCACAGAAAGAACACAAACTTCCCTCAAACATTACAAATAACAATTACAAACAACATGTGGAGCGACATACCTGCAGAGAAGACATATAGAACACAATTCTTCTCTGGTCTGCTTGTGAATCTGCACGTTCAAAACAACATACAATAAATGTTCTGTTTCACATCATCACAATACATCACATCATCACAATACATGTAAAAACAAACAGTACAGTACTACACCAACACCTTCACCCTACATTACAAGATTCTCCATACAAACAACAAAACACGAGGAGCATTTCACATCACGCACATACCCATTAAGATGGCGGCCATGTTCTGGCACCACCGCAAGTACGGCAACAAGAGAAGGACAAAAGAACGTGCAGACCTGCAGTACACCCAAACTCCAAAGGGGGGCTCCAACAACAACCAGGACTGCTCAAAGCACGGCGAAACTCATCTACATTCACCACAACTAAACATACATTCCCAACTCTGTTACACCCACCTCCCCTGAATTTCGCCAACCTTGAGCAGCAACTATACATTTAAACACTACTTTTTACTTTTTACACTATTACATAGGGCCGCCAAAGGACAGGACAGCCAACTTGAAAAGTATCCTATAAGGATGAAGTGGAAAGAGAGGTAACCTATCTCTCCAACCAACTACTGGCGGTAGGATGCGTTCTACACCCCACAAGACCCTTTTTTTTTTTTTTTCACTGTGTATTACTAGCCTTCAAGAGGCCACAACCTCTTATGAAACAATCAGAATAACGAACAAACCTATATGTCATAGGATGTCAGTGTGCACAGTGTATACATGCACTGAACTGAGCTTCGGCTTATCTAACTGTGGAAAGCCTGAAACACTGACCTACAAACAGCTCGAATGTTTGACTTAGTGTCTTGGATAATGTCTTGTCCTGACATAGTATAAATCAATCTGTCAACTGGTTTGATAAGGCGACCAAACTTGGACTTGACCTGTGTGACTGTACTAGGATGTTCACACTGTGTAACAGAAGCTAGAGTGTCAGTACGCTGTGTGTCACTAGCATCATCTATCTGATTCGTGTTACCAGAAACATCAGTACAATCATCAGCGCTAACCACAAATCTAGAATCAGAGTTAATGGACTGATCTACCATTTGCTCCTCAGCCATCTGCTCGGGAACCCTCTGAGGGGCAAACGAGACTGAAGACACTACAGTGTTAGTAGCCTCTGTCCGTGAGTGGTCAGGGAATGGTAACTGGGTGACCCACTCCAGGGTTCTTCCCTTGGGATCCTTGGGCTCTGGAACAATCAAGGGAACATCCCTCTCCCGAACAGCTCTACCCCCATACTCCATGTCTTCAACCTCCCCTCCCTCACTCCCAGGACAGGAATCCACTCTCTCCGACTCGAACGCGGTTCCTCTACTCACTTCCCCAGGCAAGGAATCCTGTTCCACTTCCGACACGGACATGTCACTTGGCTCATTTGATGTATGAACAGCAGACAGGGATGAAACTGGGTCAGAGATCACACTCGTATCATACACCGGCAGAAAGTTCACCAACAACAATAGATTACGGTGGACTACCTTCTCTCGTCCAGTGACAGTGTCTTGTATCCTATATGTGTGAGTCTCAGAGTTCCTATCCACCACAGTATATACAGTAGACTCCCAACGGTCAGCCACCTTTCTCTTTCCTCTCTCTCTCTTGTTCGCCAACAGCACACGGTCTCCGACGTCAATGGTGGGCCCTTTCACTCGTCTGTTGTAGAGCTCTGTGTGACGGTGCTGTTCTTTTATGACATGTTCCTGGGCTATGACCATAGCTTCTCTCAGATCCTTCGTGAGAGACATCACATACTTGTCGTAGCTGACCACAGCTGGATCATTCAGGACTGTCCGGAAGAGTATATCGACAGGGAGACGAGGAGTACGCCCAAACATCAGATAGAAAGGTGCATAGCCAGTTGACTCATGCGCTGTGCTATTGTACATGAACGTCAGAGTTTGCAAACGCCTCGGCCAGTTGATTTTTGCCTCTGGTTCAAGCGCTCGGATCATGTTACCGAGAGTTCTATTGAAACGTTCCACACTACCGTTACCCATCGGGTGATACGGGGTTGTGTGCGACTTTCTGACACCGGAGACTCTGAGCAGCTCACTCACTAGTTGACTCTCGAAGCTAGCTCCCTGGTCGCTGTGGATACGTTCTGGGAACCCAAAGACGCAGAAGAACTTGTCCCATAGAACTCTCGCCACCTGTTTGGCTGACTGATCTTTGCAGGGGAATGCCTGGGCCATTCTTGTAAAATGGTCAGTAACAACTAACACATCAACTGACTTGTTCCTTGAGTCCTCCGCTGACCAGAAATCAATGCAAACCAGCTGAAGTGGCCTGGTTGATGTGATACTCTGCAAAGGCGCCCTCGCAGCAGGTTCAACAGTCTTACTGACAATACACCGCTGGCAGTTACGGACGTAGTCTCTTACGTCTCTGTCGAGGTTGAGCCAGAAGAACCTCTGTCTGGCCAAGCCAAGACTCCTGAACTGACCTTGATGGCCGGCATGGTCATGAACACCTCTCAGAACTTCAACTTTCTTAGACTCAGGAACCACATACTGGCGGCGTTTTGACTTCACGACTTGATCCCTCGAGACTCTGTAGAGTATCCCATTGCTCACAACAAGTTTCTCCCAGTGCTTCAGGTACCTCATGACTGTGACTGATTCCTTATCTCTCTCTCTCCTGGAGGGTCTCCGATGTCTCTCCACATAGTACAAGACTCGAGAGAGAGTTCTGTCTCTGAGCTGTTCATCCCGGAGTTCCTTCTCACTGTAAGCAGGAAGTGAGTCCTGACCACCTGGGACTAACTGAGGCAAATGGTGCAAGACTGCTACAGCACGCGTTCTTGCTCCGACCTCCCACAGATCGTCATATGACTGTAGAACAACAGACACTTCATCCATCTCCATAGATTGAGCGTGGACATGCAGAGGTGATGGGACACTTTGAGCGTAACTCTCTGCCTGGCGTGGAGTGTCACCACTATCATTGGACGACCGGAAGGCGTCCTGTACAGAAGCACTCGACACATCCTGGACTTCGGAGAGGAGATTCTTGTAGGGCTCTTCAAGTAATCTGTGACTGACTCTCTGCTTGACGAAAGGCACACGACTCAAGGCATCAGCGACAACATTCTGTGGGCCTGGCACGTACTTGATGTCGAAGTTATAGCTCGCTAACTTAGCCACCCATCGTTGCTCGCAGCAGTCCAGCTTGGGCTTCGTCATGATATGAGTCAATGGATTATTGTCCGTCCAAACAGTGAAATCATGCCCCTTCAACCAATGGCTAAACTTGTCACAGACACTCCACTTCAAGGCTAGAAATTCCAACCGATGGGCTGGGTAGTTTCTCTGAGACTGAGAGAGGGACTTGCTGGCGAATGCGATTGGCCTCGCTCGGTCTTCACCCTCTTGGATCTGCGACAGGACAGCACCGATGCCATCAAGGGACGCGTCCGTTGACAGCATGAAGGGACGGCTGAAATCAGGGTGAGCCAGGACAGCCGTCTCAACCAGCGCCGTTTTCAGCTTCTGGAAAGCCTGCTCCGTTTCGGGGGTCCAGTCAGTAACCTTCAACTTCCTGCTTTGTGACCTTTGTTTGGACTGTTTCACCTTCCCTTTTCTCTTCTGGCCCGTCAACAGAGAGAAGAGAGGCTTTGCAATAGCGGAGAAGCTAGGCACAAAGTGCTGGTAATAATTGATCATCCCCAAGAAAGATCTGATTCGTTTCTGTGAGGGGGTTACACCGTCCGCTTCCATCAGGTCAGCACTTGTCATCTTTGCGATGCTCTCAACTTTGCTGGGATCAGTCAACACACCGTTGTCATTAATTATGTGGCCGAGGAATTTGACGGATTTCCGGAGAAAAAAACACTTCTTGGGGGCCAATTTCAGGTTATGACCACGCAGTCTACTGAACACCATCTCCAAGCGTTCCAGAGCTGTCCTCTCATCAGGGGCGTACACCAATAAATCATCCAGATAAACCAGTAAGCTCAGATAGTTCTGGTCTCCGAAAATGCTAGTCATCATACGCATGAAGCTCCCAGGACTATTACAGAGGCCCTGCGGGAGGCGATTATACTCATACAAGCCCATAGGTGTTGTAAAGGCAGAGTACTTTCTGTCATCCTCGTGTAGTGGCATGTTATAAAACCCTGAGGTTAGATCCATAGTACTAAACAAGGAGTTACCTCCAAGTGCAGCTAAGCAGTCGGCCTGGTGAGGGAGAGGGTGAGCATCCTTCAGGGTCCTCTTGTTCAGCCAGCGAAAGTCTGTACAGATACGGAGATCTCCGTTCTTTTTCCATACAAGAACCAACGGAGATGCATATTCACTGGTTGACTTCCTGATTATATCTTTCTCCTCCATCTCACTCAGTACTTGGCGCAACTTCTGATACTGACTGGGGGGCACTCGTCTGAATGGGAGCCGGAATGGCCTGTGATCTGAGAGGTGAATGCGATGTATGAAGCCCTTTGCCTCTCCACAATCCAGGTGATGGCGTGAGAAGATGTCCTTGTAGCGCACAACCAGGTCAGCCATCTTGCTTCTACACTGTTCAGACACGTCACAGGAGTGTATGTCGAGCCCACTCAATCCCATGTACTTCAGTTCCTCATCAACAGTGCGGGCCGCATTTTCACTGGACGGGGTTACTTGACAGCAACTGAGTAGTGGGACCTCAGCAGGTCCGGTCTCATCCATGTCCTCGAGCGCAATGCAGGAGAAGACGTCGGCCAATTTAGCATTGCGTCTTACCAAGACGGGCCTGTCGGACGAGTTGATCAGCTTCAATGGAACCCATCCGTCTCCCCACAAAGGAGTAACAACTCTGGCCACCAGAACCCCTCTTGGAGCTGAGCGACACGATGTGGGCTCTGTCATCACAGCGCTACCAGGAGACACAATAGTGGACTTGGGTAGCTTGCCCCACATCAGGTACTCCCGACCAGGCTCAAGACACACGGCTGAGTTGCACCTGACTGTGCCTATCTTGTCAGGTATGACGTCACCTCGCCAACGGTTCAGACCAGCGAGCATCGAGAGAAACTGTTCAGATTCTGGATCGCCAGCAGGACAGGGCGTAGACACAGCCTTCCAGTAGCCATCACATTGCTTATACTGCCGGAGGATATATTTAATAACATTGGTGCCTAGTATCAACTCATCATGCTGGCCTTCAACTACCAGAGTGGGAACCATAATCCTACAGCCATACACCTCCATTTCCACGTTGAAAGCTGACTCAGGCTTGACACGGCGACCACCACAGCCAACAAGCACCACATTTGAACTGAACTGGTTATGCTCTGTAGCAACTCCAACCTCTCTAAGCTTTCCCTCTGCCGTCTTACTCATTGTACAAGCCATAGACCCACTGTCTAGCATAGCATTTAGAGTCACTGTATTACCAACTGTCACGGGTGTGTAGAAAAGGCTGTCACTACCACTAATTGTATGCGTATTCTGATAAACAATATCTTCAGAGTTATCACTTGAGCTTTTGAGAGCTATATACACTGTCTCAGCACTAGATTCGTCCTCACAATGGGAGTTTACTTGGCGACCTATACTTTCTCCCTCTGAATACAGGCCACCTAGTTTCCCTGAGGCTGAGGTGCTCGGGACGACCTGGTGGGACACTCAACTTTTGTGTGACCTGGGGCTAAACAGACAAAGCACAGCCTCTCTGACATGCAGTGTGAGATGGTAGTGTGTCTACTGTCATCACAGACTCGGCAGGCCTTCTCACGGGCGCCACCCTGGTATCTTCCACCACGAGGAGCACTGTCACGCTGCTGCACTTTCCCCATCATCTGCTCCAGCCTCTCCATAATGCGAGCAAGAATCCTGTCTTCAGATTGCTGAGTGTTCTGGGCCACAGCAGTCGCGGAGGAGGGGCACGGAAGCTGGCCTAAAGCATGGTCCTGGGAAGGAATGAGGGTAGAAGGCAGACACTGTGTGTGGTACACTGGACTATGGGCAGGAGCAGGGGGGTACTGGGTGGAACACTGCTCAGACACAGACTGAATCGAAGGCTCTGGATGAGACTGCACAGTGTGGAGGGCGGTGGCATGGCTCTTCAATGGCACAGAACTACCGGTCCTGCCAGAGGCTCTCAGCTCTCTCTGGTAATTATCAATCTTCAACTGTATGTCTCGTGAGCTCCACTCCTCAATAGCCTTGCATTCCAGAATACGGGATAGTCCAGAGTCCGGGCAATGCCTGACAAACATCCGTGCTACCTCTTCACCTATGTTCTCCATCCTCCTACCTTGTCTGCGAAGGCCCTCACCAGCTACATCAGCTGCTTTGTTGATCCTCAACCAGTAGTCTACAGGGTTCTCATTGGGTCTGGGTAGAGTGGCATAGAAATCTGACAACGGGAGGCATGATGACACATCACTGAAGTACTTGAGAAGGATATCATAGATGAGATCAGGGTTCTGCTTCACATCAAGTGTCTGATCGCTACGCAAACCAACCCTCACGACATCCTTTGCCTTACCCATCAGCCTTGCCAGTATCTCCTCAGCCTGTTCATGCATTGGACATTTCTGCTTTCTCAGATAAGCTTTAGACATGTCAATCCAATCCTGGACTGAACACTTATCAGAACTATCACCTCGGAACATTGGTGGTTCCCTGTCTGATTTTACATTCACAGTAACGCGCGGAACCTCCTGTCTAACAACATTAGGATCAGTTACAGGATCTGGAGGCGATGTGCAGTTGAGGTGTGCACTGCTCATACTACTTGAGTGAACTACACCAGCTGAAATTAACTTGGTTACAATGGACTCGCCAATCTGAGCACCTAGCTGACCCATCATGTCTGAAAGGTGATGAAGAGCTTCAGTGTCATTAACACAGGGTGTGGATGTGGGAGGAGCCTCCCCTGTAAACTGTCCGACAGCAGCACAACCTGGGTCCTGACCTGACCCTGTGCCTCTACCACTGTCAGTAAACAACTGGGAACACCCCACCTCCCTACTATTGACAGCACTGTCAATGTCAATGTCACTGTCACTGTCAATGTCTATGACAGCACTGTCTGCTCTGCTCTGACATGCCCCCCATGCACCCCTCCCCATAGGCAACACTGGACTGGCAAAAATCTCATCATTAAAACCTGGCCTCTGAGCCATAGTGGTACAGACTTGCGTTGTGTAATATTACTGAATGAAAAAAATAATAATAATAATAATGTTTAAAAAAATATATAAAGTTACAGCAGGACATAAAAACCAAAACAATCAAAGCACTTTTTAAACTGATATAATCACAGACCTCAGACTGAATGACCATTTACTATAATACTCTGACCACACTTGATCTATCACACTAAGACCTGGCATCCACGCAGCATCCACGGAGATCGGCGTTCAGCTGATCTTGAGATCGACGTGTCACGGCACCAGTGTAACGATGGTCAAACAGCCAAACTTCTTTCAATCAATTCTTTTATTTGGCCTGCAGAGAAGACATATAGAACACAATTCTTCTCTGGTCTGCTTGTGAATCCATTAAGATGGCGGCCATGTTCTCCCACCACCGTCTATGTACATTTCACATCAGGACAATTTGTTCACAGAAAGAACACAAACTTCCCTCAAACATTACAAATAACAATTACAAACAACATGTGGAGCGACATACCTGCAGAGAAGACATATAGAACACAATTCTTCTCTGGTCTGCTTGTGAATCTGCACGTTCAAAACAACATACAATAAATGTTCTGTTTCACATCATCACAATACATCACATCATCACAATACATGTAAAAACAAACAGTACAGTACTACACCAACACCTTCACCCTACATTACAAGATTCTCCATACAAACAACAAAACACGAGGAGCATTTCACATCACGCACATACCCATTAAGATGGCGGCCATGTTCTGGCACCACCGCAAGTACGGCAACAAGAGAAGGACAAAAGAACGTGCAGACCTGCAGTACACCCAAACTCCAAAGGGGGGCTCCAACAACAACCAGGACTGCTCAAAGCACGGCGAAACTCATCTACATTCACCACAACTAAACATACATTCCCAACTCTGTTACACCTACACTTTTTACTGCATTTCGTTGTTTGATGCTTGTCCTCTGCAATAAGTTGAATCTAATCTAAAATGTATGTTTAAAATGATGGTGTAGGCAAATTTATTAGAGAACTGACATAACTACAACGGTGTTTGAAGCCTTTCTAAATGATGTTCTTCTAGCATTGTAACTGGACCCTGGATTTGGCATAGATTATTATTTCTTATGATTACTGATGGATAGATGATTCACTTACTTAGACAGATGTATTTATTGTAACTCGATTTGCATGAAGGCTTCTGTTAAAATGTCAAGAAAATAAATATTAAATTAAGATCAACCCCTCTCACCTGAGGCAAGGATCGAACCAGCAACCTTTTAATTGCAAGCCGGCTGCCTTAACCCCTGTGCCAAACAGACCACACCACTGCTAGTGTAGATGCAAGCTAATACACATACCTATTTTTTTACACCGTTTTATTTATTTATCTATCTATCTATCTATCTTGGACACTATCAAACTATCTATCTATCTAGCACACTATCAAACTATCTATCAAATTATCAAATGATCTATCTAGTATCTCGTAAAAGGTGGGAACTACTATTTCCAAAAAGTCACTTGACGGGAACTGTGGTTCGGGATTTAGTTTCCGCCTGTGAGACATTTTTGACACACTTCTTACTTAAACCAGACCGGAAATCTGGTCGCTACCAGGTTTGTTCTGAAGGATTGCCAAGCAGCGATTTTTTTGTCACTTTCATGGAACCGAACTCGAGCTGAAGTTAATGCGAATTATCAAAACTAGCCAGGATTGGCTCTAATCGCCGTTTTGGAATAGGGCCCTGAGTTCATTGACGTTTATTTATTTATTTAGAATCCCATAATGGAAAATTATCTCATATCCATAATTGTATTTGCCACAGTGAATTCAAGTTGATATAGTAAAGGAAGTGGCTGGAAATGTGTTTATTTGGTTTGGTTTAAAAGCTAAGCATTAAGCGAATAGGACGAAAATGATCTGTCATATCCATAAATACTTGAAATACGAAAATGATCTATCTCATATCTCGAAATGAATAGTAAACGCATAGTGGGCGGCGATTTAGAGAAGGGTCCAGCTGCATCCGTCGTTTGGCGACACCCGGACGCATGAAGCCCATATTTGGTTCGAACGCGTCATCACAGAAGTAACCGCGAGAAACCGCGAGATTTTGAAGGAACTTAGAGGACCGTGAGATTTTAAAGGACATTAAGACGAACAAGAAGTTGAAGACGCAAGTGATAAGTGTTACGAGAGTTGACCTGCAGGTGGCACCACCTGCAGTGAGTGTTACTTACCTGTGAGCTTGTTGAGCTTGTTGATTCATTCATTACTATGCTAGCACAGACATAAGATGTACGTTCGGTATTGTCCTTGAACTGAGAGTAAAGACTTTGATTATAACCGTATCCGCATGATCATTTTAACATGGTGTCAGAACTGGACTCAGCGGCAAACGACAGAAGAAGGGAATAACATACCCAAAGACGAAAAAACATTCTGATAACTATCGTTACTGCTGAGACGGACCGCGCTAGCTATCACAAACGCAATGGCTGAAGCTAAAGCTATTTACCCGGCGATTCCAGTGCCGGAACGGATGGACATGAAAGGGGATGCATATAGCAACTGGACATTCTTTAGAGCACAGTGGGAAAACTACGAGATTGCAACTGGGCTGGATACAAAGGATGACAAGATCCGCATAGCTACCCTACTAACCATAATAGGTAAGGAATGCCACATGCTGCAACGGCACCTTCACATGACAGAAGCAGACAGACTCAAACCTGACAAGATTCTAGATGCACTTGAACAGCATTTCGAACCATCCAGGAATGTGATTTATGAACGGTATATATTCAATAGCACCCAACAGAGCCAGAGTGAGTCAGTAGACCAATATGTTGCAAACTTAAGGAAGCTAGCACATACATGTAACTTTAGCGAGCTGAATGAAGAAATGATACGTGACAGGCTTGTCATTGGGACAAAAGACATTAGCGCACGCACGCGCATGCTGAGAGAAGCTAAACTCACCCTAGCGGCAGCCGTAGACATGTGCAGGGCAAGCGAACAAGCACAGATACAAAACAAAAGAATGAGCGGAGGTGAGCAGGAGACTGTGAGTTATGCTTCAAGAGAAAGACGTTCAGAGGGGCGTGGCTTCACTCGACACAAGCCGACAGAACCTCCAAGCACCACAAGTAGAGAAAGGAAACCAGGAGTCACATGCCACTACTGTGGGTCTACACATGAACGTCTGAAATGCCCAGCATATGGAACCATTTGCAAAACCTGTGGCAAGAAAAACCATTTTGCTAAGGTATGCAAACAAGCACAACACAAACGTCATGTTAACGTAATGCAGGATGCATACAATGAGCCAGATAGTGAATCACCAGATGAAATGTGGTACATTTCACATGTAAACTCTATACAGGACACAGCACACAAACTGTTTGTCAATCTAAAGCTTACCCCACAAATGCATGGAAAAGTGACATATGACCCCAGCCACACAGTGAAATGTCAATTAGACACAGGCTCCACTGTCAATGTATTAAGCTACCGAGACCTACAATGCATTACACAGGATGGCAACCCTGCTCTTCGTCCCAGCAAAGCCACTCTCAAGCTATATGATGGGTCATTGATAAAGCCAACTGGAGAAGTCAGACTGAAAACGGAACTTGATGGACAGACTCACATGCTAAATTTCCAGGTCATGGAGTCATCACAGGTCCCTCTGCTGTCAGCTGACACGTGCCAGAAACTGGATTTGATCAAGGTGAATCACAGACATACAGTTCATCATCTGGACACTCCACAAACGCCCACCAAAACGCATACAGCACACACGACAGAGGAGATAATATCCAAGTATGAAGATGTATTTGAAGGGCTTGGCTGCCTACCTGGTGAGCTACACCTGAAAGTCCACACTGATATACGGCCAGTACAACACCTGCCACGGCGGGTTCCAATACCACTAAAGAAAAAGGTCACAGAAGCGATACAGTCAATGGAAGAGCAAGGAATCATTGTTAAAGTCACTGAGCCCACGCAATGGATCATCAACATGGTCGTCATCGAGAAGCCAGGGAAACTGCGCACCTGCATTGACCCGAGTGCGCTCAACAAGGCTCTGCTGAGGTCCCACTATCAGATGCCTACCATAGAGGAGATATTGCCAGACATCGCGAATGCCAAGGTATTTTCAGTTTTAGATGCAAAGGATGGATACTGGCAGGTGAAGCTGGATGAGGAAAGCAGCTATCTCACTACATTCTGGACACCTCTGGGAAGATACAGGTGGTTAAGGATGCCATTTGGCATCAAGCCAGCAGCTGAAGAATACCAGCGCAGACAACATGATGTACTACAGGGACTGGCTGGTGTGAGTGTCATAGCTGATGACATCCTTCTCTATGGCTGTGGAGACACACAAGAGACAGCATTAGCTGACCACGACAAAAACCTTGCAGCCCTATTGCAAAGGGCGAGAGAGGTCAACTTAAAGTTGAACAAGAAAAAACTCAAGCTGAAGCAGCCCAGTGTGCCATACATGGGTCATCTTCTCACCACAGAGGGCCTACTCCCGGACCCAGAGAAGGTAACGGCGGTGCAAAACATGCAGACACCAACTGACATCAAAGCACTGCAGAGGTTTCTGGGGTTTGTAAATTACCTAGCTAAATTCCTTCCCCACCTATCTGATGTGTGTGAACCACTCAGGAGACTGACCGACAAGGACATCCAATGGGCGTGGCTTCCACAACATGACACAGCCATTGACACTGTGAAGACTTTAGTCACTCATCACCCAGTACTAAAGTATTATGACATGAGGGAGGAGGTAACAATTCAATGTGATGCTAGTGAAACGGGCCTCGGTGCAGCTCTCATGCAAAATGGACAACCTGTTGCATACGCCTCCAGGACTCTAACTCCCACAGAACAGAGATACGCTCAAATAGAAAAAGAATGCCTCGCTATTGTCTTTGCATGTGACAAATTTGATCAATACATTCATGGCAGGGAGAGCATCACAGTGCACAGCGACCACAAACCGCTCGAGGTGATCTTCAAGAAGTCCCTTCTCACAGCCCCCAAGAGGCTACAGAGGATGCTACTGCGGCTCCAACGCTATCAGCTACAGGTACAATACAAACAGGGCAAACTGCTACATGTGGCAGATTTCCTATCTAGAACTGCTCAACCCAATACAACACACACACACAAATGCAAACACCAGCCACAGTCTACGCCATGGGCCTGACCACTGAAGCCCTCGAACACGTGGATCACAGCAGCTGTACCAACATCTCTACCAAGACCCAAGAGTCCATCAGAGCCGCCACACTCAAAGATCCCTTATGTCAGGTTCTGCATGCCCGAATCGCTGGAGGCTGGCCCATCTCCAAGCAGGCAGTAGATCAAACACTGAGACCGTTCTGGACATTCAAAGAGGAGCTGGCAACCGATAATGGCCTGATATTCAAGGGTGACAGGGTTTTCATCCCAGAGTTACTACAAAATGACTTCCTATCAAAGATACATTCAGGGCACTCCGGCAGTGAAGCTAGCCTCAGGAAAGCACGGGACACAGTATTCTGGCCAGGAATAACAGAACATGTCAAGGCCTATGTCAACAGATGTAGCACATGCAACTCCCTTCAGAGGAGACAACCAAAAGAATCACTCAATCCCCATCATCTCCCTAAACTCCCATGGTCTAAGGTAGGCATGGACCTATTCACTGTGAACCACTCACACTACCTTATAATGGTTGACTACTACTCTGACTACTGGGAGCTGGATGAATTGGAGGACACCACAGCTTCTACTGTCATCGATCGATGCAAACACCAGTTTAGCCGTCATGGCATACCTCACACAGTAATCTCAGACAATGGCCCACCCTTCTCGGGACTTGACTTTCAGACCTTCGCGAATGACTGGGACTTCCGACATGTAACGTCATCACCATACCACAGCCAAAGCAATGGCAAGGCGGAGTCAGCTGTTAAAATAGCCAAAACACTGCTAAAGAAGACGGCGTTGGCAGGAGAGGACCCATGGAAGGCAGTGCTGGCATGGAGAAACACTCCAACGGAGGGACTTGACAGCTCCCCAGCTCAGCGACTCATGTCCAGACGCACGCGAACACACCTGCCTTCCAAGGACCTTCTGCTTCAACCTCTGGTAGTGCACAATGTGATAGAAAAAAAGCAAACAAAGGGGCTTATTTCAAAACACCACTATGATGCACATGCCCATGACATGCCAGTGATCATTCAAGGGGAGACAGTCCGAGTCTTGCTACAACCCAATGTACCCAACAGTGCATGGGCGCTTGGCATTTGCACTGACCAGAAGAGTGACAGGTCATATGAAGTGATGGTACATGGTAAAACATACCGAAGGAACAGGAAACACATCCGTCCAGTGGACGAAACAGTCCGACTATCACCGCCTCAGAACCCTGAAGGAGAGGACGACTGGGGTACATGGGGTCGAGCTGAAACTAATCCCGACGAGTACGCTCCAGCACTGGATGAAGACACAGTCCAGCCGGCAGACCCTGAGCCTCAAGGTCTCCGGCAGACCAGAACCAGGTCCAACATCAAGCCACCGGAGAAATATACCAAAGACTATGTGACTTAACAATAATACTCCCCCCCACCCCCCCCCCCAAAAAAAAAAAAAAAAAAAAAAAAGAGGAATGATAATGGAATGTTTATTATCTTATTTACTGTTCATTGTTTATTGAGTGGCCACTGTAAGGACTAAATGTTTAAGTTCAGTACCTCTGAGAGAATCGCTTCAATCGCTTCATTGATTATGTGAAAGGAGATGTTACGAGAGTTGACCTGCAGGTGGCACCACCTGCAGTGAGTGTTACTTACCTGTGAGCTTGTTGAGCTTGTTGAGCTTGTTGATTCATTCATTACTATGCTAGCACAGACATAAGATGTACGTTCGGTATTGTCCTTGAACTGAGAGTAAAGACTTTGATTATAACCAGGGGCGCCGCTAGGGGGTGGTAAGTTAGGACGATTCTAAGGGCCCAGCACTGACAGGGGCCCATGAGAATCTTTTTTTAAAAATATATTATATTTATAAATAATATTATTATTATTATCATAAGGACGTTAATGTAGCCGAATTCAAGTTTTGTTTCTCTATGTTTAACAAAATTAAGCCTTATTATTTACCCCTCTATTTATTCATTGCATGGTTCAGTCCACCGCGCGCGAGCTGCTAGACTAGACTAGAGGAACGTTACCGCAAATATTCTGACAAGGAGAGAGACGATGTCGTGAAAGGCAAAGCCAAAGTCAGGGTCTCAAAAGAGAAAAGTAAAAGTAAAGAACGAGGAGAGTGACAAAAAAGGGCGACAGCTAGTATGTAGGCTATCTATCTAGACAACAGTGGTTTAGTGATCTAATCACTGCGTGGATGATCTAGTTAGCTCGCTATAGCTAATTAACATTAACTTCAAGTAAAGTTAACAGTATAATTTCAGTGAAATGTATGAGATGAGTGCAATTTTGGTCCAAATATAGATTATTAGAGCTCAGTGAATTTGTATCCAGCAGCTATGCACTCTTGCTATAGCTAGCTAGCTAACTAGTATAATGTTACATGCTAATCACGTCATGCACAGATGCAGTTTCAGGATCAGGACTCCTTCCCTCAACCCACCTCCCAGTTGAAGGAGAAGGAGGTGAGCAGTAGGAGTTTGGGGTTAACAAACATATTTTGAATATTTTAATGTATGCTGCATTACCATGCATGCATTGAATACAACTTTAGCTAATATTCATATTTAGTTAATAGTTCTTCCAGTAATTGCAATAACATTGACCACTGGCATCTTAATAATATTGTTAGCTAGCTAGATAACATCTAAGTTAGCTAATCTGGTGTAATGTATGTATTATTATGTTAATACTGTGACACAGGCCAATGAAAAGGGCTACCTGTAGGCGAAGTCATTTTTCTGTTTTTTACATGTGCTTAAACTACAGATTGTAAGCTTTCAAATGATGCATCATACATTGAAATCGGAAACAAATTGAAGACGACATGAGTATTTGAAAGTTGCTACACCTGAAATCACTAAGCACAGAAAATCCCCATCAAAGATAATGAATCCCCATCAAACAACAAGAAACGAAGTCATTGTGTTATAGATTACACTTATTTAATTAACGTAAAACTGTTCGGAAAAATAACGAGTGGGTACTTCACATCTTCGAGTTGAATGTTAGCTAAAAAAACGAAAATCTGGGAAAAAAAAAAAAAAACTTTCAAGACGAATTAGACGTCTTTCTCATTTCCGAGAGGTGTCCAGAAACACCAGGAGCAGTCACCTATTATAGGACATATTATGAATTATGTACCTATGGATACTCCATGCCAGGGCCCTCTTCAAGCAAGGCAGCCAGAGAGGAGAGCAGAGGTAAAGAGGCAGAAGAAGAAGAGCAAGAAGTAACAAAGGACAATGACAGCAGCACAGCAAGTTGGCTTCATCACTAGATTTCAAGGATCTTATTAAAGATGTTGCTACTAAGAAGGCCCAGCGTTTAGCTTTGATTTGATTTGATCTCTTTACATCTTGAATCGTTGTGCATTAGGCTAGATATCGTTTTTAGCTCTCCAGGTATACTATTCCACAGTACTGCCGCAGTGTAAAAATAAAAATCTTCCCATTTCACATTCAATTTCGCTGGCACCATGACTGTGTTGCTCCCTCTTGTATAAGACACGTTTGTCTTTGTGTGAAACAA
Organism: Nansenia antarctica; assembly: GCF_963989245.1. Taxonomy (NCBI): domain Eukaryota; kingdom Metazoa; phylum Chordata; class Actinopteri; order Argentiniformes; family Microstomatidae; genus Nansenia; species Nansenia antarctica. The sequence goes on from NC_137678.1 coordinate 12,140,567, forward strand.
GCAATGCTGAGTCAGTAAATATCTCTCTGCTGTAATTCTTCATTGATCTAATCCTGACAGTATTATGGCCAACTGATCTTTACAAGATCTACATTTATTTAGACACAATACCACCCCATTACAATTATATTTTTTACTTTTTGTGTGATTTATACTTTTATAATTGGGTTCCAATCTTCATTTAATTATACTTTTGTCCTTGTGTTGTTCAAGTCTTAATTTAATAAGTTAAAGAATGTTGAGATTTCTTTGCTGAATTGTTGATTCCTGTATTAACTGTAATTTTAAATTACATTTACAAAAGACGTCCATCATTGGATTTCTTGCAGTGCATCAATAGTTCATCAACTTCAACTGGGTTTAGGTTGATGGGTGGTTTAGGTGGGGGGGCCCAAAATGATATTCTGTCATGGGGCCCAGAATCTCTAGCGGCGCCCCTGATTATAACCGTATCCGCATGATCATTTTAACAATAATAATAAGAAGAATTACAAATACAATGGCAAATGCAGCTCAGGTGAGAATTTCGAAATATTATTAATGAACATGTTATAGTTTTCAGATATGTATTTATTATTTAGGTTGTTGGATGTGTTTTGCATTTGGCTGTTTCGCACGTAGTTTTGTTCATAAATCAGGCTTGGCTAACTGGGTAATCCTATGTGGTATAGCGTTATCAGATATTAGATTAGATTCAACTTTATTGTCATTGCTGAGTACAAGTACCAACAACTAAATGCAGTTTGGCATATAACCAGAAGTGCAAATAGTGACAAAACAAAGATAATTATATACAGTTATGAGCTATGTACAGTTCATGTATTTCTATTCTATTTGTATTTATATCCCCCCTATTTATGTCTATTTATGTCTAATTCTTGTTTTTTTAATTATCTGTGGACTATGTTTCCAATAAGAAAGCCATGGAAATGTATAAATGTGGACCACAGTATGACTTGATGTAAGCTGGAAACATGAGGAGAGTGCTAATACAATTTCCATGACAGTTTGCAACCACTGATGCATGTGAGTTTCTTAAATTATTTATTAATCACTTCTTTATAATATGTTGTCTCATCAGTGAGAAGCAGCTGTTTGACCATTACATGGTCGAAAATTTGAGCGAAGAAGAAAAAAGGAAGCTGAAAGACCATAGAGACAATGTTAAAAGAGCATTGGCGATAACAGCAATGATTTATCACTCATAAGATACACACCGGCTAGACCCCTAAGGTCTAGTGGCACTTTTCCTGGAGGCGCTGTGTACTGGTTTTTCGCCCCTGCTTGCCTGCCGTGCGCCGGGCTCCCTGGGCCTCTCCTCGGGGGCCCCCGGCCGGCCTGCGTGCTTGGTCTGTTCTGCCGCTGGGGCACCTGACCCGGCTAGCCTCGTGCAGGCCTATGATAGTCTGAGCCTGGTGGGCTGGGCCGGGTGCGCCGGTGGTGGGGCGGGTCGGGCGTGTGGGGTCCCTCGGGGGGGTTGTGGGGGCCGCGGCTTTGCACTGGTGGGCAAACTGGTAAGTAGTCGCTCTACGACTAGAGGGCTGCAGGGGAATTTTCCTGGATGCACAGTGCACAGGTTTTTTACCCTTGCGTCCTTTTGACCAAGCTATCACTGGAACCTGGACACTGGACACAACACTGAACACTACACTAGACTGGACACTGAACATCTGTCATTATGTGAAGCACATTGAGTTGCATCTTGTGAGAAGCGCTATACAAATAAAACTTGAATTGATTTGATCCCTTGTACACTTTTTTGGGCATTTGTGTTGCAACACACCTGTACATTCTGCACTCTACCCTGTTAGGCCCTTATTTTACTCTAGACAGAAGGGTTGTAACACTTGTTATTAATTCCATTTGGTATACCTCATAAACTTTCTTGCATTTCTGGTGTTTGCATTTTACATATTATGCTATCTACATGTCGCACTGGATGGGGTTAGTGCTGTTGACTCATCAGAAAGTAAAGACTAATTCACAGAGTGTATGAAGATTCCAGTAAGGGTTTTGTGAAGGAGCCCTAGTGCTGTTGACTCATCAGATATAGAATGTTTTATTTAGCTCATCAGTGGACACTCAGCACCATGGACACCTCCAGCCCAGCACCTTGCACCACGGTTCCTGCCCTGCTCCATGGATTACAACGATGATCGCCTGACCCTTGCCTGACTCCACCAAGTCCTTTGCCTGACCCCTCAAACCTGTGTGACCTAATAAAGTCCCACACCTGGGGTCATTGACATTCATTTATTTATATACAGTTAGGTCTGGAAGTATTTGGACAGTGACACAATTTCCATAATTTGGGCTCTGTATGCCACCACAAAGGATTTGAAATGAAACAATCAAGATGTAATTGAAGTGCATACTTTCAGCTTTAATTCAAGGGGTTGAACAAAAATATTGTTTGAAACGTTTAGGAATTGCAAACATTTTTATACACAGTCCCCTATTTTCAGGAGCTCAAAAGTAATTGGACAAATTAACATAATCATAAATAAAATGTTCATTTTTAATACTTTGTCGAGAATCCTTTGCAGGCAATGACTGCCTGAAGTCTGGAACAAATGGACATCACCAAATGCTGGGTTTCCTCCTTTGTGATGCTTTGTCAGGCCTTTACTGCAGCAGTCTTCAGTTGTTGTTTGTTCGTGGGTCTTTCTGCCTTTGGTTTTGTCTTCAGCAAGTGAAATGCATGCTTGATTGGGTTGAGATCAGGTGATTGACTCTGGCCATTGCAGAATATTCCACTTCTTTGATGACCTGTCCTGTCCTTTGATGACCTGTCCTGGAAGAACAACACAACAGCCACCATCAAGAAGGCACAACAGCGGCTCTACATCCTGAGAGTCCTCAGGAAGGAACACAACAAGCAGGAGATACTGGTGGCCTTCTACCGCGGCGCAGTGGAGAGCATCCTCACCTACGGCATCTGCAACTGGTTCTCCAGCTGCACAACCGCGGAGAGAAATGCGCTACAGAGAGTCGTGAGAACAGCCCAGAAGATCACCGGCGCCCCCCTCCCCTCTCTGGAAGAGCTGTACAACACACGCTGTCTCAGGAAGGCCTCCAAGATCTCCAGAGACCCAACCCACCCTGGGTACGAACACTTTACCCGGCTGCCCTCGAAAAGGCGGTACAGGACCATGGCCGCAAGGACAAACAGACTGAAGAACAGCTTCTACCCCAGGGCCATCCAGGCCCTGAACACAGCAAAGACCTAGGTTCTGGGCCCTGGACAGTCTGGACGGATTGATGGCAGCTGCTGGACTGAGAAAAAAAAAACAGGTGTAGTGCTGAGGCACAAATATGTAAATTTCTAGCCTGCAAACTGCGACACTTCAAATGAATGTGCAATAACACTATGTGCAATATGACAACCCTAGTCGTCTATCTGTACAGTATAGTATAGTGGATAGTGTACATAGCCTTTATTTATGTAAACCAGCTCCTTCCCTTCTTGTGTTTTTTTAGTTTTTTTTTTCTTTCCTAGCACCGGGGGAGCCACCCCTCCTAAATTTCGTTGTTTGGTACCTGTACTATAGCAATGACAATAAAGACCATTCATTCATTCATTCATTCATTCATTCATTCATTCATTCATTCATTCATTTGCCTTAAAAAAGTCCTGGGTTGCTTACACACTATGTTTTGGGTCATTGTCCATCTGTATTGTGAAGCACCATCCAATCAACTTTGCTGAATTTGTCTGAATCTGAGCAGACAGAATATCCCTAAACACGGATAGCGGACACAATTAATCTGTCTGCTTCTGTCTTCTGTCACATCATCAATAAACACTAGTGACCCAGTGCCATTGGAAGCCATGCATGTCCATGTCATCACACTGCCTCCACGTTTTTTCACAGATGATGTGGTATGCGTCGGATCATGAGCCGTTCCAAGCCTTCTCCATACTTTTTTCTTTCCATCATTCTGGTACAGGTTGATCTTAGTTCCATCGGTCCAAAGAATGCTGTTCCAGAACAGCGCTGGCTTTTTTAGATGTTTTTTTGTCAAAGTCTAATCTGGCCTTTCTATTCTTGAGGTTTATGAATGGCTTGCACCTTGTGGTGAGCCCTCTGTATTTGCTTGTGTGAAGTCTTTCTTTTATGGTACACATGGATAATGATATGCCTACCTCCTGGAGACTCTTCTTCACTTGGCTGGATGTTGTGATGGGGTTTTTCTTTACCATGTAAAGGATCCTGTGATCATCCACCACTCTTGTCTTCCATGGACGTCCAGACCTTTTTGTGGTGCCGAGCTCACCAGTGCGTTCTTTTTTTCTCAGAATGTACCAAACAGTTAATTTGGCCACTATTAATGTTCCCACTATCTCTCTGATGGATTTTTGTTTTGTTTTTACAGCCTAAGGATGGCCTGTTTCACTTGCATTGAGAGCTCTGTTGACTGCATGTTGTGCGTATAGCTTCCAAATGCAAATGCCACACTTGGAATCAACTCAGACCTTTTACCTGCTTAATTGATAAAGAAATAATAAAGGAAAAAATAGCCCACACTGGCCCATGAAACAGCTTTTGAGTCAATTGTCCAATTACTTTTGGTTATTATATATAAAAGAGCTATAATTCATAAACCCTTCCTTCAATTTGGATGTGAATACCCTTAACCTAAAGCTGAGAGTCTACACTTTAAGCCCACCCCTATTTCTAGGAGTAATATTAGACAGTAAATTCTGTTGGAAATCTCATATAAGATACGTTAGATCCAAAGTATCAAGGAGTATTGCAGTATTGTGCAGGGCAAAACATATTCTGGAACAGAGGATGTTGTATACTCTATATTGTTGTCTTGTCTTACCCTATTTGAGTTAATGTGTGGAGATATGGGGAAATGCATATAAAAGCACTTAAAACCCATTGAATACACTACAGAAAAAAGCTATGAGAATTGTACATAAGGTCGGATATCGTGATCACACAAATAACTTGTTCCTAATGTCAAATGCCTTAAAGCTCATGGACTTATTCAAATTTAAATTGGCACAGTTAATGTATAAAGCAAAGACTCAAGAACTCCCAGGTAACATTAACAAATGATTTATAGAGATTGATTGATTGATTTTGATTGAAAACTTTATTAGAAGATTTGCAGAAGTAGGTACATGAAAGTACATATTACATACAAGGTCAACTAAAAGGATAAAAACCCAAGAAAGCCACTGGCTTATTTCAATTGGGGTCCTTGATTTTCAATTCATCGTTACATGTAAGACAGACAGGAAAAGAAACTAGTACTATCTACAAGATAATACAGACAAATAACTATTACTGATAAGATGATGCTTTGTCCCCAATGAATGAATCAATCGATCGGAATCACCAAGGTCAGCTCAGTTGGACAGTTTGAAGAGGTTTATTCGTCTGATCAGAGATTCATCTTGTTCCATGCATTTACAACATGAATGGACCTCTCCTCCCATGCGCCCAGTCTTATGGTCCAAATAACTGCTGAGTTAGCCCTCAGCTGTGTAGTTGTCAATCATGAACGGGCCGTTCTGCCTGGCAACTCTGGTCATACGATTCCTGTCTTTCCCTAAATATATTGACCTCTTGACCCACTCTCCCTTGCTGGCTATTTGACCTACTTTCGTGACCCAGATATGTTAGCCTAGCCAGCAGTTTCACACAAGAGAGCTGCCTAGTGAGTTCATGTTTAATGTCTACACATTATCTATGCACACTATGAAAACACATCATAACAATTACTATCTACAAGATAAAAATACATCCATCATGGGAAGAACAATACTAGATATACAATACAACAAAACATCAGGTATGTACAGCGGGTAGGACAGGTGGGGACATACACCACAGGTGGGGGCGGGGGACAAAACACAAAGTATGTACAGTGGGTAGTTCGGGTCTTTTAATCTGATTTTTGATTTAGAGGGTCCAGTTACGGATTGCAGCCTCCTGTAAATGTTTTTTGAGAGTGGTTTTGAAGGTGGGCAGTGTTTTGCACTCCTTTAAGATTATAGGAAGGGCGTTCCACATTTTTACTGCATAGTTTGCAAACGAGTTTAACCCCTTGTTTGTGGTGCAACGCGGTTGAACGTGGTTCGTAGAGCTTCCTCTGGTGTTGTATGTGTGGACGTTGTTCACTTTTTGGAAGTATGTTGACAGGTACTTGGGTGTCTTTGTGGTGTAGCGTATCTTGAAGACCAGGCCCAGTGCAAGCTGCTGCACTCTGTCAACTACTCGTAGCCAATCAAGGCTAAAAAATGAGCAGTGGTTAGATGTGTCCTAGGGTTGAGGCCTAGCAGAAGCCTAACCAGTTTATTTTGGGCTGTCTGGAGTCTTGTGGGATAAGGGATATCATTTGAGAGGTAACCACAACTTTAACAAGGGTTATGCTCACACCCATCTCAGGAGCAGGTGCATATCATTCTACGGAGTTACCATATGGAATGGGCTAGAGGAAAATATGAAGGAAAGCAGAAATATTGCTCTATTTTTAAAAGAAAAATATTTTTTGTTAAATACCAAAATGAGGAAAGGGAAGGTTGTTAATCTTCTGGAAACTAAGGTGTGGTTTTCTGTCTTTTTTACATTGTGGATACTGATGTTTGTTATTTATTTATTTAGTGTATTATTTACTTGTTTCAGTATTAAGAATGGAAAATAATGTTTATTTATTTATTTTGTGTTGTATCAATATTAAGAATGAAAAAGTATTAGAACGGATGATACTGAAATATATGTATTAATTAATTGGATTATATAATGTAAGCATAATTGTTAAGTATAAACAAGGGTAGGACAGGATAAGCCTAGGCTTATTCCTACTCCTTTTCGAACAATTGATAGGACTGTACTCTACATATTAGTTATTAGTTATTTTTTATTTTTATTTTTAAATCATGTTCGAAATAAATATTCATTCATTCATTCATATTCATTATATGACTGTAACTTGTGTATGACTGTAACTAAGATGTTTTGGTAAACAGCTAAAATAACACAAATTCTGTCTGTGACCAAATATATATAGGCCTAACTGTAGAATCCATTGCTGGAAATGTGTTTATTTGGTTTGTTTGAAAAACTACGCATTAAGTGAATAGGACGAAAAGTATCTGTCATATCCATAAATACTTGAAATACGAAAATTATCTATCTCATAAATGATCTATCTCATATCAAAATATCCATAAATACGATCGGTCATATCCATAAGTACTTGAAATACAAAAATGCATCTATCTCATACTTGAAATACGAACTTGAAATCTTCCTCTGCCACCATAGTAAGGCGGTGACGTAGTCCGAACCAAATATGGGTCGACATGCATCCGGGTGGCGAATTTGCGAAACCTAGGATGATATGGGGAAGGCAGGGCAATACCGCTACCTGATTGGTTGGCGAAAAACATGTTTATTGACTGGGCAACACAGTGTAAATACAGAGTTCAAGTTTAAACAACTCCTAAAGTTCAGAAATGTATTTGTGGGTATACAATGTGACAAATTTTATTACTATTATCAGAATAAACAGCCTGGTCTCACACATCACACATAGAGATTACAGGGACAGTCTAACCCTAACCCTAACCTTAACCCTAACCCTAACCTTAACCTTAACCCTAACCCTGACCTTAACCCTAACCTTAACCCTAACCCTAACCCTAACCTTAACCCTAACCTTAACCCTAACCCTAACCCTAACCCTAACCTTAACCATAACCCTAACCCTAACCCTAACCCTAAATGTGGCCTAACTAATGCAAGTGCAATTCAAAATGGAATAATCCTGAGAGAAGCCCCGACAGGCGCACATAACAGAGAACGAGCTACCCCAATGTCACGTCGGAATTCGTTGTTTAAACTTGAACTCTGTATTTACACTGTGTTGCCCAGTCAATAAACATGTTTTTCGCCAACCAATCAGGTAGCGGTATTCCCCATACCATCCTAGGTTTCGCAAATTCGCGTCCGTGTGTAGGCGCGGTATGATGACGTAGTCCGAACCAAATATGGTTCGACATGCGCCCGGGTGAAGCTCGTGTCAGACGCAGCTGGATATACTTGGAATATACTTGACCAGATCGCTTTTCGACTTTTAGGATCTCAAAATGGCAGAGATACAGCTGTTGAAAGTGTTTATCTCCGAGCGATTAACAGGGGCAGCTTTTGAGATATTCGGGGCGGTGGAAAGAACGATGTCAGAGTACCAAGGAGAAGTCTCCCGTTGCAAGGAGGAGAACCACCGTCTACGGACGTTGCTAAGCATCCGTTTTCAACCGGAGATAAAGCTCCATAGAACAGGTTCGTTTTTATTACAGTACTACACTCAAGGCTGCAACTAGCTGCTACTCCGTTTTAATGTGAAGACCAAGTTATCTTGATGACTGAGGTTAATGGGATGCTAGCCTCAACCCGTTAGAACATGGAAACACCATGGATATGCTAGCTAGCTAGCTCTCAATGTCAAGCTATGGAGAGTGCTAAGTAGCTAGCGAACTACGTTTTACTTTACAACTGTAACGAGGCGTTTCAATAGCTATTATTATATCATGTGAGAAACTTTGTATTATTATATAAAGTGAGCAACCTTGTAATGTAGCTGTAGCTAGACACACTGACTTTAATGTAGCTGTTCTAGATCGCAGATGGTAAGGCCCAATCCCAACACATCCCTTGCTCCTACAATTTAGCCCTACCCCTCAATTTTGCGTGTTCACGCGTAGGGGTAGGGTGTCCCGGTTCTTGTTAGGATATAGGGGTAGGGTGAATAGGGCTACATGGCCCTCCAAACTGAGTTGTTTCAGAGGCACACTCAGGGTTCCCACGGGTCCTTGAAATCCTTGAAAGTTTGTCAATTGGAGAGAAAAAAAAAATCAAGGTCTTAAAGGTTTGGAAAATAGACATGGGTCATTGAAAGTGCTTGAATTCTCCCCCCCCCCCCCCCCCCCCTCTCTCTAATTTAAAATAAAATTAAAATGAAATTATATTATATAAAACATGTTTTACTTAGCTCGTCACCTAGTAGTCTCTGTATTGCTTAACTTTACACATATTTCACAATATATTGTTTTTCTGTGCTGTGGTAGAGAAGGCAAGAGACCATCTAGTGTTCACACATTAAAGCCTCTCTTTTTAATTGTTGTCTGTGAGCGGATAGTTCCTATTAGCCTATATACATTCTCATCTAGATCTGTCTCAAACTATGCCGTGTTGGGTCCTTGAATTTGTTGTTCCTGGACATACTATACATGGAACAATCTATAGCCAGAATACATGGAGCTAAAGAAAGGACAATTCAAACATGGACCTCTGCAATACATAGGATAAAAGAGTTGTTGGGAGTGACTGTGTTTGTAGGCTGTGTTGTATGTGAATGTAACCTGTAGGCTAATTGTTGTATTATTATGATTTTATGATATACCAAATATAGTGTAATGAAGAACAGGGTTTCCGTTAACCGGTAATTACCGGACCGTCGAACAGGTAAAAGTTGAAGGACACGTGGAATGCCAATGCCGCTACAGTAATCCACACATCAGGAAAACCCATGGACTCTTTGTTAGAAAACCAGTTTTGTTTCTGTTACCGGACCAACCAACCAAAAACCACAAAACTTGAACAAACTATCATATGGACCGCAGCCCGGTCACGCCACTCAAGGGCGCTCAGATGGAGCTGACCCAGGCAGTGCTAGGGTTAGGGTCAGATGGAGCTGACCCAGGCAGTGATAGGGTTAGGGTCAGACTAACCCAGGCAGTGGTAGGGTTAGGGTCAGACTGACCCAGGCAGTGCTAGGGTTAGTGTCAGATGGAGCTGACCCAGGCAGTGGTAGGGTTAGGGTCAGACTAACCCAGGCAGTGATAGGGTTAGGGTCAGACTGACCCAGGCAGTGATAGGGTTAGGGTCAGACTGACCCAGGCAGTGATAGGGTTAGGGTCAGACTGACCCAGGCAGTGGTAGGGTTAGGGTCAGACTGACCCAGGCAGTGGTAGGGTTAGGGTCAGACTGACCCAGGCAGTGGTAGGATTAGGGTCAGATGGAGCTGACCCAGGCAGTGGTAGGGTTAGGGTCAGACTGACCCAGGCAGTGATAGGGTTAGGGTCAGACTGACCCAGGCAGTGATAGGGTTAGGGTCAGACTGACCCAGGCAGTGATAGGGTTAGGGTCAGACTGACCCAGGCAGTGGTAGGATTAGGGTCAGATGGAGCTGACCCAGGCAGTGGTAGGATTAGGGTCAGATGGAGCTAACCCAGGCAGTGATAGGGTTAGGGTCAGACTGACCCAGGCAGTGGTAGGATTAGGGTCAGATGGAGCTGACCCAGGCAGTGATAGGGTTAGGGTCAGATGGAGCTGACCCAGGCAGTGGTAGGATTAGGGTCAGATGGAGCTGACCCAGGCAGTGGTAGGGTTAGGGTCAGACTAACCCAGGCAGTGATCGGGTTAGGGTCAGATGGAGCTGGCCCAGGCACTGATCGTAAGGTGTACCCTTTTGGTAAGCTAACCCCATACTGTTATTTCTCATTCTTCTTAGAAAACCAGACCACCTTTTCTGTTCTTTCCTCGTCTTTTCCCCAATGCTACACTCAGGTTAGGACTACTGTTTAGACGTTTAGACGGTTAGGGTTAGGACTACTGTTTAGACTGTTTAGACGACCAAACAGCAAAGCCCCTAGACTGTGCTAGTTTGTAACACTACTCAGTGTCCTGTATTCTCCTGGTTTGTTTGTCTACCGTCTGGCGGAAGGGTGCACTTGTTTACGAATCCTGTCGCAGTCCAGTCAATGTGGAAGACGGTTTACCACAACAATTCATAGTAGTGCATATTGTCGGGGGAATGACAGTATGTAGTCCTGACTCTCCTGCCCAGCACACAAACAAACAATACCAATAATTGTTGGCACAAACCACAACAGAAAGGTAACTAAGATGCCCACAGCATTAACAAAACAATACCCAAACTTATCTTCCAAATGTTACTGCTTACAAAGAAACAAACACAATCCAAAATCACTGAGAAGCCTATCAAACAGTGACACAGAGCGAGAGAGAGAGAGAGAGAGAGAGAGAGAGAGAGAGAGAGAGAGAGAGAGAGAGAGAGAGAGAGAGAGAGAAAGAGATTCATCAATCAATCAGAAATTAACTCTCCACTATGTGTGCCTCTTCCTTTGTTTACATGACACAGATCCACCTCACAGCCCAGCTACCATGTCTGAACACAAGTCCACAGAGTCCCTGGGTTCTGACTGTGGTTCTCCAGCCCAGACAAGCACACAGCAGGGTCCAGAGATGGTGGCAGTGAATCTGGAGGACTGCAGTCAAACACTGGAACATAATATGGAAGAGGAGGAGGAAGGAGGAGAAGACATGGTGGAGAAAGAAAAGGGAGGAGGAGAGGAAATAGAGAATTTGTATGGTAAGTTCATGTGGCTAATGTGGTTCAATTTGGCTAATGTTAAAATATTAGTTATTGTACAACTACTAGTCAATGCTCTATGGTGTTAATAGTGTACTAATGGAACAGTCAAAACATAGTCTGACAGTGCCTCTTTGGTCTCTTCCATTGTGGCATTGATAAGTCTCTCTTGAACTCTGTTCAGTCATTGTATTCTACAGACCCCAGAGATGTTGTTACTTCTGGCACTGCTCAGCCTATGGAAACACAACTTATTGCTCTCATATTGACTCTCAGTACCCCCCCCCCCCTGTAAATGTTCTGTAAATGTTCCTTTTCTTACAGGAGAGAGCTCCAACCCAGGCTCAGACAGTAAGCCCAGCTCCACCACATCAGGAAACCATAAACAACTCAGACGCTCAAGACGGAAGAGTCACCATAGTGAGAGTTTAATTTGTCCATCTCTCCTTGAATCACACCCACAGACTGACCCAAGCGGTGATAGGATTAGGGTCAGATGGAGCTGACCCAGGCAGTGGTAGGGTTAGGGTCAGACTGACCCAGGCAGAGACGTGTGTGCGGTCACTTGATTTTTCCTGTAGCCCGTCTGTGTCAATTTCCTTTTCCTTGTTTATGTGGAGAACACTTGGATGTTTCTGACCACACACCTTGCAACGCATGCGCCTTTCACAGTGTTTGCTCATATGTCCAGTTTGCAAACAAGCAAAACAAACGCCTTTCTCCTTCAGGAAACTTATCTTCTGTGTGTGTGCTTTCTTTTCCAATTGTGGGCATTGCTCCAACCCATGCTCAAGGGAGCAACACAGACACAGATTTGATTTTGTAGTCTTGTACTGTACACTTTGTCTCTTGCTTCTGTCATTACTTGTAGACTCTGCAACATCACTCTGTTCAGTGTTTACAATAGTTGTAGCATAGGCATTTCCCTTGATCCTTGATGGTGATCTGTTCCTGTCACCAAATGGTTTCTTCTCTACAGGCTTAGTTGTTTTTTCATAGCTACTGTACTGTAAATCTCCAAAAATAGGTTCGGATGCAATTCTCACTTGGCGCTCAACAAAAAGAACAATATCTAAAAACTGAGCTCTGCGCTGATGGCGCTCCCAAAGCTCACACGCCTTTGTTCTCCATTTTTCTTTCAACTTGTAGGGGAGTTTCTGAATCACGGCTCGCATGTTAGCTGGCATGTCAAGTTCATTGATGTATTTCAATTCTTCCATTGCGTTACAGCACTCACGCAAAAGGAGTGAATATGCTTGCAGTCCTTTGACATCCTCAGCCTTCACCAATGGCCAGCCAAGCACCTTGTCCACATATGCAGCGGTAATTTTCAACTCATCCCCAAAATGCTCCTGCAGCAGTTCCATTGCTCTTTCATAACCTCTGTCGGGAGGCATAAGTTGACAACTGCGGACTAGCTCCTGAGGCTGCCCTCTTGTGTACTGCTGTAGGAAGTACAAACAATCACCTTTGTTGTTGGTCTTATTTACCACACAGTGTTGAAATGCTCGGACGAAATCCTGTATGACAGAGGATCTCCATAAAACACTGGAATTTCTCTTATTGGAAGGGAATTCATGTTTTGCTGTTGCACCAAGAGCGCCGTTATTTGATTTTGTGATTGAAGTAGACTGTAAATATTGCCGTCCTGGGTGTTAGGAGAAGGTACAATACCACGGTTAGCCTGACCGTGAGAAGATTGAACGGCATTTTCAGAATCCTGACTGTGTGAAATCTGCATGTGAGGAGATTTTATGACCTGTGCAGCATCCAGAATGTGGGAAGATTCCATGACCTGTCCAGAATCCATCATTTGGTTTGTTGTTCCATGTCTCTTTAACCTTGATGCCTTCTGGTTGGATTGTGAATGAGACTGTAGGCCTATATTTTGCTTTGGCTGCACATGCATGTTTTTCATAACAGTGCTTGGAAATGGATTGAATTCATTGGCCCCAGGATTGAGAGGTGTTTTCCTTTCCTTTGTCTTTGCACCTTTCTTTGTGTACGATTCTTTAATTGAACTCCCTCCATCAGATTTCATAAACACTGCTGGTTTAGCAGAGGACACTGCAATCTCGGTGTTAAGTTCAAGCTGTTCCTGTTTCCTCCGAAGCTGCTCAGCCTGCTCCTGCAATACATGTTTGTCACGCAAAGCAGCAGCGCGCGTTTCTAGTGCAGCTTTCTCGGCTGCAGCTTCAATGCATTTTAATGAGACTGTAGAAGATCGGCCACTCCTTGAGCTGCCACGGCTCTTCTGTGATCGTTTACTTGAAACCTGCGTTCCCACATTAGAAACACTGTCATAAGGATGCACCTCATCTTCGTCGTCAATTTTGTAGTGATTGACAGCTCCATCAACATCATTATTGCTTTCCAACCATTTTGTAACTGCACCAGTCGATTCATTATCCATTTCACATTCCAACCATTTTGTAACCACATCTGTAAATTCATTGACACTCAACATTTTGGCTTTATACCACACTTCATGCTTGTCAGCTTCATCGGCTGGCAGCAAAGGTAATAGAGTTGTGTGTGCATTTTGTGCGTCATGGCACATCAGTTTAAACTTGTCAAACTCGCATTTCACTGGTTCTTTACAATCCTTGTTGCTGTTAGACATCAGTTTATTAATAGTCTCCTTTAGTTTGTTTGCTTTGTTCAAATGACATTTTCTTTTTGTTTGCAAAGTGTCTATTTTGTCTAGCAAGGCTTTTGTGGTGAGCTGCCTTTTGCGTTTTAAATCCTCTGGGCTCATTTCCACAGAGCTGGCAGTAGCCACGCCCACCAGCCAGGGCTGGACTGGGACAAAAATTAGGCCCTGGCATTTTTGGCCCAGACAGGCCCACCCCAATCGGTCGGACCACACCCACCAGCACAAAAATACTTGCCTTATATACTCGTCTTATATACTGTGCTGTACAGTCATATGACAAACTGTAGTATTCCCCCAAACCACTACAAAGACGACTACATACAGTAAGCAATGGTACCAGTGCAAGTAGACCAGTGTACTCAGTGATCAGATTCCAGAGCGAATTTACGAACGCAGCCTTGTTGTTCTAGATTTTTTTTCCCATTATCAACCTATCATTGCGCTTTAGAGTAAAACAAAGCACGCAACTGTCGCGTCTATCTTTTCATGGCAACTCTACATTGTGATTTACAAGGGATATTAACTAATATTAAGTAATATTATTACTTGGTTACATTTTGCAATTGATCCGCGGTACACATGCGTGCCGAACCGTGGGGGGCGATCCGTTACACCCCTACACAGCTACCTATATTTTCCTTACCGGGTCAACGGTTACAGGCTGACTCTGCCCCGCTTCTTCTGTATCCTCTCTATCCTCTGTATCTGTACCCTGCTCCCGCTCCTCCCTGCTAGCCTCCTCTTCAACCTGTTGCTGTTGCTGCTGTGGTAAACTTGAGGGTGCAGCAAACATGTCCCTAATGTTTACACATTTGGCAGCATCTGCCTCGAGTTTCTTCTTGTTTTTCTCCCTAAGTTTTTCCCAGCCTCCCTTCCGTTTTAGTGTGCTTTTGCGCTCCATCTCTCTCAGTATCTATCTAGTAACTATCCAGGCTAACTAAATTTATTTTGCCGGCCGGCTTGGCCCAAAACTACCGCGAAACTGAGACGGAGGTCTGGTGCTGCGTGCGTGCGTGACCCCTGACCCCCCCCCCCCCCTTCTCTCTGTTGATTGGGCCAGCCCAGTGCCTGTATAGAAAATTGACCAATGGGCCGCTGTCCCTGATTTATGGGCCGTTCAATGGTAGCTTTCGATTTATGGGCCGTTCGATGGCCGTTCGATGGTATGCCAGATGGCCAGTCCAGCCCTGCTTCAGAGAGACACACAGCTGCACTGCTTCATGAAAGTACCACATTTTCTAGTGCTACATTTTCACACAAAACAAATCTTTATGAAATGGCCTATATTAATTTTAGGCCCAATCCCAATGCTCCCATCACTTAGCCCTATCCCTCTGTTTCGCGCATTCACGCATGAGGGAAGGGTGTCAGGATTCTTGTTGGGATAGAGGGGTAGGGGCGAAGTGGTAAGGCAACATGGCCCTCAAAACGGAGGGTTTTCAGAGGCACACTCAAAATCGAGTGTTAAGGAATCTCCCAGAATGCCTTGCGAATCATCGGATTAACCACATTATTTTCTTAGTTAATAAAGATTTTTTTATGATAACCATTGTATTATCTTAGTTGAATGTCCTTTCAATATATTATAGATCTTTTCTTTATAGTAAGCCTAACAAAAAAATGTGCTAGTATGTTGATGTCTCTAACTAGATAGCTAACGTTACAACATTGTTTTAAGGCTGATTTGTGCATGACAGTCCCGCATTTTGACATATTCCATGTAGAAAAGCGAGTGGCACTCCAAAACGAGGGGTAGGGGTAAACATTTTAAATGGGATTGGGCCTTAGTCTGTCACCACACGTGTAGCCATCACCTGTCTCTATTATTATTGTTCCATGTTAGGTAGTTTCTATGGCTGTCACTGTCTATTGTATTACACAATGTTGTCCGATTGTGTGTCTTAGAACTTATTGTGTCTTTTAACTCTTATGTTTGTTATGTACAAAAAATTAAATGATTTAAATAAAACACCATAGAGGCTGGTTTCCTGGGATCGACAGATTAAACCTAGTTCTAGACTAACATGTTACATGCATCTTAAATGGATATTTTCAATAAAAAATGTTATTTAGACGAGGGGGTGCCTAAATCTGCACCCAGGAAACCAGCCCTAGCAGTAGTAATGCAAGCAAAAGCATAAAATCAACCCATTGGTCTCTCCCTGGCCTATCAGCTGCACCATCAAGGGTTACACTGCCAGCGCCTGGCTATTTTCAGCAAACCCAATTATTTGCTCATCCTAATACGGTTGGGTAATGTAATTGACATTAGACAACAAAGGAGTGTTCATTCTTCTTTCAGAAATGTCAAGATGTTCTCAAAGTTGCCTAGTGAACACACCCAGAGACAATCATTGAGGTTGTTCACTGATACCTGCATGGACTTATAATTAGAGCCGACAGTAATGTGAAAAAAATAGGACACAACATGAAATATTAAGTAATTTTTAAAGAAATATAGACATATCAATATTTAATCTTCTTTCAAACAATATCTATCGATAAAGGTAGAACCAAATTGAACCAAAAACAATTAAACTCTTATAAACATTTTTACAAAAAAATCTAATTCAACAGATGTTAGTAGTCTCGGTTATCTTGATAGTATACAAAATTATAATTCTATAGTATTGTAGAAAGTTCAAAGAAACATAGGGTTGCATTATTCATGTGACATGGATACAAATGTATGGTAGATGCATATATACTTCACTATTATAGGAGTTCCACCGTGCCGGAGAACTTTAAGCCCTGTATGGTTTCTCTCCTGCCTGTGTGTATTCTCCGGTGGTTTCTTAGGTGTTGTTCCCGATTGAAACTCTTGCCACACTGTGTGCACTGGTATGGTTTCTCTCCTGTGTGTATTGTCTGGTGTATCTTTAGGTCTCCTGCTTGATTGAAACTCTTGCCACACTCGGAGCACTGGTATGGTTTCTCTCCTGTGTGTATTCTCTGGTGTATCTTTAGGTTTTGTTCCTGATTGAAACTCTTGCCACACTGTGTGCACTGGTATGGTTTCTCTCCTGTGTGAATTCTCCAGTGCCTCTTTAGGTTTTGTTCCTGATTGAAACTCTTGCCACACTGTGTGCACTGGTATGGTTTCTCTCCTGTGTGTATTCTCTGGTGTGTATTTAGGTTTCCTGCACGATCGAAACTCCTCCCACACAGGGAGCACTGGTATGGTTTCTCTCCTGTGTGAATTCTCAGGTGGCTCTTTAGGTTTTGTTCCTGATTGAAACTCTTGCCACACTGTGTGCACTGGTATGGTTTCTCTCCTTTGTGTATTCTCTGGTGTGTCTTTAGGTGTCCTGCATGCTTGAAACTCTTGCCACACTGGGAGCAGTGGTGTGTTTTTTCTCCTGAGTGTCTGTGTTGTTTATGGTTTCCTGATGTGGTGGAGCTGGGCTCGCTGTCTGAACCTGGGTTGGAGCTCTGCTCATCTGTAAGAATATGAACATATACAGGGTTACAAACACATTTTTTACAAAACATTGAGCAAAGTTGTCAAAAAGAAGAATATTATTTTAAATAGATATATAACTAAAGTTTATACTGCAAAACAGTATAAACAGTATATCTCTCTGGTTTCTCAAATATATTGTTAAAGAAAAGGTGTAATAACGTAAAATAATATAAACATGCCTGTACGTGTGAGTTTGTCCCAACATAATACAAGGGTCAAAAGGTCAAATTGTATGACCAAGTGGATTGGGGGAATAACACAATGGTTAACCCATTTAAACCGGGGGCGCTGTTGCGTTGTTGTACCTTTCAAGCCGGGAAAGCGGATACGTCATTTTGTAGTATATGTATTTTTTCCACATGGTCTCTTGGCCAATGAAATGCATCAACATATACACGTGGGAGTATCTACACACGTGTTTGTTTTTTTTCACGATATCTTGGCAACAGCGGAGAAGTTTCTGAAGTTAGTTCTGAAGGGAGTGATATTGATGATGAGCTGCAACGTTTGCAGGAAAAGCGCTATACAAATAAAAGTTATTACTATTATTATTATGACAATGTTATAACTGATTCGGATGATTTAGAAGGCTTTGAAACGGAATGGAAGACGGACAACTAGCACCGTAATCCTAGGAGGCGTTTCAACCGCGTCTCGTCAGCCTCGACAGCCTACAGTAAAGGGCCCTCCAAACTCATCACAGCTGGCTGAACTGCGATCTTCAGTTGCCATGGCAAGACAGATCGTTAGCCAACTTGTTGAGCCACTAAAGCGACAGTGCAGCCCCCTGTTCTCTCCCCCCACCCTCACTCCCTTCCCCCAACTCCCCAAACCACTCAACCCCAAATGAAGGTCCTTAATGACATTCGTGTGAACACTGATTCCAGAAAAATCTCAGTTTTAGTACTACTAGACTGGTTTAGATCCTACCTACAGGACAGAAGCTATTATGTCTCCATTGGCAACTTTGTGTGCGACCAAATTAAAATGACATGTGGGGTTCCCCAAGGGTCAATCCCCCCTCCTATTCAATCTCTATATGCTTCCATTGGGACACATCATAAAAATGCCTACCACAAATATGCAGATGACATACATAGCCCTCTCACCAAACGACTATAGCAGGGGTATTCAGCAAAAATTCAACAAGGTCCAGTTAGAGAAAATGTCCTCAAGCAAAGGTCTGGAACATTATAATGTCTAGATTGCGTTATGATTCAGTGCCATATACTGTATATAATCTCCTCAAAAAAAGTTTGGAAACGTTATTTCAGTCGATTCTTCCTCCCCTTTAATAATACCAATGGGTAATGTATTTTATATCGTTGGAAAGCCTTATTAGACACCTTTACAACGAGGTACAACTTGTAAGGATCATGCATTCGTGGAATGAGTAACACAGCTAAACGTGTGGGTAGCGGGCCAACATTTTTTGACAAAATCCCCTGCAATATTCTTCTGTTGGTATTCACTCTCGTTTTGAGCTTCAAGTGCTGGCAGGTGTATGTCAGTCACAGGTGTGTGACTGGCACCTGAATGGCACCTAATTGACAGTGGCGATCCCATATCTCCAGATTCTGGGACCTAACTCCATCCTCCAGGATGACAACGCTCGCCCCCACAGAGCCAGGATCATCACAGAGCACCTCCAGAATTTGGGAGTGGAGAGGGTGGAATGGCCTGCCGTGAGTCCAGGGGCCTCATTTATAAAGCGTTGCGTACCTACGCTTTGCGTACCTACGCACCTTTGAAAAGCAAGAACATTTCCGTCACCAACATTCGGATTTATAAAACGGTGCGCACGCCAGTGGAATTTGCAAGTTCCACGCCTGCTTCCAATCAACTCTGTTGCACACGTGAACGAGCGTCTTGTCCCACCCTTTTTGACGCCCATAGTTGCCTATGATAATAATAACTTTTTATTTCTATAGCACTTTTCCTGCAAACGTTGCATATAAATGGTCAGCCAAACGCCCGACAGAACGCAGAAAAAAATACTTTTCACCCAATCAGTCAATTTCCGCGCAACGAACGTTCTCGCCAGACCATATATATGTTCCAGACTGCATCGACAACGGAATCAGTTTAAACGTGATTCGTCCTACTGTTTACCTTATTATTTATGATAATGTCATAACATCCAAGTATTGGTATAATATGTATAATAATTACAGATCCAATTAAATATGATTCCCGATTAAACTACAACATTTGAGAGGTTGTTTTGCAAAAACAGATACCTCGCTTTGTTGTTATTATACTAAATCATTTCTCTTTTAGATTAGATTAGATTCAACCTTATTGTCATTGAGAAGTACTAAGACAAGGAAACGCAGATGCATTTCATGATCGTCGCCCCAGACCGAGGGCGATTGATGGTTATTTTGTCTTTCTGTCATTTTCAAATAATCGCACAACAGTTGTCTTCTTCTCAACAAGCTGCTTGCTGATGGTCTTGTAGCCCATTCCAGCCTTGTGCAGGTCTACAATATTGTCCCTGACGTCCTTATACAACTTTTTGGTCTTGCCCATGATGGAGAGGTTAGAATCTGATTGATTGATTCTGTGACTTGCGTACGTACATGCGTATGTACATTTTGAGTGACAGGTGGGTTGTCCTATCGTGCTCTACCTTTCTCAGGGACGTCCTCCTGTCTCCTCCTCCTCTGGCTCCTCCGAGGCTCTCTCACCTGCTGCACCTCAGGGGGCGGGGCCAGCATCACTACAACCAGGAAACAAGAGTCAATCATTGGCTAAATCTCTCTGTCCGTCCTCTGCCTGAAGCCTCTCCTCTCTCCTCGGCTTCTGCTCAGAACCATCTGGAACAGTTCAGAGGGACGACAGGGAATCACCATGTATTTACCACCCAGCCTCTTTCCATCCATATTTTCCTCCCTCCAACCCCGTTCCCTCCCTCCCGTACGAATTTTACTCTCTTAATGTAACGTAACAATACACTTGAAACATGCTTGGCTTTTCTACAATGCAGGTTAGATGACGAACTGCATTTCCTTGTGACAACCTTGGTACTTGTCAATGACAATAAGATTGAATCTAATCTAAAAGAAAAAACATGATTTAACATAATAAATACAAAGGGAGATATGTTGTACAGTTTAATCGGGAATCATATTTAATTGAATCTGTAATTATTAAACAATACTTGAATGTTATGAAATGTATTATCATAAATAATAAGGTGAACACGTTGTCGATACAGTCTGGAACATAGATATTATAGGCTACGAGAGTTTCATGTGTTCGTTAAGCGGAACTACTGCGCAGAAATTGAGTGGGTGAATTCTTTTTCGCCTTCTGACGGGCATTTAACTGACCAATAATAGGCAAAGCATGGGTGTTAAAAAGGGTGGGGCGAGACGCTCGTTCCCGTGCGCAACATTTAATTAGGGTTGATTGGGATAAAGGGAAGCAGGTGTGGGAAGAGTGGCCTGCAAATTCCACTTGCGTGCGTGCGCGTGCGGTGCGCCTTTTATAAATCAGAATCCAAATGTTCTTGCTTTGCGTACGACAAAACTCTCTTCTCTCGTCTATATAATATCTATGTTCCAGACTGCTTCAACAACGGAGTCAGTTTAAACGTGATTCCTCCTACTGTTCACCTGACTATTCATGATAATACATGTCATAACATCCAAGTATTGTTTAATAATTACAGATTAAGTAAGACAAGATACACTGGTGGTGCAATTAGTAATAATAGATAGCTCAGTAATAAAGTGTCTGTGCGCTTAAAATGTTCGTAGTCCGTATAGATGGGGTGTGCTTGTGGATGATAGTCAATTGTCTAGTGGGCTTGTTCATGTTCTTCAATGTATGGATATTGCGATCATTGGACTTATCGGGACGTTACCCACTGAGCACTCGGGAACAGTGAATCAGGAACGGTGCTCAACTTGTCCAGCCTCGCGCTATGTGCAATGAATATGAATATAAAAAGTTAATATATTTGCATGAATATCTATATACGAACAAAGATATATGTAGGTTACATTGTGATGGGTACAGGACAAGGGAGAATAAGATATGTGCAGTGTGCACGTATATTCTTTGTGTGCAATCACATAATATGTGAGGTAATATTTAGATTTATGTTGGTGGAAATTGTATCCATTTCAAAGCGTTTCTCCTGTTTCATCCTTCTGCCAGCGGAGTCGCAGTTGACATTTCTCGAGTTTCTATGCGTACGCATGGACCACAGTGTGCGTAGCCTAGAGGTGCGCACAGTTTTTATAAATCCCAAAATTACCCTAGTGTGCGTACAAAAGCTTTATAAATGAGGCCCCAGACCTCAACCCAATTGAACACTTGTGGGATCAGCTTGGGCGTGCTGTACGTCCCAGAGTGACCAACGCAACCATGTTGGCTGACTTGCGGCAAATCCTGGTTGAGTTTGATTGATTGATTGAAAACTTTATTAGAAGATTTGCAGAAGTAGGTACATGAAAGTACATATTACATACAAGGTCAACTAAAAGGATAAAAACCCAAGAAAGCCACTGGCTTATTTCAATTGGGGTCCTTGATTCTCAATTCATCGTTACATGTAAGACAGACAAAAAAAACTAGTACTATCTACAAGATAATACAGACAAATAAAGGAATGGGATGCCGTCCCACAGCAGTGTGTGACCAGGCTGGTGACCAGCATGAGGAGGAGGTGCCAAGCTGTTGTGACTGCGTATGGATCTTCCACACGCTACTGAGGTCCCTGACAGTGTAAAATGAATAAAGTGTAAAAATTGCCAATATGTGTTGTTTTTTCCTTATTACTGTGGGAGAGTGCAATCATCCAATCCACCAAGCAACTCAAAACGAGAGTGAATACCAACAGAAGAATATAGGGGATTTTGGCAAATATTTTTGGGCCGCTACCCACATGTTTAGCTGTGTTGTTCATTCCATGAATGCATGATCCCTACAAGTTGTACCTCGTTGTACAGGTGACTAATCAGGCTTCCCACCTATATAAAATACAATACCAATTGGTATTATTAAAGGGGAGGATTAATCAACCAAAATAAAGTTTCCGAACTTTTTTTGAGGGGTTTATATATGTTACGGTACATGTGGGAATACGGTACATGTGGGAAAACTAGGGTTAGGGTTAGGTGCTAGGGTGCTGCGGTTAGGGTTAGGGTTAGGATTAGGGTTAGGGTTAGACATGCTAGCATGTACCAAGTCGACGTAGCACCTAACCCTAACCCTAGTTTTCCCACATGTACCATATTCCCACATGTACCGTAACATATATAGTACATATACATATTAAAGTACAATTCAATAATATTTCAACAATATTGTAGATTTTCACTTTGAAGTGGAGAGTGGATTTTTTTTTTTTTTTTTTTAAATTTTTTTATCCCTTTTTTTTATCCCTTTTTCACCCAATTTGGTAGCCAATTTAACCCAACTTAGCATCCAATTATCCCCTGCCTATTGCATGGGATCCGCCGCACGACCCCGTGGCCGGCAGTCCCAGAGGAGGGCGCCAGGCAGACTAGGCTGACTGGCTCCTCGAGCCCAGTACCGTTATTCCGGCACCCAGGGGGCGGTGTTGCGCGACGGATCCTAGTCCAGAAATACTCCTATACCCCCCTCGGAAGCGGCCGGCCAATATGCCGCTTCCCGTGTGCCTCGGCCATATCTGGATCTGGCGAGCCGGGATACGGAGAGTGGACTTTTTAAGTACTAATAAATGTTCTTTTCTCATGTAAAATAAGGGCTGCATTTAAATGTAAAGATACATAACAGAGCTTTTGAAAAATGTGCGTCTTAAAAATAAAGTGCTGCTTGAGTCTCCCTTTCTCTTCTGTCTTGCTAGCATGTCCTGGGTTAATATTTCGGTTTCCCTTGTGGCTGATGATGCTGACGTAGGTATCTGTAGGTACATAGGAGTACAGATAAAGGCTGTAAACGCCTTATGCATCACTGTGTGCTATACTCTCTGGTTAACTGGTCATCTCTCTCTATCCGCCGAACCCTTCACTGGTATATTTTCATTTACAAATCCCAAGGACCCAAGGACCTTGCGCACGGCAGCCCTAGCCCTCGTTTATTCAACTAGTGAATACTGCGCCCCAATATGGTGTTGCAGTGCCCACACTGCAATTAAGTTGACCCTCCCTTTTGCCCATTACTGACCCATCCCTGTCCCTAGCTCTTTAGCTGTCTAGTTTTAGGTTTTGTAGTTTTAGTTTAGTTTTAGATTATCTTAGACTGTTTTAGACTCGTTTTAGTTTTAGACCATGTAGTTTTAGTTTAGTTTTAGACTATGTAGGCCAGGTTTTGTATTGTATTTGTTTGTGGTGGATGTTGTTGTTGTATGCCTGTGAACAGGTCACACTTGAAAATGAGGCCTTGGGGCTCAATGTGTTTTTTACCTGTATAAATAAAGGTTAAATATTTTTTTTTTAAAATAGGTACATCGGTATCTGCTTGATCTTTTCACAAAACTCTTATTTTTGTTTCCCCTCAAGGAAGGTTTCAGCTACCACTCATGTACTCCTTGACCGTCAGTAAATGTGTTTTATGTTGACGCAAAATGCAAGCAACTTTAAGGGAACATTCATTAACACGTTGTTGGGCAGTGAATGAATGTGTTTGAATTCTGGTGGATCGATCATATTGGGCTCTGTATCGTGTATTTTCTCTGTCCTCGGTTCAGATTTGAGTGTGTATGTTTCTGCTCAAAAGATGTGTTTAGTCTCGTAACGCTTTACATTGCCGCTTTTAATAATCGCCATGGTCTCCAAACATATCAGACATACAGGGTTTGAACTGAACTGCCCGTGGGAAGAATGAACATGTGAGAGTCTGTCCATTCTTCATTAAACAAGGACAAAACAGAGATAATTGTATTCGGTAAACCTGACAAAAGATCGAAAGTCAGTGCAAAACTTGATTCTCTCTCTAAACTAAAAAACAGGTCAGAAATCTTTGTGTAATTCTAGACTCTAAACTTCAACAGCCACATGAACTCGATAACTAAATCAG
This sequence comes from Nansenia antarctica, assembly GCF_963989245.1. Lineage (NCBI taxonomy): Eukaryota > Metazoa > Chordata > Actinopteri > Argentiniformes > Microstomatidae > Nansenia > Nansenia antarctica. The sequence continues at coordinate 12,165,112 of NC_137678.1, forward strand.
CCTACTATCACCTGAAAAACATAACAAGAATCATCCATGCATTTGTTTCGAGTAGACTTGATTATTGTAATGGTCTACTAACAGGCCTATCTAAAGGGGCTGTTCGTAAGCTGCAGCTCATCCAAAACGCAACTGCTAGGGTCCTAACAAAAATGAATACGTTTGAACACATAACACAAATCCTGAGATCCCTACACTGGCTACCAGTCTCTCACAGAAAATGGTCTTGGACCAAAATACATATCAGATCTCCTCCCACCCTATATTCCCGCAAGGCCCCTAAGGTCAGCTGAGACTAATCAGCTAATAATTCCAAGAGTAAAAACAAAACACGGTGCAGCAGCTTTCAGTCACGCTGCTGCATGCTCCTGGAACAAACTCCCTGAAGAAATCAACAGGCGCAAACCCTAAACATATTTAAATCTAGGCTGAAAACCTTCATGTTTTGCAGCAGTTATGATTAAACACTTCTATCAATGTCTTTTATCCATGAACTATTGTCTTATTAAATGTTTTATCTATTTACCTCTTATATTTGCTTTTATTCAGTCGTTTTTATTTTCTTGCTATGCTCCTCTTGCTGTATTTTTAAATAATGGATGTAAAGCACTTTGAATTGCCCCTGTTGTATGAAATGTGCCATACAAATAAACTTGCCTTGCCACTGGCAGCATTGATTTTACAGCAGAGCAATGACCCTCACCACTATACAACAAAGACTTACCAACTATCTCACTGTCTTCCATCTCCACTTCTCCTCTGTCCTCTTCTTTCACCATCACTCCCTCCTCCCTCATTTCTTCTCCTCCATCTTCTTCTTTCACCATCCAACCTTTTTGCATTACAGCTGCACCTCCATCTTCTTCTTTCACCATCACTCTCTTCTCCTCCACTTCTTCTTTCACCATCACTCTCTTCTCCTCCACTTCTTCTTTCACCATCACACCATTCCCCTCTACATCTTCTTCCTCCAGCTTCACTGCCACCATCTCTGGACCCCACTGTGTGATTTTCAGGGCTGGAGAACCACAGCTAGATCCGGGGGACTCTGTGGACTCTGGTTCATACATGGTTACATGAGCTGAAGAGGACCTGCAGCTAGAAACAATGGAGGCACAAACAGTGCAGAGTCAATTATAAATGACAGCCAACCAGTTCACTGAAAGCCCACCTAGACTGACAGGACATGTCCTGCAAATGCAATAATCTATGGATTACTGATTGCATTTCTTTGTAATTAAAGGGTCTGGAAAATAGACATTAAACGGTTCCAATTGTATTTTGTGTCCAATAAAAAATGACAATAATCTTCTAGTTAGGCTCAACTTCCTGGTCAGACAGAGGGCTGTATGGGCGTGGACTTTGCACGCTTGACTGGCAGCTCCCTTTCAAGCAAGCTTGCTGCGTTATCATACATGACATTCATCTATTAGATGTGCTTATAGTTCTGCCCTTTAATTACCAACTGTTTAGCTGCTGCTGAAATGTACTGAGCTAATACAATGACTTGGCTAAGATTATAGTTATGCACCTGGCAGTATAATTCATCATATAAATTCAATGACCACCATTATAGGGCTGGGACGACGCGTCGACGTATACGTCGACTTGCGTAATGTGCGTCGCAATTATATATATATTTTTAAATCTAGTTGCAATTGCGGCCCTGCGCCGACGTGGTGGCGGGGGCGCTGTTTCGCAAATAAGTTAGCTTTCGTTTTTGCTAGCGAAATAGCTGATAGTATGTTGACTGCTCAAGGAGAATACATATTTGAAAGTACAGAATGCCTGAGAGCCTTATATTGCATTATATTACATTATATTTTGAATGGTCATCTGGTGCCTGAATATTGTGTTTTCCTTTACATAAATAATGACATTTCCACCATAAATTGATGCAGAAAGGGCACAAATTGGTGCATATCAATTCACCAGAATGCAAGAAGTGTTTGATGTTTAAGGACCCCCAGACAGCCCTGCTTCATGGGTCCCCCCCGATGTCAAACACCACTGGTACCACCTCCGCCTCATTTTGAGCCAGGAAAAACCCTGATGGCCATGTTGGCATTCAAGTTGGCTAAACATAGCAGTGAGTCTGCCCTGTGTCTGGGGCTGTTTGACAGAGGCAGTTACAGTAGTAGTAATAGTAGTAGTAGTAGCAGGTCGCCGAATTAAAGGTGTCTGTGTTTAATTGCGGGCCCACAGACAGCCCCCATACATCAGCTGATCATTTAAAGGGGCGGCCGTCTGAGTAATGTGCATGTCACACGCTGCTTTGTTTTATAAGAGCAGCAGCTATTACCCAGAGTGCTTTATAAAGACACTGTTAAACAGAGAGAGACAATACAGCCATTATTTTGGGGAAAATTAAGTGATACATTAATCGAAGAGTAAAAAAAAAAATCGTTAGACTAATCGTTAAATTAGTCGTTAGACTAATCGAAAAAATAATCGCTAGATTAATCGTTAGAAAAATAGTCGTTTGGGACAGCCCTACACCATTAGCATACTGTACACCTGGCACCCTATGGTGAATTATTGAACCAGGGTTAGACAGTAACGCTTGCCCGGAGTAAATAATTCACCGGATTTGTTTGCGCGAGCCAGACAACGCTGCTGGATCCTGGATATTTTTTACCTGTGTGCAGGAAGAACAACAGACGGCGCAGGCGCCAGACCAGACTAGATGATCGTGGAATTAAGATATTATTATTATGCTGTCTGTTGTTCTTCCTGCACACAGTTAAAAATATCCAGGACCAGCAACAAACCCGGCGATTTTTTAACTTGCTCCGGACAAGCGTTACTGTCTAACCCTGTGAACACAATAGGCTACTTGTGGACAGGATTCACAGCATGTGTATGACTTACTGATCAGTTGTACCACAATGGTGTTGTCCTCCTTTTCTGATTCGCTGCCGTATTTTCACAATATCCGCCATGTTTAGTTTCTCCCCACACTGGACGTAGCACTGGCGCATGTCGTCATGACCAGAACAAGCAGAAGCATCCATCATTGCCCAGATAGGGAGTTCACAGGGCAGGGAATCCTACGAATAAAGATGATCAAAATATTAAAACAAGAGTGAAGAAATGTAATAAATTATTTGTTTACCAGAAGTGGAAAACAGTAGCCAAGCTATATGTAGGTCCATATGCATTTTTGACACTGAGAGAATTGTTGTTATTTTAGCTGTTTACCAAAACATATTCAAGTTGCAGTTATAGAATGCATATGGCCTTAAAGTGCAGACTAAATACCCTCTTTAATTTGAGGGTATTCCTATCCAGATTGGAGGAAGGGTCTAGGAATTACAGCTCTTTAATATGTGGCCCCCTCTTTTTCAAGGGAAAACCAAAAGTTTAGCTTTTTCTGTGTTGACAACACAGCAAATAGGCTGATCATGCCATGATTTTCAAATACCATTTACAGGCCACAGGATAAGAGTGCAGACGAAATGAAAATAGCGAATGAAAGGTAAGAGATTACAGATTTGAATAGATCAAGTTTGTATTGTTACATTTAAAATATATAGGGGTGTAACGGTACAGACACATTTCAGTTTGTGGTTTTGAAGTCACGGTTCAGTACCTTTTCAGTACAGCAGTGTAAAAGTAAGTAAGTAAGTAAGTAAGTAAGTAAAACTTTATTTACATAGCGCCTTTCGAACATGAAATGCAATCTTTTACTGAACAAAAAGTGCCATGGATAAGTGGTGGAAAGTGTTTGTGCTTGTTTATAAAGGGCTGGTAACATTTGCTGTCTGAAATGCGGACGAGAGGGAACTAGTAGGCCTACGTCATGTCATGAGTAATTCACTAGGGTAATGTTACAGAGTTGGCTGGTTAACTAGCCAAACAAAGCCACATCTATGAACATGATTGTATTTGATTGTAATGAATAAGTATGTAATAATGATCGTGTATCACTAACGCAGCTCTGTACTGACCATTGTATCTAGCAGCTCTCTGCTTCATTCATCAATCACTCCAACTCCTACCGTCAGGTCGGCGCCTCCGTTGTTGTTCAAGCTAGTGTCGCTTTCCCAGTCTTTGTGTAATAAGTGAACTTGTTGTAATGTTTGCCCTCTAGCACAGTTATAAACTTAATAAATGACTCGTGTTGTCTTCAGTCTCAGCACTGTGTGCGCTTGTTGATCCGCCATCTTAGTTCCACATTCTGTTCGTTGGGACGTTCTGTTCGCTTCAGACGTCAGTTATTCTCGCGAGACCAAGGAACGGGATGTGGAACTAAGATGGCGGATCAATAAACGCACACAGTGCTGAGACTGAAGACAACACGAGTCATTTATTAAGTTTATAACTGTGCTAGAGGGCAAACATTACAACAAGTGGTTGTCAACCGCCAATTGAAACAAAGAAGAAGAAGAAGAAGAACATTACAACAAGTTCACGTATTACACAAAGACTGGGAAAGCGACACTAGCTTGAACAACAACGGAGGCGCCGACCTGACGGTAGGAGTTGGAGTGATTGATAAAATGCTGGTGGAAAGCGTCACTTATTCTGTTTGTATCCATATGATGTTAGACTTGGATAAAAGTTGATGACGTTGACAGCGAGAGGAACTATTTATTGTGATTTAACTGCTTTCCAATATGTAGTTGGATCACCGCCAGAATCAGAGATGGTGTTTAAATAGTAACTTGATTTAGACTTTATAATCATGGCAGTACATCTATTTCTGAGCTGAAGGATAGTCTATCAGTACATCTGGCATCAGGACAAGCGTGGTTTCTTCCTGAATTAATTCAGAGAGCTCAGTAAAGTAGCATGTGTAACGATGGTCAAACAGCCAAACTTCTTTCAATCAATTCTTTTATTTGGCCTGCAGAGAAGACATATAGAACACAATTCTTCTCTGGTCTGCTTGTGAATCCATTAAGGTGGCGGCCATGTTCTCCCACCACCGTCTATGTACATTTCACATCAGGACAATTTGTTCACAGAAAGAACACAAACTTCCCTCAAACATTACAAATAACAATTACAAACAACATGTGGAGCGACATACCTGCAGAGAAGACATATAGAACACAATTCTTCTCTGGTCTGCTTGTGAATCTGCACGTTCAAAACAACATACAATAAATGTTCTGTTTCACATCATCACAATACATCACATCATCACAATACATGTAAAAACAAACAACACAGTACTACACCAACACCTTCACCCTACATTACAAGATTCTCCATACAAACAACAAAACACGAGGAGCATTTCACATCACGCACATACCCATTAAGGTGGCGGCCATGTTCTGACGCACCACCGCAAGTACGGCAACAAGAGAAGGACAAAAGAACGTGCAGACCTGCAGTACACCCAAACTCCAAAGGGGGGCTCCAACAACAACCAGGGCTGCTCAAAGCACGGCGAAACTCATCTACATTCACCACAACTAAACATACATTCCCAACTCTGTTACACCCACCTCCCCTGAATTTCGCCAACCTTGAGCAGCAACTATACATTTAAATACTACTTTTTACTTTTTACACTATTACATAGGGCCGCCAAAGGACAGGACAGCCAACTTGAAAAGTATCCTATAAGGATGAAGTGGAAAGAGAGGTAAACTATCTCTCCAACCAACTACTGGCGGTAGGATGCGTTCTACACCCCACAAGACCCTTTTTTCACTGTGTATTACTAGCCTTCAAGAGGCCACAACCTCTTATGAAACAATCAGAATAACGAACAAACCTATATGTCATAGGATGTCAGTGTGCACAGTGTATACATGCACTGAACTGAGCTTCGGCTTATCTAACTGTGGGAAGCCTGGAACACTGACCTGCAAACAGCTCGAATGTTTGACTTAGTGTCTTGGATAATGTCTTGTCCTGACATAGTATAAATCAATCTGTCAACTGGTTTGATAAGGCGACCAAACTTGGACTTGACCTGTGTGACTGTACTAGGATGTTCACACTGTGTGACAGAAGCTAAAGTGTCAGTACGCTGTGTGTCACTAGCATCATCTGTCTGATTTGTGTTACCAGAAACATCAGTACAATCATCAGCGCTAACCACAAATCTAGAATCAGAGTTAATGGACTGATCTACAATTTGCTCCTCAGCCATCTGCTCGGGAACCCTCTGAGGGGCAAACGAGACTGAAGACACTACAGTGTTAGTAGCCTCTGTCCGTGAGTGGTCAGGGAATGGTAACTGGGTGACCCACTCCAGGGTTCTTCCCTTGGGATCCTTGGGCTCTGGAACAGTCAAGGGAACATCCCTCTCCCGAACAGCTCTTCCCCCATACTCCATGTCTTCAACCTCCCCTCCCTCACTCCCAGGACAGGAATCCACTCTCTCCGACTCGAACGCGGTTCCTCTACTCACTTCCCCAGGCAAGGAATCCTGTTCCACTTCCGACACGGACATGTCACTTGGCTCATTTGATGTATGAACAGCAGACAGGGATGAAACTGGGTCAGAGATCACACTCGTATCATACACCGGCAGAAAGTTCACCAACAACAATAGATTACGGTGGACTACCTTCTCTCGTCCAGTGACAGTGTCTTGTATCCTATATGTGTGAGTCTCAGAGTTCCTATCCACCACAGTATATACAGTAGACTCCCAACGGTCAGCCACCTTTCTCTTTCCTCTCTCTCTCTTGTTCGCCAACAGCACACGGTCTCCGACGTCAATGGTGGGCCCTTTCACTCGTCTGTTGTAGAGCTCTGTGTGACGGTGCTGTTCTTTTATGACATGTTCCTGGGCTATGACCATAGCTTCTCTCAGATCCTTCGTGAGAGACATCACATACTTGTCGTAGCTGACCACAGCTGGATCATTCAGGACTGTCCGGAAGAGTATATCGACAGGGAGACGAGGAGTACGCCCAAACATCAGATAGAAAGGTGCATAGCCAGTTGACTCATGCGCTGTGCTATTGTACATGAACGTCAGAGTTTGCAAACGCCTCGGCCAGTTGATTTTTGCCTCTGGTTCAAGCGCTCGGATCATGTTACAGAGAGTTCTATTGAAACGTTCCACACTACCGTTACCCATCGGGTGATACGGGGTTGTGTGCGACTTTCTGACACCGGAGACTCTGAGCAGCTCACTCACTAGTTGACTCTCGAAGCTAGCTCCCTGGTCGCTGTGGATACGTTCTGGGAACCCAAAGACGCAGAAGAACTTGTCCAATAGAACTCTCGCCACCTGTTTGGCTGACTGATCTTTGCAGGGGAATGCCTGGGCCATTCTTGTAAAATGGTCAGTAACAACTAACACATCAACTGACTTGTTCCTTGAGTCCTCCGCTGACCAGAAATCAATGCAAACCAGCTGAAGTGGCCTGGTTGATGTGATACTCTGCAAAGGCGCCCTCGCAGCAGGTTCAACAGTCTTACTGACAATACACCGCTGGCAGTTACGGACGTAGTCTCTTACGTCTCTGTCGAGGTTGAGCCAGAAGAACCTCTGTCTGGCCAAGCCAAGACTCCTGAACTGACCTTGATGGCCAGCATGGTCATGAACACCTCTCAGAACTTCAACTTTCTTAGACTCAGGAACCACATACTGGCGGCGTTTTGACTTCACGACTTGATCCCTCGAGACTCTGTAGAGTATCCCATTGCTCACAACAAGTTTCTCCCAGTGCTTCAGGTACCTCATGACTGTGACTGATTCCTTATCTCTCTCTCTCCTGGAGGGTCTCCGATGTCTCTCCACATAGTACAAGACTCGAGAGAGAGTCCTGTCTCTGAGCTGTTCATCCCGGAGTTCCTTCTCACTGTAAGCAGGAAGTGAATCCTGACCACCTGGGACTAACTGAGGCAAATGGTGCAAGACTGCTACAGCGCGCGTTCTTGCTCCGACCTCCCACAGATCGTCATATGACTGTAGAACAACAGACACTTCATCCATCTCCATAGACTGAGCGTGGACATGCAGAGGTGATGGGACACTTTGAGCGTAACTCTCTGCCTGGCGTGGAGTGTCACCACTATCATTGGACGACCGGAAGGCGTCCTGTACAGAAGCACTTGACACATCCTGGACTTCGGAGAGGAGATTCTTGTAGGGCTCTTCAAGTAATCTGTGACCGACTCTCTGCTTGACGAAAGGCACACGACTCAAGGCATCAGCGACAACATTCTGTGGGCCTGGCACATACTTGATGTCGAAGTTATAGCTCGCTAACTTAGCCACCCATCGTTGCTCGCAGCAGTCCAGCTTGGGCTTCGTCATGATATGAGTCAATGGATTATTGTCCGTCCAAACAGTGAAATCATGCCCCTTCAACCAATGGCTGAACTTGTCACAGACACTCCACTTCAAGGCTAGGAATTCCAACCGATGGGCTGGGTAGTTTCTCTGAGACTGAGAGAGGGACTTGCTGGCGAATGCGATTGGCCTCGCTCGGTCTTCACCCTCTTGGATCTGCGACAGGACAGCACCGATGCCATCAAGGGACGCGTCCGTTGACAGCATGAAGGGACGGCTGAAATCAGGGTGAGCCAGGACAGCCGTCTCAACCAGCGCCGTTTTCAGCTTCTGGAAAGCCTGCTCCGTTTCGGGGGTCCAGTCAGTAACCTTCAACTTCCTGCTTTGTGACCTTTGTTTGGACTGTTTCACCTTCCCTTTTCTCTTCTGGCCCGTCAACAGAGAGAAGAGAGGCTTTGCAATAGCGGAGAAGCTAGGCACAAAGTGCTGGTAATAATTGATCATCCCCAAGAAAGATCTGATTCGTTTCTGTGAGGGGGTTACACCGTCCGCTTCCATCAGGTCAGCACTTGTCATCTTTGCGATGCTCTCAACTTTGCTGGGATCAGTCAACACACCGTTGTCATTAATTATGTGGCCGAGGAATTTGACAGATTTCCGGAGAAAAAAACACTTCTTGGGGGCCAATTTCAGGTTATGACCACGCAGTCTACTGAACACCATCTCCAAGCGTTCCAGAGCTGTCCTCTCATCAGGGGCGTACACCAATAAATCATCCAGATAAACCAGTAAGCTCAGATAGTTCTGGTCTCCGAAAATGCTAGTCATCATACGCATGAAGCTCCCAGGACTATTACAGAGGCCCTGCGGGAGGCGATTATACTCATACAAGCCCATAGGTGTTGTAAAGGCAGAGTACTTTCTGTCATCCTCGTGTAGTGGCATGTTATAAAACCCTGAGGTTAGATCCATAGTACTAAACAAGGAGTTACCTCCAAGTGCAGCTAAACAGTCGGCCTGGTGAGGGAGAGGGTGAGCATCCTTCAGGGTCCTCTTGTTCAGCCAGCGAAAGTCTGTACAGATACGGAGATCTCCGTTCTTTTTCCATACAAGAACCAACGGAGATGCATATTCACTGGTTGACTTCCTGATTATATCTTTCTCCTCCATCTCACTCAGTACTTGGCGCAACTTCTGATACTGACTGGGGGGCACTCGTCTGAATGGGAGCCGGAATGGCCTGTGATCTGAGAGGTGAATGCGATGTATGAAGCCCTTTGCCTCTCCACAATCCAGGTGATGGCGTGAGAAGATGTCCTTGTAGCGCACAACCAGGTCAGCCATCTTGCTTCTACACTGTTCAGACACGTCACAGGAGTGTATGTCGAGCCCACTCAATCCCATGTACTTCAGTTCCTCATCAACAGTGCGGGCCGCATTTTCACTTGACGGGGTTACTTGACAGCAACTGAGTAGTGGGACCTCAGCAGGTCCGGTCTCATCCATGTCCTCGAGCGCAATGCAGGAGAAGACGTCGGCCAATTTAGCATTGCGTCTTACCAAGACGGGCCTGTCGGACGAGTTGATCAGCTTCAATGGAACCCATCCGTCTCCCCACAAAGGAGTAACAACTCTGGCCACCAGAACCCCTCTTGGAGCTGAGCGACACGATGTGGGCTCTGTCATCACAGCGCTACCAGGAGACACAATAGTGGACTTGGGTAGCTTGCCCCACATCAGGTACTCCCGACCAGGCTCAAGACACACGGCTGAGTTGCACCTGACTGTGCCTATCTTGTCAGGTATGACGTCACCTCGCCAACGGTTCAGACCAGCGAGCATCGAGAGAAACTGTTCAGATTCTGGATCGCCAGCAGGACAGGGCGTAGACACAGCCTTCCAGTAGCCATCACATTGCTTATACTGCCGGAGGATATATTTAATAACATTGGTGCCTAGTATCAACTCATCATGCTGGCCTTCAACTACCAGAGTGGGAACCATAATCCTACAGCCATACACCTCCATTTCCACGTTGAAAGCTGACTCAGGCTTGACACGGCGACCACCACAGCCAACAAGCACCACATTTGAACTGAACTGGTTATGCTCTGTAGCAACTCCAACCTCTCTAAGCTTTCCCTCTGCCGTCTTACTCATTGTACAAGCCATAGACCCACTGTCTAGCATAGCATTTAGAGTCACTGTATTACCAACTGTCACAGGTGTGTAGAAAAGGCTGTCACTACCACTAATTGTATGCGTATTCTGATAAACAATATCTTCAGAGTTATCACTTGAGCTTTTGAGAGCTATATACACTGTCTCAGCACTAGATTCGTCCTCACAATGGGAGTTTACTTGGCGACCTATACTTTCTCCCTCTGAATACAGGCCACCTAGTTTCCCTGAGGCTGAGGTGCTCGGGACGACCTGGTGGGACACTCAACTTTTGTGTGACCTGGGGCTAAACAGACAAAGCACAGCCTCTCTGACATGCAGTGTGAGATGGTAGTGTGTCTACTGTCATCACAGACTCGGCAGGCCTTCTCACGGGCGCCACCCTGGTATCTTCCGCCACGAGGAGCACTGTCACGCTGCTGCACTTTCCCCATCATCTGCTCCAGCCTCTCCATAATGCGAGCAAGAATCCTGTCTTCAGATTGCTGAGTGTTCTGGGCCACAGCAGTCGCGGAGGAGTGGTACGGAAGCTGGCCTAAAGCATGGTCCTGGGAAGGAATGAGGGTAGAAGGCGGACACTGTGTGTGGTACACTGGACTATGGGCAGGAGCAGGGGGGTACTGGGTGGAACACTGCTCAGACACAGACTGAATCGAAGGCTCTGGATGAGACTGCACAGTGTGGAGGGCGGTGGCATGGCTCTTCAATGGCACAGAACTACCGGTCCTGCCAGAGGCTCTCAGCTCTCTCTGATAATTATCAATCTTCAACTGTATGTCTCGTGAGCTCCACTCCTCAATAGCCTTGCATTCCAGAATACGGGATAGTCCAGAGTCCGGGCAATGCCTGACAAACATCCGTGCTACCTCTTCACCCACGTTCTCCATCCTCCTACCTTGTCTGCGAAGGCCCTCACCAGCTACATCAGCTGCTTTGTTGATCCTCAACCAGTAGTCTACAGGGTTCTCATTGGGTCTGGGTAGAGTGGCATAGAAATCTGACAACGGGAGGCATGATGACACATCACTGAAGTACTTGAGAAGGATATCATAGATGAGATCAGGGTTCTGCTTCACATCAAGTGTCTGATCGCTTCGCAAACCAACCCTCACAACATCCTTTGCCTTACCCATCAGCCTTGCCAGTATCTCCTCAGCCTGTTCATGCATTGGACATTTCTGCTTTCTCAGATAAGCTTTAGACATGTCAATCCAGTCCTGGACTGAACACTTATCAGAACTATCACCTCGGAACATTGGTGGTTCCCTGTCTGATGTTACATTCACAGTAACGCACGGAACCTCCTGTCTAACAACATTAGGATCAGTTACAGGATCTGGAGGCGATGTGCAGTTGAGGTGTGCACTGCTCATACTACTTGAGTGAACTACACCAGCTGAAATGAACTTGGTTACAATGGACTCGCCAATCTGAGCACCTAGCTGACCCATCATGTCTGAAAGGTGATGAAGAGCTTCAGTGTCATTAACACTGGGTGTGGATGTGGGAGGAGCCTCCCCTGTAAACTGTCCGACAGCAGCACAACCTGGGTCCTGACCTGACCCTATGCCTCTACCACTGTCAGTAAACAACTGGGAACACCCCACCTCCCTACTATTCAACCCATCGATGACAGCACTGTCTGCTCTGCTCTGACATGCCCCCCATGCACCCCTCCCCATAGGCAACACTGGGCTGGCAAAAATCTCATCATTAAAACCTGGCCTCTGAGCCATAGTGGTACAGACTTGCGTTGTGTAATATTACTGAATGAAAAAATAATAATAATGATAATGTTCAAAAAAAAATATAGAGTTACAGCAGGACATAAAAACCAAAACAATCAAAGCACTTTTTAAACTGATGTAATCACAGACCTCAGACTGAATGACCATTTACTATAATACTCTGACCACACTTGATCTATCACACTAAGACCTGGCATCCACGCAGCATCCACGGAGATCGGCGTTCAGCTGATCTTGAGATCGACGTGTCACGGCACCAGTGTAACGATGGTCAAACAGCCAAACTTCTTTCAATCAATTCTTTTATTTGGCCTGCAGAGAAGACATATAGAACACAATTCTTCTCTGGTCTGCTTGTGAATCCATTAAGGTGGCGGCCATGTTCTCCCACCACCGTCTATGTACATTTCACATCAGGACAATTTGTTCACAGAAAGAACACAAACTTCCCTCAAACATTACAAATAACAATTACAAACAACATGTGGAGCGACATACCTGCAGAGAAGACATATAGAACACAATTCTTCTCTGGTCTGCTTGTGAATCTGCACGTTCAAAACAACATACAATAAATGTTCTGTTTCACATCATCACAATACATCACATCATCACAATACATGTAAAAACAAACAGCACAGTACTACACCAACACCTTCACCCTACATTACAAGATTCTCCATACAAACAACAAAACACGAGGAGCATTTCACATCACGCACATACCCATTAAGGTGGCGGCCATGTTCTGACGCACCACCGCAAGTACGGCAACAAGAGAAGGACAAAAGAACGTGCAGACCTGCAGTACACCCAAACTCCAAAGGGGGGCTCCAACAACAACCAGGGCTGCTCAAAGCACGGCGAAACTCATCTACATTCACCACAACTAAACATACATTCCCAACTCTGTTACACATGGGTTTCTACCTTTCAGGGCTCTACAGTGCGACCATTTCACTCGCATTTGCGACTAAAAATACATCTGTGCGACTAGAGAAATAAATTCACGAGCACACGTGCGAGTACAGAATTTATTAAAAAAAAAAAAAAAAAAAAAAAAATTTATTCTAAAAATAAATCTGCGCGAACCGTGTGGCCACATTTTAAGCCGTCAGCCAGCCCGCTACGACCACGGGAAGTCATGTTAAAAGTGAAGTTACTTCTGTTAAACTGGCGCTAAGCTAACATCGCTAATCGCTAACTCCCTTTTGGGCCTTAAAGAGACAAGCGCCCTTTTCTCATCTCAAGCTTCATTAGCTTCATTAGCTCACCACATCTACAGATTTGGTCCCACACACTCCAGATTTGAACCCAAGGTTACAACCAGGGTTAAGTAGAAAGCTCTCAGACCTTCAGAACCCATTGAAAGTAGTGGAGGTACTCCAGAAGTCCAAATGCATCTCTAATCCTAGGAAACCCTAGGAAGCAAGTTGCCTAATGGCATGAAAATGCAACATGTTGTACTTGAGTGTGGCAGAGAGGTGGGACCCCCGGGGATGGTGGTGTGCTAACAGCTAGCCGCCGCAGAGGCACCGTGCTGGGCTGGCCACCTCCACATGTCACCACCCCGGGCAGCATGGGGCTGGGGACTGGTCATCTGGATGTGGGGTAGTTTAATACCCCTAGATGTGGAGTTGTCTGGCCACCGTGTGTGACTGATGTAGCCTGACCCAGCAGCAGGGAGGTGGGCAGCATGGAGACAGACCTCTGCATGGCCTGGCTGGGCTGCTAGCTGACAGACCTAGCCCTAAAGCCTGGCTGGGCTGCTAGCTGCTAGCTGACAGGCATGACATGGATGAATGAATGAACATGCTGCTAACCAGGAGAACTTGACACAGCTAGTTACCATAATACAATGCCATCAACTCTGCGTCTAGTAGGGCTGTAGGCATGGGCCAATGTGTGATTTGGGTGCAAAAATTGCAAAATCACTAATAAAAATGTGTTATAATTACATTTTTCACTGTGCTCCTAAATTTCTTTGTGTGCCCCTAACATTTTTCATTTAGGAGCACATGTGCTCCTAGTGAAAAAGGTTAGCGTAGAGCCCTGCCTTTTAACTGGAGACAGCTTACCGGAATACACAAAGAGGGAAAAGTGCAGCTCAGCATCGGGAATATAGGAAACACTGGGTAGATCTCACAGATACTAGGGTTGGGCGATTTGACGGTTGTACCGTAAACTCCGGTTTTTGAAAATAGCAACGGTTTTTGTCAATACCACTATAAAACTGTCATAAATCGTTTTATATAAAATAAACGCCTTAATAAAAACGGCCATGCATTTTACACACATTGTTCTCATTACCGTAATTCAAAGCACGAAGCGTAGGGTATTTTCCTTTTGGTCTCTTGAAAAAGAGGGGGCTACATATTAAAGAGCTGTAATTTCTACACCCTTCCTCCAATTTGGATATTAATACCCTCAAATTAAAGAGGGTATTTGAGTCTGCACTTAAGGCCATATTCATTCTATAACTGTAAGTTTTGAAATCTGTATGTTTTACTAAACAGCTTAAATAACAACAATTCTGACAGAGTCCAATATATGGACCTAACTGTAGCTTGGCTACTGTTTTCCACTTCTGATGATTACAAATTACATTTCTTCACTCTTGTTTTAATATTTTGATCATCTTCATTCGTAGGATTCCCTGCACTGCGAACTCCCCATCTGGGCAATGATGGATGCTTCTGCTTATTCAGTGTCAGAGAGCCAGAGGACACACCTTGGGTCCCCTGATGCAGAGACAGAAGGACAGAACCACCGGAAGGACAATCTTATTAGGCTCCAGCCACCACCACTACCACCACCTCCCACCCACAGTAGGAACCATCACTCTCCCAACATTAAAGAAGAGTACGACACACCGTGGGATATGTTTTTACGGCACTACATCAAAAACCAAAAGGCCAAAGATGAGATGCTCAGCACAAATGCCTCAGGGCAAGATGCACATGCTCTTAAAGAGAGGCATCGACTCTCTGAAGCACCGAATGACATGGATAGTGACAGTAATGACATGGATAGTGACAGTAATGAAATGGATAGTGACAGTAACGCCAGTTCAGCGGTCAAGACTAGAGGTCAAGAGGTCGAAGAGCGCTATCGTGATGACGACATGCGCCAGTGCTACGTCCAGTGTGGGAAGCAACTAAACATGGAGGATATTGTGAAAATACGGCAGCAAATTAGAAAAGGAGGACAACACCATTGTGGAACAACTGATCAGTAAGTCATACACATGCTGTGAATCCTGTCCACAAGTAGCCTATTGTGTTCAATAATTCACCATAGGGTGCCAGGTGTACAGTATGCTAATGGTGGTCATTGAATTGATATGATGAATTATACTGCCAGGTGCATAACTATAATCTTAGCCAAGTCATTGTATTAGCTCAGTATTTACACATTTCAGCAGCAGCTAAACAGTTGGTAATTAAAGGGCAGTCAAGCGTGCAAAGTCCACGCCCACACAGCCCTCTGTCTGACCAGGAAGTTGAGCCTAACTAGAAGTTTATTGTAATTTTTTCTTGGACACAAAATACAATTGGAACCATTTAATGTCTACTTTCCAGACCCTTTAATTACAAAGAAATGCAATCAGTAATCCATAGATTATTGCATTTTTAGTCTAGATGGGCTTTAATTGAACTGGTTGGCTGTCAATTGACCCTGCACTGTTTGTGCCTCCACTGTTTCTAGATGCAGGTCCTCTTCAGCTCATGTAACCATGTATGAACCAGAGTCCACAGAGTCCCCCGGATCTGGCTGTGGTTCTCCAGCCCTGAAAATTACATGGTGGGGTCCAGCAGAGATGGTGGCAGTGAAGCTGGAGGAAGAAGATGTAGAGGGGAATGGTGTGATGGTGAAAGAAGAAGTGGAGGAGAAGAGAGTGATGGTGAAAGAAGAAGTGGAGGAGAAGAGAGTGATGGTGAAAGAAGAAGATGGAGGTGCAGCTGTAATGCAAAAAGGTTTGATGGTGAAAGAAGAAGATGGAGGAGAAGAAATGAGGGAGGAGGGAGTGATGGTGAAACAAGAGGTCGAAGTAGAAGTGGAGATTGAAGACACGGATGGTAAGTCTTTGTTGTATAGTGGTGAGGGTCATTGCACTGCTGTAAAATCAATGCTGCCAGTGGCAAGGCAAGTTTATTTGTATGGCACATTTCATACAACAGGGGCAATTCAAAGTGCTTTACATACATTATTTAAAAATACAGCAAGAGGAGCATAGCAAGAAACTAAAAACGACTGAAGAAAAGCAAATATAAGAGGTAAATAGATAAAACATTTAATAAGACAATAGTTCATGGATAAAAGACATTGATAGAAGTGTTTAATCATAACTGCTGCAAAACATGAAGGTTTTCAGCTTAGATTTAAATATGTTTAGGGTTTGCGCCTGTTGATTTCTTCAGGGAGTTTGTTCCAGGAGCATGCAGCAGCGTGACTGAAAGCTGCTGCACCGTGTTTTGTTTTTACTCTTGGAATTATTAGCTGATTAGTCTCAGCTGACCTTAGGGGCCTTGCGGGAATATAGGGTGGGAGGAGATCTGATATGTATTTTGGTCCAAGACCATTTTCTGTGAGAGACTGGTAGCCAGTGTAGGGATCTCAGGATTTGTGTAATGTGTTCAAATGTATTCATTTTTGTTAGGACCCTAGCAGTTGCATTTTGGATGAGCTGCAGCTTACGAACAGACCCTTTAGATAGGCCTGTTAGTAGACCATTACAATAATCAAGTCTACTCTAAACAAATGCATGGATGAGTTTTTTTTCAAGGTCTTATTTGGACATGAAACCTCTCATTCTTGTTATGTTTTTCAGGTGATAGTAGGCTGATTTAGTTATCGAGTTCATGTGGCTGTTGAAGTTTAGAGTCTAGAATTACAATAAGATTTCTGACCAGTTTTTTAGTTTAGAGAGAGAATCAAGTTTTGCACTGACTTTCGATCTTTTGTCAGGTTTACCGAATACAATTATCTCTGTTTTGTCCTTGTTTAATGAAGAATGGACAGACTCTCACATGTTCATTCTTCCCACGGGCAGTTCAGTTCAAACCCTGTATGTCTGATATGTTTGGAGACCATGGCGATTATTAAAAGCGGCAATGTAAAGCGTTACGAGACTAAACCCATCTTTTGAGCAGAAACATACACACTCAAATCTGAACCGAGGACATAGAAAATACACGACAGGGCTCGACAGTGCGACTGTTTTGGTCGCATTTGCGAGTGAATATATTTCTGTGCGACTATTGAAATACATTCAATAGCACCAGTGCGACTAAAAGACTGCTGAAGTACTGTCATGCGCAGTCAATCTTATGTGTATAAGCGATGAGGGAATGAAAACAGTGAACAGAAACGCGTGTCGCAGAAATGCTTCACGCCTGTCCTATATGCGCTTAAAATGCGCATAATGGCTTGACGCCAGCTGGTGAAACCGTAAACCACTCGCGTGAAACGGCTATATGTATACTTTGTGGAATAGGTTCATTGTTATTGTTTGAGGCTAACGGTAAGTGATACATGGCTTGTAAATATACTTTAATTTTAGGACATGCTCAAAAGCAAGGACTGTGTGATCATCTAATTATGTGTAGTTATGTGTTTTTAGCATGTTGATGTTCTATCAGCATGTTATGTTATTAAAATACAATTTAGACGTTCGTAGCGCTGTGTTTTGTTAGCCGCTAGCTGTTAGCAGCGTTTGCTTCCGGTTTCATGACAAAGTTTAACCCTATATGTGCCTGAGGTCTAACAACATTCAAATGACTAACTTCGTCATCTTTTTTCGAATTTCAATGTATGACACGTCATTTGAAAGCTTATGATCTCTAGTTCCAATCCACAACACGTCACATTTGAAAGTGTTTATGTAAATTTTTTACATTTTTGGCACATTTTTTTGGGCTGCTACCCACACGTTTAGCTGTGTTACTCATTCCACGAATGCATGATCCTTACAAGTTGTGCCTCGTTGTAAAGGTGACTAATCAGGCTTTCCAACGATATAAAATACAATACCAATTGGTATTATTAAAGGGGAGGAAGAATCGACTGAAATAATGTTTCCAAACTTTTTTTGAGGGATTTATATCAACATACAAGCATGTGTTTTTGTTACTGAACTCTTTTTTTAAATAAATTGTACAATAGTTGGACACTTAAATGTCTGCTTGACATAATTTTTTCCTAGACATCTGCTTTCAGAGCCTGTTATTAATTACATTATTACTAAACCAATAATAATCAAATGCAGAGACAATTGTGTAATATGATAAAGAGTAGATACATTTATAATTTAATTTAATTTTGCCATTTAGCAGACGCTTTTATCCAAAGCGACTTACAATTACGAATTACAGGGACATTCCCCCTGGAGTAACTGAGGGCTAAGTGCCTTACCCAAGGGCACACTAGTAGTGGTGTGGCTTCAGGCGGGATTTGAACTCACAACCTTCCGATCCCAAGTCCAACTCACTATCCACTAGACCACCACTACCACATTTCTATTCATAGCTTTCATGTGACGTCACAGCATAGTGGAAACGCCCACCTGACGGGCAAAAGGCACTTTTTGCGGGCAAAACCCACGGGCAAAACCCACTTTTTGCGGGTTAATAACTTTGATTTCCTGTGGGTTAGGAAAATAATTCCAACGTGTCCGGATAGAGTAGAAGACAGGGAATCCAACACTATTTGAATGGAGTCGATCCTCCACTCCTATCACCGTGGACACAGCAAGGAGCGAATTCCCGGATATAAATATTCCCTCGCCTCGCTGACAGCGGGAGTTGGGAGTTTCGTCCAGCAGCCGGTGAACGCCCGGTTGATCGAGTTTCATATTAAAAGTATATCTTCTCGGGGTGTCAGCGCGGTGGTTAAGGGCTCAAAATGACCGTATACTGATGGTGAATTTAGCAATAATTAGAGATGCTCCGATCAGGGTTTTTGGTGCCGATCACCGATCACTGGAATCAGTGATCTGCCGATCCGATATCACCGATCACCGATCACAGCGTTGAAAATGGCAATTGAAGCATTCTATTTATTGTGTAGCATTATTTATGTTTTAAATTATTCTTAACACCATTGACATTGTATATTAAGTATTTAAATGAAATTAGGAGATGAGAAAGTATCATGAATTGACGACCATCTGTTTTATTGAATTCACAACCACCTGTAGCTTACTTCAGGAAAAACAAACAAAATGTGAAAATAAAAATCATAATAAATAAAATGTACACTGTCACATCAAATGTGCAACATTCCACTCGAATGAGAGGAACTAGGGGCTCTTAGAGAACTTGGAGCTTATACTGTAACTGTAGCTTTCCTGAGGAACAATAAACATACCCAAACTAAACTGCAACATAAACAGGCTATAGCCAAATATAAAATACTGTTTCAAGTCAGTCAGTTTCAAGTCATATTTAGGAGGAGATAAGACAGCAAGTCAGCAATAATCAATAAAACAAAAAAACAAAACATTGCACCTAAGGAGATTTCAGACTCAAACCTTACTTCTGATTAAGCAGCATCACTGGCAGATTAGCCTTGAGAAATACAAGCATCTCAGCGTTTTTGGCACTCAGCCTGTTCCTCTTATCATCTAAAATATGTCCTGCTGCTGAAATGTCGCTCGCTATCTACACTTGTGCAAGGTGCACAGAGGAAGACCTAAAACTCACGCGCTAATAGTTGTTGTTGCTATGGGCCAAGTGACTTCCTGCTCGCGGGGTCACATGACGTCGGTGAACACTACCTACACTACGCTCGTGAAGTCGCGCTGGAACTCTGACCAGCACTCGTGGAACGCCTCTCGTCCAATCAAAGCACTCGGTCCCTTTATGACGTCGAGCCCAGTGTGCGCTTCGGCGCTCTCTGAGCGAATCGACGAACGCAGCAAATGCCGTATGATATTCGTGGTATTGAAAGACCTTGCGTGCGTTCCTCCCCGAGGTATTTCTTTTGAGCAGACATTACAAACGGCATATTTGTTGTCTCTTTCCGACACTGTGTAATATTTCCAGACTGGCGACGCCATTTTGTAAACTGATCGGTCATGTTTGATCGGCCGTTTTGAGAACTCCGATCAAAACCGATCAAGGCCATATCGGCCGATACCGATCGGCGCCGATCAGATCGGAGCATCACTAGCAATAATAGTCTTATGTTTGTACCACCTCCATAACCGGTGTTATTCACGGGAAAAGCCGGTCAAGGAGGCACCCTTTGCAGGTCAATAACTTTGATTCTCCGGGGATTAGGAAAATAATTCCAACGTGTCCGGATAGAGTAGAAGACAGGGAATCCAACACTATTTGAATGGTGTCAATCCTCCACTCCTATCACCGTCGTGTATCTTGATAGTTCTTCATGAGTGAGGTGGTCTAAATAGTAGGCAGCCATGTTGAGCGATGTTGCTATGATACTTTTTGCCCGTCAGGTTGGTGGTTGCTAGGGAAGAAACCACGTGACTGAAAGCTATGAATAGTCATACAGTTACAACCGGCCCTTTGAGGTTAACCATAATGCTGATGTGGCCTGGGATGAAGTTGAGTTTGACACCACTGCTCTAAGTCAACATGACAGCAGACTTCAGGTATCAAGTCAGGTGACTTCTGCTCAGTCAAGTCTGTCTCCAGATGGCTATGCAGTCCCTCTATTATGTTTGGGGGTGTGAGGGACAATTACTGCTATGCGCTCACGTGCGTGCACGGACTTAATGCTTTGTTGCAGAATGTGTGATCGAACATTTTATATAACCTTTCAATAGGATGTATAAATCACCTACAAAGACCTTTGTATAGTCTCTAAGAAAATATTGGCTCTTATCGCTTCTGAGAAATGTACTTTTCTGTATCCACTAGAAGTGCAAAAACTAGTAAATATGTTACAGCTGCTGACATGGCAAAGGAGAAGTGCTCACTAACAGATTTAAACATATTTGTGACACAATTTGAGATAAATAAGCCTTTTGTGTACTAAAGTGTTAGGTCTTTGATTTGAACTTGTGAAAAATTGGAGCAAAAACAAAAGTGTTGCGTTTATATTTTTGTTCAGTTCTACTGTATATCAGGGGTCCCCAAACTTTTTTCTGTGAGGGCCACATAATTTTTCCTTTCTGTGATGGGGGGCCTGGGTCGGTCTCTAACATAAAATAATATGGAACGGAGTGAAATGGAGGCGGTTGCGCAAAGCAATTGCGCGCAGGAGAGCACTGGTGGATGCAAACAAAGTCTAAACAGTTGAATTTGGATGGAATTTATACCTATAGTGATATGTCAATGAAATATAATCAGTTTTACAGTCTGATACACGAGGGAGGACCCTCATCATACACGGGGGGACCCATGAAGCAGGGCTGTCTGGGGGTCCTTAAACGAGCATCAAACACTTAATTTCTTGCATTCTGGTGAATTGATATGCACCAATTTGTGACCTTTCTGCATCATGGTGGAAATGTCATTATTTATGTAAAGGAAAACACAATATTCAGGCACCAGATGATCAAAATATAGTGTAATATAATGCAATATAAGGCTCTCAGGCATTCTGTACTTTCAAATATGTATTCTCCTTGAGCAGTCAACATACTATCAGCTATTTCGCTAGCAAAAACGAAAGCTAACTTATTTGCGAAACAGCGCCCCCGCCACCACGTCGGCGCAATGCCGCAATTGCAGTTAGAAATGACAGAAATCAACCGTAGAAAATACGACCGTCAGAGTTTTGTTGAGAGCTGGAGGCGGCTAAAATATGACGGAGCCGGCCGCCTCATAATTCTCTATGCAGGAAAAACCCTGCTTGACACAGATCATGAACAAATTATTTCGTTTTCTCCTGCAGCTGGGCATCTACATTCTCTAATCCCCCATTGTTTCAATTCATCTGGTGCCTACTTGCGGACAGACTCACTGCGGGACACACCTCCTCCGCGATCACATTCATACATTTATTGACAAACTTCTTTGCCTTTAACAATAATAATCACTTGTGCACTGTTGGTTAAAAACCCTGCATTCTGAATCAACTTTTCTCTTTACCAACCGTTTGGCCATTTTTCATCTCTCTGAATTTTCGTTCTAGCTCGCGTGCACCTGCTATAGATCCGCATTCTGTGGGCGGGTGAAACTAACTAATAATGTTATTAATGAAAATAGTTTATAACTAAGGGAAATTTTAATTTGAAAGCCAACCTTTAATATCAAATACAGATATGATATGATTAAAACATATATTTAAAGTTTAATTTTCAAAATATGTTTCTGGCATTGTTGAGAGTGTGTGGGGGCGACATTGTTCAAAGGGCCGGTCCAAGTGTGGGGGTGGGCCGTGTACCCTAAGGCCGTAGTTTGGGGACCCCTGCTGTATATGGTCCCATCAGGATTCAAACCCACAATCTAAGCGTTGTTCAGTTATACTGTATATTGTCCCATCGGGATTCAAACCCACAATCTAAGCGTTGTTCAGTTATACTGTATATCAGGGGTCACCAACTACATTTGTCCAAGGGCCAGAATTTTTCGAAGCATACACTGTCGGGGCCGGACTTATATATATTTATTTTATTTCGGCATAATTAGCATATTATTGTTTAATATTTTCACTTTCTTACAAAATGTATGTTATTAATGGCTTATCAGTGTTAACAGACTCCTGACACCTATACTGCAGCCAGCCACCAGGGGGCGATCAAGATATTTTGGCTTCACTTCATTGTAATAATTTTCAGTTATCAATCAAGCAAAGTGTCACTCTCAAAGAGAAAACCTGAAGCGTAAAATTTACGTGGAAAAACGCAAGTACGCATTCATTTTGCCAACATTTAGTAACGCAAAACCTGTATGCCTCATCTGCACTGAAACAGTAGCTGATGAAAAACAATACAATCTTCGCCGTTACAATTATACAAGGCATGCAGCTTTCAGAGAATCATACCATGAGAAGTCATATCCTGAGACCCATCGCAGAATAATTGCAGAATCCAGAATATGGACATGCCAGTGGAATTATTAGCAGAACGTTATCTGAACGAGAGGGCAAATAGTGCATCTCTCCGGGCTGTCTGGGTTCTACAAGCATAACAAGCCATTTACCTCATTCATGTTTTGACTGAGAAGTTAGTTGTTATTTAAGTCACTGTAATGTGCATGTGAAAAAATAGCCTATAACACGAAATGTTAAACAAGAGCATGTGGGAAAAAACACGAAAAAACACGAAATGTTAAATGAGAGCTATGAGTTTGTCCCCATTCTTGCATGCGAATAGGCGCTACTTCTGCCGCATTCCATTTAAAAGACAGGAATTAGTTTCAGCTTTGCTACTATACTATACTCAGTGTTTCCCCTAGGTTTGCTGCCTTGGGGGGGTGGCATGGGCCGTGGCATGGACACCCCCCCCCCCCAGGGGGTAAGACCCTGCGACATACCAGCGTCATGTCCAGGGGTGTACTAACTTGTACATTAATGAATGAATGAATGAATGGTCTTTATTGTCATTGATATAGTACAGGTACCATACAACGAAATTTGGGAGGTGGGGCTCCCCTGGTGCTAGGAAAAAAAAACTAAAAACAAGAAGGGAAAAGAGCTGGTTTACATAAATAAAGGCTATGGTCACTATCCACTATACTATACTATACAAATAAAACACTGTGCTGTACTCTATGCTATGCTATACATATCCTAACATTTCCTATCTCTGAACCTTGTGTACCCGAGGGTTGTCATATTGCACATAGTGTTATTGCACATTAATTTAAAGTGTCGCAGTTTGCTGTTTTGAAATGTTCACAGTTGTGTTTCAGTATTGCACTTGATTACAATCTAGTAGCTGCCATCAAATTGTCTAGATTGTCCAGGGCCTAGAACCTAGGTCTTTGCTGTGTTCAGGGCCTGAATGGCCCTGAGGTAGAAGCTGAGCTTCAGTCTATCTGTCCTTGCGGACATGGTCCTGAACCGCCTGCCCGAGGGCAGCCGAACAAAGTGTTCGTTCCCAGGGTGGGATGGGTCTCTGGAGATCTTGGAGGCCTTCCTGAGGCAGCGTGTGTTGTACAGCTCTTCCAGAGAGGGGAGGGGGGCGCCAGTGATCTTCTGGGCCGATCTCACGACTCTCTGTAGCGCTTTCCTCTCTGCGGCTGTGCAGCTGGAGAACCACACGCAGATGCAGTAGGTGAGGATGCTCTCCACTGTGCAGCGGTAGAAGGTCACAAGCAGCTCCTGTCTGAGGTGGTATTTCCTGAGGACTCTCAGGAAGTAGAGCCGCTGTTGTGCCTTCTTGATGATGGCTGCTGTGTTGGTCTTCCAGGACAGGTCATCCTGTATGTGCACCCCCAGGAATCGGAGGGTTGAGACTCTCTCCACGCTCCCTCCATCGACGAGCAGGGGCTGGACCTCAGATTTTTTCCTCCTGAAGTCCACGATGATTTCCTGCGTCTTTGACTGGTTCAGCAGCAGGTTGTTAACCACGGTGGTGTCGTCTGCAAACTTTACGATGGAGTTGCTGGGGTGGACGGGGGTGAAGTCGTAGGTGTAGAGGTTGTAGAGGATGGGGCTTAGCACGCAGCCCTGGGGGGACCCAGTGCTGAGTCTGAGGGCTGTGGAGGTGTGGGAGCCCACCCGCACCCTCTGGGGGCGGTCAGACAGGAAGTCCTTGATCCATGCACAGATAGAGTGTGATAGTCCCAGGTCTAGTAGTTTGGTCACTAGCCTGTCTGGAAGGATGGTGTTGAAGGCAGAGCTGAAGTCCACAAAGAGCAGTCTCGCGTAGCTGTTCCCCCTCTCCAGGTGGGATAGAGTGGAGTGGAGAGTCGTCGCGATGGCGTCCTCTGTGGACCTGTGGGCTCTGTAGGCGAACTGGTATGGATCCAGGTTGGGCGGGAGGCATGTGACTATTGGGGCTTTTCCATCAGCAGCCCAGGTCGGTTCGTGTCAGGTCGGGTCGGGTCACTTCAGCCCGCTTTAGATCAGTTCTGGTTTTCCATTATACACAAACCGACCCGGACTAGTAGGAGGAGTAGACGATAGTAGGCGGAGTTACGCGTCACACGCAGCCTGGCAAAAAGCTTCCGGGTGTACACAGCAACAACAGCCGTGATTTTTTGGGAGAGAAAGAGAAAGAGAGAGAGGAAGCTATGTACACATAATAAAGTCATGTTTTTTGAACCCTTAAAACCACTGCCTTCACTTGTCTGCTTTATGAACTGTAGTATCATCATCGGGAAACGCCGACAAGACGCGAATCTACCGGCATTTGACTCATGAGTGAACGGCGAAAATGGCTGGACGGCACAGCAGCAGCAGTCATCGAGTTTACGGTTAAAAGCATAACTTCTCGGGGTGTCAGCGCGGTGGTTAAGGGCTCAAAATGACCGTATACCGATGGTGAAGTTAGCAAAGGAGTATTGTGTTTGTACCACCTCCACAGCCGGTGTTATTCACGGACAAAGACAGTGCATAATAGGGATTTTTGTGTTATGGTTGTTGTAATTAAAAGTTCTATGATGCATTGAAATGACATTAAACTAAGATAATACGATGGTCAGCATAATTTTTCGAATCTTTATTAATAAGCTATTACAGAAACTCTAGTGAGTATCAATGCTTCATTGAATGGAAAGTCCTATCTATTCCATTCAAAGTGTTTTAGCCTTCCCCCTTTCCACTGGTAATAAGGAATTGGCAAGAATAGATCGATATAAATAGATCAACATAATGCAGCACTATCATGCACAGATCAGCCTTAAAACATGTAACGTTATATATATATAACAGAGCGATGTATTTCTACGGAAAAGGCTGACTGACGCGGGCATTTGAATGGAATTCCCGGGTAGAAATATTCTCTGCCCCCGCTGTCAACACGACTTTCAACCAGCAGCAAGCGGTGCTGCGAGCAGCAGCGGCCGGGTGAACTCCCGGTTCATCGAGTTTACGGGTAAAAGCATAACTTCTCGGGGTGTCAGCGCGGTGGTTAAGGGCTCAAAATGACCGTATACCGATGGTGAAGTTAGCAAAGGAGTTTTGTGTTTGTACCACCTCCACAGCCGGTGTTATTCACGGACAAAGACGGTGCATAATAGCGATTTTTGTGTTGTGCTTGTTGTAAATAAAAGTTCTATGATTCATTGAAATGACATTAAACTAAGATAATATGATGGTCAGCATAATTTTTCTAATCTTTATTAATAAGCTATTCAGAAACTCTAGTGACATTTTCCTAGAGCGAATGTGGTATTTCAAGATGGCGGTTAGTGAAGAAATATATGGACATGGGATGACGATTTCCATTGACCAATCAACGGTGTGCAGCGTCACACGTCACACGCAGCCTGGCAAAAAGATCCGGATGTTAAAATGTAGTACCTGCTCTCGATGTGGAGCTAAAGAAGCGACCCGAACCGACCTGGGACGACAATGGAAAAGGGGAAAAGAAGCAGACCGAATCGGGCTGGCTTGCTTTGGCCTGCTTTGGCGCTGTAGTGGAAAAGGGCCATATGTGGGCCCGGACAAGTTTCTCGAAGCACTTCATGATGATTGGTGTGAGTGCCACCGGGCGGTAGTCGTTTAGGCAGCTCACCGTGCTTTTCTTCGGGACTGGGATGATAGTTGAGGTTTTCAGGCAGGGTGGGATGGTGGCCTGGGACAGGGACTGGTTGAAGATGTTGGTGAAAACCAAGCCGCCTCACGCTACTGAAACAGGAGATAGGCTCCTGCCCTATGGGCCATTAGGCTGGAGAACCATCGGTTCTTAAGGCTACTTACTTATGTGGTCTTGACTACCTGTCCACTTTCTCACCTGGTTCTTGCTCTCTCTCTCTCTCTCTCTCTCTCTCTGGTGCACCATCCTGCTCTCTCTCCTTCTCTCCCTCTCTATCCTCCTCTCTCTCTTTTGCTGTCAACCAAAAGGCAAACCTAACAACCAGAGTATTTATAATCTAATAAGAGGTATAAATTGATCCATATCAATTTATAACATAATTATAATTGAACATTGGATTGCTGTGGGCAATGCAGTCATATAATGTCATTTTGAAAAAAAAATCGTATGTCCAACTATAAAAAACAGAAATTTCCAATGCTTCAATCCACTGTCCATGTACTGTAAATATGCCATTATGGTATTACCATAAAGCCCAATTCTAGCAGAATAAGAAAGATAGTATATCTACTTTAAGTAAAATAATAAAGTGCATCCAGTTAGCTCTTTAGCTGGCAAGTGTGCAGCAGACTAGCCCATCTAATCACCTCTGAACTAGATAGTTAGCTTGCTAGTTCTTTGACACTATTTTACATACCATGGAACTTTAATCAGACACTTTCTAGTCATAATAATAACGACCAATTTGAACCAACTTGTTCTGTTAGAACACTCAGCAATTATATTTGCTAACGTTTCAACTTGCTTACTTTCATTTGCAGACATCTCACCCTGCAAAAACTCTCTCGCGTCGCGCGCACACATTCGCGCACAATCTTGTACGCGAGTGTGCAAGTGTGTCCAGCGCGAAGCGAAGTGTGGAGAGATAGGTTTGGCTATGCGAGACTACTGGCGGACTAACGTTACCAACGAGCCCATGGGCTTGCCACTCGCCAGATTCGGATTGGGTGCATTTAAAAAAAAGCTGATATTTTAGCCTACTTGTCAGATGTTTGGTGTATTCGTCTGTAATAGTTCCTCTTTCTTGGGGGGGCGGGGGGTTCCGTTGGCGGCCCGCCCCCCCAAGGCAATGGCAGGGGAAACACTGATACTATTATATACTAGTATACTATACTACTATACGGCTATTTAGATGCAAGGTTGGAGATTTGTAAATGAGTTGGTAGAACCATATGAATCTATGCTATGGACGCGTTCGTAAACTCTCTCTGAGAGAGTCAGAGCGTCCACGTGACTGCCTCTAGTCCAATCAAATTACTTGGTTCCATGATGACGTTGAATCCAGTGTGCGCTCCGACGAATTTACGAATGCGGTCTATATGTTCTAAACGGTATTTCCGTCCTCACATTTTCTGAATTCATTAATATTAAAAAACCACAAATATTCCACGGGCCCAATGGGAAGCTTTGGTGGGACGCATCTGGCCCGCGGGCCGCCTGTTGGTGATCCATGCTGTATATGGTCCCATCGGGATTCAAACCCACAATCTAAGCGTTGTTAGCACCATGCTCTACCAGCCGACCCTCAGATCCTCACCAAGTCCTATAGATGCATCATGGAGAGCCAACAGGGTCTGAGACAGCTTCTACCTACTACACACACACACACACACACACACACACACACACAGACAGCTTCTACCTACTACACACACACACACACACACACACACACACACACACAGACAGCTTCTACCGACTACACACATACACACACAGACAGCTTCTACCTACTACACACACACACACACACACACACACACACACACAGACAGCTTCTACCTACTACACACACACACACACACACAGACAGCTTCTACCTACTACACACACACACACACACACACAGACAGCTTCTACCTACTACACACACACACACACACACACAGACAGCTTCTACCTACTACACACACACACACACACACACAGACAGCTTCTACCTACTACACACACACACACACACACAGACAGCTTCTACCTACTACACACACACACACACACACACACACACACAGACAGCTTCTACCTACTATACACACACACACCAGGGTTTCCGTTAGAAAAAAATTGTGCCGGTCAACGTGTCCGGGAAGATTTCAATTTACCGGACAAACGTGAGATATTCCGGTCATCATATTAAAATGTAATATAGCTGTTTGTCGCGGTGATTACTGTTGTGTAGCCTATACAGTATATGCCGTTTAATGTCTATTTCTCATCCGATACGATTAGATGCGAGCTATATAATAAATATAATAATAGGCTTTCATGATTCGCATGCGCGCTATGCCATATGTCCAGCGCTGAACGCGCGCCACACTGGGAACTGAACAGACTGCATCGATCAATGAACGGACTCCACATTACGTTAACTGAAGTTTGTTAAATTGTTTGGGATTAATGTGAGTTTTCTATTTTCTCTTTCCAGTTTTACCCTTTTTTATCAATAAAACAACGTCACTTCTATAACCAGGTCTCGCTGGTTGGGAAGGCATTTTAGTTTAGCTGCCTGTCAAATCATACTTAATCGGACTTGCGAGTATGACAATGAGGAGAACATAACTGTTTATTGAGAAACAATTGATAGGCAGGCTGGGATACGTATATAACGAAATACCACAATGTCTAGATTTATAACATTTTATTTAGGGATGCACGATATGCATTTTTTCCCAACCGATACCGATACCGATGTTTACCCGCTTCTCGTGGCCGATAACCGATATGAGAACAGATATAATTTCACAGTTGATAACCTGTAGTTCATGCACACCTGAAGGTAAGAAAGGCTATGTAGTGAGCAAAGATTGATGATTTAATATTCCATAGTGATCTCACCAAATCTAACTTACATCACTATTGTTAACACAACAAAGAGAACACTTCTGACTCTTCAAATGTTCATTTATTATTTCCTCTAACAAACAGAATCTGTTATAGACAGTGCACAATGCTTTTTTTAGCCAAGATCTGGCCTCCTTTTATGAAAACAAAAAAGGCTCACCTAAGAGTAATTAGATCAAAAAAGTGTATCTTGTCTATCCCTGTAAATTGAAAATGCATATATAAAATATCAAAAAATAAATAAATAAAGTGCATCAGTCAATACAAAAATAAAGACTTTTAAAGAACCAAAAGTTTTATAGAAGTTTTACAGAAACTAGTGCCAAATGGCTGCTTAGTCTGCAGATAAACAGAATGACACAAGGCACATAGTAGGCTACACTAGTATGCTTAATAAAGCAACTGAAAAGGGCTGGGCTCTCGTATGCGAGTGGTGTAGCCCATATATGCATTGTGCGCATATTATGTGCATATACGACACGCGTGAAGCATTTCTGCGACACGCGCAGTGTTTCCTCTACATGCATTTATTGGTGGCGGGCCGCCACGATGGAATTTCCTCCGCCACGAATTGATTCAGTCCACAAAAAAAAAAAAAAAAAAAAATCTCCAAAAAAAAAAAAATGAACATTTTAGCTGATTAAAATATATCTGATCCTAGATCAGCGCTATAATGGATGTTGACTAAAAGTGCACCTAAATCCACGCCCATCTCTCTCTAACCGCTGATCCAAAATCAGATTAATGACATTCAGTTGACGACGTGACACAAGGGCTCCTGATTGGTCTAAATGTGAACTGTGGTATTATTGTTATTGTGTACAGGCCACCGTAGTGACATCCGGGGGGTATTCCATCAACATCGCTTAAGGGAAAATCCAGGTTTAGTCTGATGAATCTCGCGAGAGTTCTTACAAATATCCAGGCATATTCTGATAGGTCTCGCGAGAGTTATCAAAAATAAGCCAGGATTTTCCTTTAGCGACGTTGATGGAATACCCCCCAGGTCAGGTGGGCAGGTTACGACGAGACAACAAGAGACCGGTATTGTAGAGCTTACAGAGCGAGTTAAAATAAAGACACTTACATTGAAATACAGAAGGACTCACGTGTATGTTTAATAGAATAACACGACATGGTGTCAGAAGTCCTGTAAGTGAGTGTTAAGAGTTAGATCGGCCGACAAGTGTCATTTGAGCTCGTGACGGTGAGAAGGGAGAAGAAAAGATGGATGCTAATGCTAACGCGGGAGCAGCTGCAGTCCAGAGAACGGCGCCAGTTTCAAGTGCTACGTTAGCAGACATTAGCAAGTCAAAAAACGATTCTTATGTGCCGTCACTTTAGCAACGACACAGTATTGTCAAGGGGAAAAGAAGGGGAGACGATTTTTTTATTGACAACGGAATTACATGCTGGAAAAACATGCAGCTAAAATTCAGGGAACATTTGGACAATAAGAGACACACGGGAGAAGTACGGGAAAACAGGGCTCATGTGGGTCTCATCAAAGGTAAGAGTTTGTTTTCTTTAACTCAGCTGATACTCAGCTGTTTACCGAATGCTCCATCTGACTGTGATTTTACTTCTGTAATGTGGTGGGTTGACATAATTCACGCACGGAACTATAGGTTGAGAGTCTGAGACTATTGTTCCGTCCGTAGTACCCAAGTTGTTAAGACTGTTCTATTTACTGCTTGAGTGTGTTGTTGACAATCGTTCATGTCCTTCATTAAACGTTTAGCTTTGTCATTTGATACGCCGCCTACGACTACCATCTCTCTGCACTACAGTAAACAGTTAATCAGTAACGTTAGCCGCTTTTGTGCTCATGTAGGCCTACTTCGTATTATATTATAGCTGATGATCTTTGTGTGTTTGTATGTGACTGTCAGTCACAAGTTTATATTCTGTATATTCCTTTTTTTTTTTTTTGGGCCATCCTCTAGTTTTGGCTGTGATTAGAAAAAAAAAAAAAAAAAAAAAACGTTGTTTTGAGCGCGCGTGCGCGTTTCATGCGCGTGCACGCGAAAAAATCGCGCGCGCTGCGTGCGCGGTCACGGCCACCCGCCACCATTGTAAAAAATCCTGGAGGAAACACTGACGCGTTTCTGTTAACTGTTTTCGTTCCCTCATCGCTGTATTCAATGCCAAAATCATATTCCTTCCATACAGCGTGCTTGCAATGGTGAATCTTAAGGTGACTTATGAGATTCGTTGTGTTGTAACTCGTAGACCTTTGCCCTCCTCTCCGAACTTTTGTCGAACATGTATTGCAAATTGCAAACGCACTATCTGCCTCAGAAACTCTGAAGAATGTCACACCGGGGAAGACATGTTTCGCTCTCGTCTCTACACTGGGTGGCTGTACGCAGGCGCAGCAGCATGAGCGCGTCAACCGGAACCAGAAATATTTCCGGCTTCATATTATCGGCTCTATATCGGCTAAAATGTAATAAAACCGATAAATATTTAATAACATTAATTTCCCATTATCGGGCCGATAAATATCGGTGCCGATAATATCGTGCATCCCTAGTCTATATAACTTACTGTCAAGTCCGTTTTTGACTGCTTGTCAGGGTGGTCTAGTAGCGTAAATAGATATATTTGAGGCTAGCAACAACATGTCTGTAGGGATATGGCTGGTTAGCTGATCTCTAACTCGGGCTATGCTCTGCTGGGTATGTGAGACGAGGTTGGTAGGAGAAATGCAAAAATTCAGTTGAGAAATTCGCTGATAAACAGACGGTGTTGGTAAGGGCAGGGGACACAGTCGGGCGAATGAAGCATGCATGTTTCTCGAAATCGCAAACATCAACATCCAACCTCTTTAGTCATTCAACTACCGTAATACATTATGATAACTGCATGTTATTAAAATACAATTTTCATCCTCATGTATTCCCAGTGTTGTGTTTATATTATCGGTTGAGTCCCTACATTGTGTTCTAGATCATAAAAAAGACATTGACCATGAGTCGGTTGTGGAGGAGCAGATCATTGGAGAGAACTCCCCACCAGACTACTCTGAATACATGACTGGGAAGAAGCGGCCCCCTGGTGGCATCCCAAGGATAGACCTCTCAGACCCCAAACAGCTGGCAGAGTTCGCTAGGTGAGTGCGCCACCTAAACCCACCAGCCAGATGGAGGTAGGCTACAATAAATACACACACAGAAAAATGAATGACCATACAATTAGTATACATGCAGAAATACATCCGAAAACCACACTTTCATGTGATGTTTTAGAGGACACTAGGGCTAGTTTTTATCTGTAGTTTTCTCAAAGACCTGCTTTCATTGAGCAGACTTTGTAGCAGTATAATGTCAGAGGTAAACAACTTGTCACGGTAGTGAAAGTCAGGCCCAAGCGTAAGCTGACTGTCCCATGTCGATGTTGTGTTCTTAGCCCCTTCAGCTTCAGTAACAGTGAGGGTCGCTTTGGTCAGAGCCCAGTTCGGTAAGTTCTAGTCAGCTCCTACAGGAGCAGGCTTTCATACCTCCATGAACACATATATCAGGGTTCCCCATCGTTAACACTCACACAGACAGAGCACTTGGACACAGAGGGAATAAGTAAGCCTCACAGAACAACTTGCATGGGTGTTAGTTTATTGACACTTTACGGTTAACGTGTGTGTGTGTGTGTACACTAAAACCTCATTAATGAGATCATAGGACGTCATGTGGTGTTTGATTCTCTGTAGATGTGGCCGATAAAAGCTCACACTCCATATCGTCACCTTCTTAAAATAATGGCTTACGTCACTTTTGAGGAAAATTATGTTTTCTATATTATTTTACAAAATACAAACATTTACCCCCAAAAAACCTACACATTTTGGTTCAGTGTATTCTGTTTTTCTCAAAACTTTAAAATATGACTTTAATAATAAAATATAATATATATATATATAAAATATGACGTATGCCACTATTTTAAGAAGGTGACGATATCCGATTTGTTTTCACAGGATGAAGCCGAGGAAAATCAAGGAAGACGACGCACCAAGGACGATAGCCTGCCCTCATAAAGTAAGTCTCACCACTTTATCGAGAGCCTGTGGGAAGTATAGATCACCCAACTGACAGGACTGTTCAGCTGGCCTGGTGCGATTTCTTCCCCCTATCTAAACACATTGTTACTGCCTGGTTAATTTGCATAGAATATATGATTAGCAGAAATGATTTTATAATTTAAAGCAATATGCCAGACAGGGTTTCCGTTAGAAAAAATTGGCGCCGGTCAACGTGTCCGGGAAGATTTCAATTTACCGGACAAACGTGAGATATTCCGGTCATCATATTAAAATATAATATAGCTGTTTGTCGCAGTGATTACTGTTGTGTAGCCTATATATGCCATTTAATGTCTATTTCTCATCCGATACGATTAGATGCGAGCTATATAATAAATATAATAATATAGGTTTTCATGATTCGCATGCGCGCTATGCCATTATGTCCAGCGCTGAACGCGCGCCACACTGGGAACTGAACAGACTGCATCGATCAATGAACGGACTCCACATTACGTTAACTGAAGTCTGTTAAATTGTTTGGGATTAATGTGAGTTTTCGATTTTCTCTTTCCAGTTTTACCCTTTTTTATCAATAAAACAACGTCATTTCTATAACCAGGTCTCGCTGGTTGGGAAGGCATTTAGTTTAGCTGCCTGTCAAATCATACTTAATCGGACTCGGGAGTATGACAATGAGGAGAACATAACTGTTTATTGAGAAACAATTGATAGGCAGGCTGGGATACGTATATAAAGAAATACCACAATGTCTAGATTTATAACATTTTATTGAAAAGTGCAACATTCTCATATTCGTTGCTCCTCTCGTGAATCCGTTATTCCTCCCCGATTTTTTGCACGGTGAGCAGAACATTTTTCCTTCCCCATCTAAACGCTAGGCAGGCTATTACCGCTGTTTCGCGGAGTCATCATCATGCCGGCGTCAAATCATATAATAATAAAATAAATATATAGCCTGTAGTATATTGCTATGTTTAGCATAGATCTGGGATTGATTGCTATTGCCTCCGTAGCATTACATCTTGACAATGTTATCATCGATCGACTAGTGTGGTCTAGTTGTCGTTGGGATGCTGAATAAAGACGCTCGTTGAACGTTGCTCCAGAGACCAGAGTATTATTAATATAAAGTGTATCTTGTAAGTTAGAGAACAACAAGACACAACATAGCCTATATATTCGTCTTTTTTAATATAGAAGGAATCAGAATGTGACAATTAAACTTTAGCGAATTGTATTCAAAATGTTTTCACCGGACATTATGACCGAAGAGGTTTAAATATGTCGGACTTCAACATATTTTACCGGACAAAGACCGGTAATTACCGGTTAACGGAAACCCTGATGCCAGATGTATACTAGTAACACAAATCATATGGATTTATTCTTTGTCCCACCCATTCTATTTCTATGATACTTGTCTAGTTTGATCCCTTGTGTATTGATATGTGAAAGACCAAGTGGATGTGTTAACCCTATCATGGTCTCTGTTGTTCTCAGGGCTGCACTAAGATGTTCAGGGATAACTCAGCGATGAGGAAGCACCTTCACACCCATGGACCCCGTGTGCACGTCTGCACGGAGTGTGGCAAAGCCTTTGTAGAGAGCTCCAAACTCAAACGCCATCAACTCGTTCACACAGGGGAGCAGCCCTTCCAAGTATGTACCTACACTCACACACACAGACACACTCTGTTAGAAACTCTGAATCGCTTTTATTACATCTCAATGTACAAGTACACAAGAGTAACATTCCATTGGCTTTGGTTCCTCAACATTTACATTGCAGTATCAAGATACAAAATTACAACAGTAAAGTAAATAATTAATTATAAAGTAATAAAGTGATGGTAGTAGCCAATCGTACTGCAGTGGATTCAATAGTGCAAAAATGCTGTGCAAAGTACGATGTAAGATGTAAGATGAAGTATAATATAATACAGTACAAGTAGTTAACTCTCACACAGGGGAGAAGCACTTGA
This sequence comes from Nansenia antarctica, assembly GCF_963989245.1. Lineage (NCBI taxonomy): Eukaryota > Metazoa > Chordata > Actinopteri > Argentiniformes > Microstomatidae > Nansenia > Nansenia antarctica. The sequence continues at coordinate 12,200,801 of NC_137678.1, forward strand.
AAGTACACTCCCCTCCCCTCGTTAACACACATAATTACACAATTTCTATGTTCTAACACAAGTCTCCTTTCTCTCCTTGCAACCTATGAGCAGTGTACTTTTGAGGGCTGTGGGAAGAGGTTTTCGCTGGACTTTAACCTGCGCACACACGTGCGGATCCACACCGGAGACAGGCCGTACGTCTGTCCCTTCGACGGCTGCAAAAAGAAGTTTGCCCAGTCAACCAACCTCAAGTCCCACATCCTTACACACGCCAAAGCCAAAAACAACCAATGAGGACCCTCCTACTAGCTCAAAGTCCCCAACCCCCACAGCAGCATCTTAGCAACACACAAGAAACTTTTTAATAAAAACTGAGAAGACAGAAAATTCAAAGAAATTCAAAAGGTACTGAAATTCTACCAGTCCTTCCCCTGTTGTATTGGCTGAAGAATACAGTGGCACTGTGTTACACCCCCCCCCCCCCCCCCCCTCTCTCTCTAGCTGTCGCAGTGGCATGTTGTTGCCGGAAAGATGGAACTCATGGACAAGCATCAGAGTCTATTCTTTTTACCACAGGGTTGAAAGATGGGGCAATCTGTTTTCAATTAATTTCACTGGTCTGCATTGCTGCATAGCTTTTAATTTTCTATTTTTCCAAGTGTGCATATTGTACACTGCTTTTGGTATATGTTGAGTAAGACAATTATTTCCTGAGTATTCAGATCTGCTCACCGTTTGAGATATGACATGAGTTACTGTATCACATGCTTCATACGTGTTTTATGTAAAAAGTTCTGTTTTGTTTGCATTTTCATCCCTACTTTGGTTGTACTGCTCTAAACCTGAAATAATCTTGTATACCTGTATTGTATGACTGTATTGAAGTTATGTAGACATTGATAGAGGTGTGGTTTAAAGTGTTAACCAATTTAACTTTTAGTCATGAGTTGCATTCTTTTTTTATGGATTGTCCTATGAACGGAGAAACGTGAAACGTTGACTCACTTTGAGCCTGTCTGTTGGAGTACTCGACACACGTGAAATCGACTGACCATCAGTTTCTTTGTTAGAATGTATTGTACAGGCGTCAACCATGAACTTCCTATGTTAATATTTACACCCATGTATTTCAATGGCCCACAATAAAAGGGTCATCCTGAATCTGTTTATTACATCTACTGTCATTATTTGTATTACAATTCAGTGGTGGTGTTACACGCATTTTAGATATGTGTTGAATTATTCGGTGATGGTTTTATTAAATCATTAGATATATGGAATACCGTACTTGCCCTTTTTTTACAAGCCTAATTCCATATTGGCCCTAAATTCAAGCACTTGCATAGATCTGAAGGGATTGGATAGGGGTACAACTACTATGGTGAAAATTAATAAAGAGGATAGTGGATATCAGCATTAGGGATGCACGATATGCATTTTTTCACAACCGATACCGATACCGATGTTTACCCGCTTCTCGTGGCCGATAACCGATATGAGAACAGATATAATTTCACAGTTGATAACCTGTAGTTCATGCACACCTGAAGGTAAGAAAGGCTATGTAGTGAGCAAAGATTGATGATTTAATATTCCATAGTGATCTCACCAAATCTAACTTACATCACTATTGTTAACACAACAAAGAGAACACTTCTGACTCTTCAAATGTTCATTTATTATTTCCTCTAACAAACAGAATCTGTTATAGACAGTGCACAATGCTTTTTTTAGCCAAGATCTGGCCTCCTTTTATGAAAACAAAAAAGGCTCACCTAAGAGTAATTAGATCAAAAAAGTGTCAAAAATAAAGTGCATCTTGTCTATCCCTGTAAATTGAAAATGCATATATAAAATATAAAATAAATAAATAAAGTGCATCAGTCAATACAAAAATAAAGACTTTTAAAGAACCAAAAGTTTTATAGAACTTTTACAGAAACTAGTGCCAAATGGCTGCTTAGTCTGCAGATAAACAGAATGACACAAGGCACATAGTAGGCTACACTAGTATGCTTAATAAAGCAACTGAAAAGGGCTGGGCTCTCGTATGCGAGTGGTGTAGCCCATATATGCATTGTGCGCATATTATGTGCATATACGACACGCGTGAAGCATTTCTGCGACACGCGTTTCTGTTAACTGTTTTCGTTCCCTCATCGCTGTATATTCAATGCCAAAATCATATTCCTTCCATACAGCGTGCTTGCAATGGTGAATCTTAAGGTGACTTATGAGATTCGTTGTGTTGTAACTCGTAGACCTTTGCCCTCCTCTCCGAACTTTTGTCGAACATCCCAGTGAGCAATTTTACGTTGATTAGACGTCTAAACAACGTCTAAATGGCCCGTAGACGTCTAGGCCAAATCGAGGCTAAATATCGGCCATTTTGGATATTTAAAAAACGTCTATGTTTAGACGTTGAAATGCCGTTGAAACATAGACGTTGTTTCCCTTTCTATGTTTCAACGGCATTTCAACGTCTAAACATAGACGTTGTTTCAATTTCCAATTTAGCCTAAATTTAGCTTAATTATAACCTAGACATTGAAACACCGGTGTTTAAACGTCTAGGCTAAAACAAAGCCAAATGGAGGTGAAATGGAAACGACTGTTTCTATAGGCATTTCAACGGCAGACTATATATAGCTGTTGAAATGCAGTTTAAACAGACGTTTCAATTTCCAATTTCACATCAATTTAGCTTTGTTATAGCCTAGACGTTTAAACACTTAGTATAAGTAGACAAATAACATTTTCATGAGTAATAAGTAAATATAAATAAGGAAATATGAATAGGAACATGTATTTATTTAGGGAACTAGTAAATACGAAATAAAAATAAGGAAAAAAGAATATTAAATATTAACAATGTTGATTGTTGTGGAACATTTAACAACATAATAACAACATATTTAACAACATTTAATAACATAATAACAATGAAATAGGAACATTTAACAACATATTAGTATTTATTGACAGTTATGGAGACAACATTTAGGTTGGGTTATTCTGTCTGTAGCCAGCACCGCCCGTTCTGCCTGGGGCCTGCTTCAGGTGATCTCCAATGCTCGCCCTTGCCTCCACCTCTGTGACCTTTTTTAGGTTCATGACAGCTTCTGTAATTAAATAAAGCAAAAGAAAAGTTATTTTCACAGAAGAATCCCATTTAAAACTTTAAAAAGCAAGAGTAAAGAGCCAGATAAATTGTGGATTGCCTACTATGTGCCAAAGAAAATGTAATATGCTTGAATGTCTGGTGCCCTGTAGCTCTTGTTCCTATAGTGAGCAAATGTTTGACACTCGCCACAAAATAATCTGTAGTATGCTACCACCCACCCTAGACCCCCGTGTATGGATAGTAGAGTTGAAGCCGTTGCTATAGACAACAAACCTTTAGTGTAGGGCTGCCACGATTAGTCGACTAGTCGCGACGACGTCGATTACCAAAATCGTCGCCGACATATTTGGTAATCGACGTCGTCGCATGTAAAAAGAATGTAAAATATACAATTTGCAAAGCTGAACTCGCTTATCATGGCAGCACGTCTATGATGCGCGAGCATCTAAAAAGGAAGCACGTTGTGGCAGATGACGAGGAAGACGATGGCTCGTCTCGGTAAGCTAGTTAGCTTGTTATTGGCTAACGATATCGTTACGTTAAAAGCCTTCTTACATTATTTTACGTTATGTGCTGTAGGAGGAGGTGGTAGAAAAGTTTGACATCTCGCCTGCCAAAATAACGCACATTAGGGGCGTTTCCCCACACTATCTAAGCTGGCAAAATCTTTTCTGTGCATCCCTGCAACCTCCACCCCATCCGAGAGGATCTTCTCTGCAGCAGGGAACATCTGCTCTCAAAAGAGAGCAAGCCTCTCTCCAGAACATGTGGAAATGCTGACTTTCCTCGCTATGAATGAATAGTCCACACAGGAGAGAAACAATTTCTTTGCTCAGTCTCCTGCACTTTTCTTTGTTATGTTATTTGATTGAGACCAAACCTTTTCTCTACAAACATTTCTTTTTGTGAATAATTGCTCTTTTTTAGTTGCCTTAGTGCCTACCTCATTTTATTTTGCAGCACTATTCAATACATTTAAAATGTATGTTTGATGCCAGAGATGAGTGAAGCAAAGCAAAACTTTTGTAATCTGTACAAGTATTTATTTTTGTTTTTGTATTCTTTTGGTTGCCTAGTGCCTAGCCTACCTCATTTTACTCAGCAGTTTGCACTCTCTACTACTCTTTACATTACATTACATGCAAGTGATGCCAGAAATAAATCTGCAAAGTTCATTAAAATATCTATTTTTGAGTGAACAATCACTTTAATTGTCTTTATTTTTAGTTAGCACATGCCTACAACAACAACTAACAACGTCAAGCTAAATTTAGAAGCTGATTTAGAAGATGATAGCTAAATAAGAGCGATTGAGTAATTGTGCGATAAGCTGTAATTTATGATCCGATTAGTCGACTAATCGTTAGAATAATCGGTGACTAGTCGACTATGAAAATAATCGTTTGTGGCAGCCCTACTTTAGTGCACACCTTTTTAATCAAGTCAAGTTAGCTGATGACGGTGCAGGCCTGATCAACAACAACATGGCGGCTTACAGTACAGAGATCAAAGTTCTAAATTGGAATCGAATTCATAAGTGGAAAATTCTAATGCATTTAACCAGGTTTGATGTGTGTTGAAGCAGGCGCGGATCTATGGGTGGGCCTGGGTGGGCCCCTCAACCAAAGCTGGTAACATTCCCTACTACCACTGTAATAGATGGGAAATCGCGCTCCTTCAGTAGAAATTGGTACGAGAAGTTCAAGTGGATGGAAAGAAAGAGACGCTATTTTTTGTAAAGTGTGTCGACATTTCCCAGAGGCGCACACGGAGTTCACTTTTATAAGAGATGGATACAAAAATTGGAAACGTCTCCGGCAGGCCTGTGACAAACACGAGTCTAGCAAGCCGCATGCTGTTGCCCTCACCAAGTTGGATGGGCAAAGCCATGGACCCCAAAGCCGTGGGACAGTGTTAAATCAAATGCACGGTGATGCCGTTTCATTCATAGAGCGAAACCGGCAACACGTTAAAGTTGTGTTAGACATTGCTATGTTGTGTGCCAAGTTGGAAATTCCACTTAGAGGTCACAGAGAAACGGAAGAGGCGCTCAATAAAGGTAATTTCTTGGAGCTATTCAAGTTCATGTCAAAATATGATCCAGAAATTGAAAATAGACTGAAGGAACTGCCTCGAAATGCCACGCTCCTAAGCCATCACATTCAGGATGAGCTGCTTGAGGCTGCAGCCTCACTGCTAATTCGAAAGATAAAGTCTGAACTGCATGAGCAATCCACATATTATGCCATACTTGCGGATGAGTATAAAGATCTATCCAAGCGCGAGCTAGTTGCTGTCTGTATTCGATTCATTCATGGAGGGGTAATTAAAGAACGAGCAGTAGGCTTTGTGGAAACTGCGGAATTGTCTGCTCAAGGAATATCACAGAGGATCCTAGTGTGTATTCGTTCATTTATTTGTTCATACATTCATTTATGTACCTATATATTTATTGTTAATTCTGTCAGACTTGGTCCTCCATAGTTGATGGTTATTGGTTAATTCATTGAATTGCGTGCGCTTGAATGCCTTGCGTGTGTGTATTATAATAACTTGTTTGGCTGTCCGTTGCATTGGGTAGACAGGTACTTTATTTATTTTCCGTTCGTTTCATGGTCTGCATAGTGATCTCCTCCAGTCCCTGCGAATATTTTGCGTGTGTGCATGCGTGTTGGTCGTACCCAAATGTTTCGAGCACCCACGGGCAGAAACATAAATTGGCGCCTATGATCGCGAGCCCGGTTGTGTTCCATCCATCTGGCTGCTCATACATAGGTCTAAAACGTGCGGTGATGAGTTTCACTCAGGCCCACCCAGATTTTTCCAGGCCTACCCATCAGCCACTTTCTGTATCCGCCACTGTGTTGAAGATCAGATGTCTGTGAGCACTGAAGACAGCTGGTCTGCACAGCGCTTCACAGAGTACAAACCACTTAACACAAACTGATAAAACTCCATATAGCCATGTAATTACCTCATTGACAATGTTGTTACTAGTTATAGTACTATACCGGTATAGAGGTTATTAACTTACTATACGGGTATAGAGGTCTTCATGTCAAATATAAGGCTTTTGTTTTGGACGCATCCACCTACTTAGTGATGATGCCGGTAGGTATATTTAGCCAAAAATAGCTAGCTAGTTAAAAACAAGAAGACAGAGTGGTCTTGGAAGTTATATAACTCCACAATGTTGACATATAGAAAAAGCAAACAAGCCAATGCTAAGCCGAAAGACTTGATAAATGTTGATAAAAAGAGTAGATAAATGTTAGTATAGCTGAACTAGCTAGCTCACCCTGGGAGAGGTACTGCAGCGCAGACAGGAACGGGTCAGCCTCATTCTTTCTTCTTTTTTCCACTCGCAAACTTCTGTTACTAGTTCGACTAGAAACGGACAGATTGCTCTCAGACGATGAAACCAATTCTGACCTCGACAGGTTAGACATAAATCGTGTGGAATTTATCATTTGTTATGAACGGAATGCAAATGATCCGCCATTATCACGTCCACTGTGTTTTAAATGTTTTGTAATAATGCTCATTTTAATTGAACTGCAAAAAACACAGGCCACATGTTACTGTAAGAGTTAGCTGTTAGTTATTGTACACTGGTACACTGTTATTTAAGGTCGACGTGACCTGTTATTGATTTGTGTTTGCTGCCGTTTGGTCTAGTTGTTTTGACCTGTTATAGCCTACTGAATAAACGCCGGAGTCATGGCAAGAAGGGCTAGCTGTGTCGATTAGTGATGGGCGAAAATGAACGAAAATGAACGAACTATCAACTCGTCTGGGACGTATTCTGACAGTTTAGAGGGGTTTAATAACGGTTTTAATGCATTTAAGATAAGTAGAAAATATGTTTAGACACAGACCGCATTTAGCTGGGTTAAAGGACAGCGATGTATAGACGCAATTTAAACCACCTCTTCTGCATGAATAACTATGCTAGACTACATGGAATCTCAGACTAAATGACGGTCTGGTACATATTTTGACAATCTACAGGCGTTTAGGGTATTAATTTAAACTCAACGTGCTGCTAGACTAAAACAGGTTTAGACACAGACTGCATTTATCTGGGTTAAAGGACAGCGATGTATAGACGCAATTTAAACCACCTCTTCTGCATGAATAACTATGCTAGACTACATGGAATCTCAGACTAAATGACGGTCTGGTACATATTTTGACAATCTACAGGGGTTTAGGGTATTAATTTAAACTCAACGTGCTGCTAGACTAAAACAGGTTTAGACACAGACCGCATTTATCTGGGTTAAAGGACAGCGACGTATAGACGCAATTTAAACCACCACTTCTGCTAGGATAACTATGCTAGACTATATGAATCTCATACTACATGACGTCTGGGACGTATTCTGACAGTTTAGAGGGGTTTAATAACGGTTTTCATGCATTTAAGATAAGTAGAAAATATAGCCGTAATATAGCTGGTTTATATTGGTTTATATTGTAGACGCGAGGTTGAAAAGACGTCTATTGCTCAGAGGGTATGTATTGCAAATTGCAAACGCACTATCTGCCTCAGAAACTCTGAAGAATGTCACACCGGGGAAGACATGTTTCGCTCTCGTCTCTACACTGGGTGGCTGTACGCAGGCGCAGCAGCATGAGCGCGTCAACCGGAACCAGAAATATTTCCAGCTTCATATTATCGGCTCCATATTACGGAGGACCAAGTCTGCCAAAATTAACAATAAATATATAGACACATAAATGAATGTATGAACAAATACATCAATGAATACACACAGTATAACGCAATACATTTCTATATGTATTTATTCTGTTCCACATGTATTCTTTCTTTTCCACATTCATTCTTTCTTTTCCTTTTTCCACATTGTTTTCCACATTCATTCTTTCATTCTTTCTTTTCCACATTCATTCTTTCTTTTCCACATTCATTCTTTCTTTTCCACTTTATCAGTAATGTATGCAAATATATGGGGGCGTATCTTGCATGTTGTCCACGCCCCTACGCATTTTCATTGGTTGATACCACACGTGACGTATGAAAGCAGCGACACTGTTATTACCACAGACGGGTAGAGAGTCTATAGCCCCGTTCTCTCACAGCCTCTTTCTCCCTATAATTTCCATGGAATCCCAAACTATGTCTATGACATCCCAAGCTATTCCCGTGTTGTCCCCTTTCACACATGTCGGCAATGGTCTATACTAGTCCATCAGCACTGTATGGGAGAACTTGGTGATAACCACAATACCAGTTGACTCAATTAGACATACGCTCTGGGCTATGCGCGATGCAAGACAGCTGAGAGTGTCTCCACTGCGTTTATATCACAAAATGTACATTTGATAAGTAAAAGTAAGCTAGCTAAGTAAGCAATCTAGCTGACTATGACTGGAAACGAAGTACTATCCAGTTAGAATTATAGAAGATCTAGTTGTGTTTTCCTGCTGGTCTCGCTGCCTGGGTTTGAACAGACTTGTGGTGACTAAAAATGGCTTTAAAAAATGCCTTTCCACCAAAGAATATATATATGCCATATATATGCGATATATCATACCTCCACTATGATTCATATGCCCTAACCCTTTTTTTCTTTTTTTTTTTAACATGCTATGATTGGAAATTAGAGTGTCTGCTCTCGGCTGAGGGCTTGATTGATTGATTGATTGAAAACTTTATTAGAAGATTTGCAGAAGTAGGTACATGAAAGTACATATTACATACAAGGTCAACTAACAGGATAAAAACCCAAGAAAGCCACTGGCTTATTTCAATTGGGGTCCTTGATTCTCAATTCATCGTTACATGTAAGACCGACAAAAAAACTAGTACTATCTACAAGATAATACAGACAAATAACTAGTACTATCTACAAGATAAACATACATCCAACATGGGAAGAACAATACAACAAAACATAAGGTATGTACAGCGGGTAGGACAGGTGGGGACATACACCACAGGTGGGGGCGGGGGACAAAACACAAAGTATGTACAGTGGGTAGTTCGGGCAGGGGGACAGACATATAATATGTACAATGGGTAGTTCCGGCGGGGGGACAAAACAACAAGTATGTACAGTGTGTGGTCATGGGGGGGGGGGGGGGGAACAAAAACACCAGTAGATTTAGGGAGGGGGGGGGGGCGACATAATAACATTGCGTTTGCTCAGAGTGTAGACCAGGTAGGGGGGTGGGACAAAACAACTAGTATGTGCAGAGGGTATTTCGGGTGGGGGGGGGGGGGGGGGGGGGGGGTGGGAGACATAACAACAAAACCACAAGAATATATAGAGGGTAGTCCTGGTGGGGGTGTAGTCTTTTAATTTGATTTTTGATTTAGAGGGTCCAGTTACGGATTGCAGCCTCCTGTAAATGTTTTTTGAGAGTGGTTTTGAAGGTGGGCAGTGTTTTGCACTCCTTTAAGATTATAGGAAGGGCGTTCCTTATTTTTACTGCATAGTTTGCAAACGAGTTTAACCCCTTGTTTGTGGTGCAACGCGGTTGAACGTGGTTCGTGGAGCTTCCTCTGGTATTGTATGTGTGGACGTTGTTCACTTTTTGGAAGTATGTTGACAGGTACTTGGGTGTCTTTGTGGTGTAGCGTATCTTGAAGACCAGGCCCAGTGCAAGCTGCTGCACTCTGTCAACTACTCGTAGCCAATCAAGGCTCAAAAAATGAGCAGCGGTTAGATGTGTCCTAGGGTTGAAGCCTAGCAGAAGCCTAACCAGTTTATTTTGGGCTGTCTGGAGTCTTGTTTTTTGGGCCTTTGTGGTTCTATAGTACCATGATGTTACGGCATAGTCGAAGTGACATTGAATGAGAGCTCCTGATAGGGTCCTCAGTGTGTTTTTACTGACAAGTGAGGATATCCTGTACAAGAATCTAGTTCTATGGTTAACTTTTTTGATTACTTTTGCTGCCATTTTATCTCCGGAAAGATTTGCCTCTAAGATGGAGCCCAGGTATGTAATATCCTCTTTTCTTGTGATAGTAATGTTACCCACTTTTATTTTGTAATTTACAGCCTTTCTGAGTTTAGATGGGGATCCGTATAGGATGGTTTCAGTTTTACCTAGGTGTATTGATAGTTTATTGTCAGCTAGCCAGATGCAGATTCTACTCAGTTCAGTGCTTAGCGCTTTTTCCACCTGCAATATGTCCCTGTCAGAGACCAGCAGAGCCGAGTCATCCGCGAACAGGAACAAATTGCAATCACATGCTGATGACATGTCATTCACATATATTAGGAACAGTAAAGGTCCCAATATGCTTCCTTGTGGAACGCCGCAGGTCACTGGGAGCGGGGGGGACAGTGTTCCGTTCACACTAACCACCTGTTCCATCCCCTCTAAGTAGGATTGCATCCAGCTCACCGATGTTCTATCGAACCCAATTGCTTTCAGTTTATCTAACAATATGTGGTGATCTACTGTGTCGAAGGCCTTCTGGAGGTCCAGCATGACCATGCCGCAGTACTTGCCCGAGTCCACCTCATGGTTGATGTGGTCGTTCAAATAGAGAAGGCATGTGTCAGTGGAATGGGATGTTCTGAATCCTGATTGAAATTCATACATCAGATTTTTTTCGGTAAGGTACCTATCAACCTGTTCATAAACTATTTTTTCCATAAGTTTCGAGATGGAATTAAGAATAGAAACAGGTCGGTAGTTGCCTGGGTCTAATTTGCTTCCTTTTTTATACAGTGGGGTTACCCTTGCTATTTTAAAGTCAAGGGGGACGTGTCCCTGTTTGATGGAGAGGTTTATTATGTGGGTGATGATTGGGGTAATGGAGGCAGCTGAGTCTTTTAGAAATCTGGCTGGAATATTGTCATGGCCCGTGGCCTTTTCTGAGTGTAGAGCGCCCAGTTTTTTAAACACCTCATCGTTTGACACCATGGAGAGTTTAAAATCATCTTTGCGTACACCCAGTTTATTGTAGAACGCACAGATGTGCTCTACACCATAACGCCCTGAGTGGGGTGGTAGATTGTTAACTAATTTAGTGGCTATGGTTGTAAAGAAAGTGTTTAAGCACTTAGCCACATCCAGCTTGTCTGTAAAGAGAGAATCTCCAGATTTTATGCTGATGTTTGTAGACCTGGTTTTGAGTTTTTGACTGCAACCTAGTTGGCTATTAAAAACCCTTCTGCGCCGAAATGTAACGCCGCCGGCACAAATCCGCACACAACATTGAAATTACCGTAATTTCTAAACGGTTTGTGCTATCGAAAAAAATCCAACTGTCCCTGAAAGCTGCGATGTTGCACTTCAACCAACATATAGGGTATTACGGTAAAATGTGACGTGACGACATTCTCAGAGTCCATTTACACACAGTGAAGGCGGAGGCGGAGTTTTACAAAATGGAGGAGGTTTTACAAAATGTTTGGTAGCGTAAAAATTGTTCCCTAACCTATTCTGAAGCTTTGGAAACGATGAAATAGTCTTTGCTATCTCTCGAGGGTAAACAAGTATTATTATTATTATTAAAAATGTCTCGGAAATCATTGAGGGTGTCAAAACCTCCATCTCGATTTATCGAGGAGTCAGGACGACAGTGAACACGGAAGTAATACATCATTCATCATCAACGTGAGTAACTTTTGTATGTTATAGCCTAACACATTTGTAGCCTAACTTTTTGGGTAACTTGCATAATATTTTCCTTCGGGATGAAGTTATATTATTGTTATATTATCTACATTACTTTTAGCATGCCTCTAGTTCCAATGTCCATCCAGTCTACACTGGCGAGACGGTACTGCGCTGGCAGAAGACAGGTATTGACATATGCTGTAATGTAACCTTTTGTCAGTTGATGAATAAATGCATGTTACAACACACTATACATGCATATTACAACACACTATACATGCATATTACAACACACTATACATGCATATTACAACACACTATACATGCATATTACAACACACTATACATGCATGTTACAACACACTATACATGCATATTACAACACACTATACATGCATGTTACAACACACTATACATGCATATTACAACACACTATACATGCATATTACAACAAAACACATTGAATTACCATTGTGACAATGTGCACCCTCCTTTTCTCTCCTATCTATCTAGCTGATGGACAAAATGAGAGGGTCCCCATCCCCAGGCCCACAGCTGTCGGGGAGTATAATAAGTACATGGGGGGTGTTGATACATCTGACCAGATGCTGGGGACAAACTCTGTCCACCGCAAAACCAGGCGGTGGCCTATTACTGTGTTCCAGCACTTTGTGGACATTAGTTTGACAAACAGCTACATAGTCCACAAGGAGCTATGTAAAAGCAAGCAGGAGGTATGTAATTGTACTCTTCTGTATTTTGCACTGTCCTGTCTTGTCCTTGCACCTTTTGTATGCTTGTCTACTTATTGTTATGCACCAACATTCCAAAGCAAATTACATGTATGTGTGAAAACCCCCGGCAAGAGTAAATCTGATTCTGATTTTGTTTCAGGGACACATGACACGCCAGGACTTCCAGGAGCAGCTGACTGCCCAGCTCCTGGGAGTGCCACTGCATGGCAGGCCGGAGAGGACCCCCAGCCAGGGCCATTTCCCTGTCCCTGTGAGCGACGGTCAGGGGAAGGGCAAGACTGTGAGAGCCACCCTGGGGAGAAAGAGGTGCACTCTGTGCAAAAGAAACACTCCTTGGAGATGTAGAGAGTGTGGTGTGGGCCTCTGCCTTCAACTCGACAGGAACTGTTTCACTCTGTACCACGACTGAGTACAGTAGGCCTGTCTGTATATAGTTAGTTAGTTAGTCCTCTTCACCCCGTTGAGGGGCATAGGGCGTCCACCAGAGCTCTCCATCTCACTCTCTTTTGGGCCTGGGCCTTTGTTTCTTGCCAGCTCACCCCGATGTTCTTCAGGTCTTGGAGTGTGGAACGTCTCCAGGTGTTTTTCGGCCTTCCAGCTTTCCTCTTCCCCTGCGGGTTGTAGTCCAAGGCCTGTCTAGTGATGTTGTTGGAGTCCTTCCTAAGGGTGTGCCCTATCCAGCTCCACTTTCTCCTTTTGATGGTGGTAGCTATGCTGTCCTGGTTTGTTATTCTCCACAGCTCTTCATTTGTGATTCTGATGGGCCACCACAGCTTGAGGATGTACCGCAGGCATTTGTTGACTAACACCTGGATCTTGCTTGTGAGGCATAGCTTGTGTATATAGTCTGTTCTTAATTATTTGTATATAGTCTGTTCTAAATCATTTGTATATAGTCTGTTCTTAATTATTTGTATATAGTCAATTTAATATTTCACTAAAAACCCTCTAAAATCAATTCCGTTTTTGTGTTTTTTTCCCCTCAAAACATTTCAGTAATGTCAGATATTGAAAGCTGAAGTAATCCTGACAAAAGGAGCAAAGGCATTTACTCACAGGACATTATCTGACATTTTTACAGCCAAAACATTACAAAATACTTTTATTCTTGACTAAAAACCTATAAAACCCAATTCCGATTTTCTTTTTCCTCCATGTCACTAATCACTAGAATGGTCATTACTCTTGAACAATATAAGATATTTCTAACCTGTCTTCTATTCTGAATTGCCAACAGAATTGTGCATGCCTCATACCCTCTAACTTTCCTTCAAGCTTGTAAGTAAAATGGTTTAAAATGCAGTTTTCTGATGGAGTATGGCAGCCGGAGAAGATTTTTGTAAAGATTGCTGTGTGAAATCTGCTGGATAAAGGATAGTTATTCTCAAATAATAAAATAAACATTGATACCATTTAAAAGTACTAGCTCTTCTCTTTAAAATGGTCATATCATTTTTGGCTCTGTGATGTAATATGAAAACACCAAAAATGTTCTTGTATCGGAATGCCATATTCCGGAATATGAACATATGAAAATATGAATATAAAATTAGGTCTAAAAGGGTTAGCTTCCAAAGGTCACGTGGTTTGTTTAAGTTTTCTTCGATTTTGTTATCGAGGTATTTTTTCTTAGCAGATTTGGTCATGGTAATTACCTGATTGCATAGTTTGTTGCATTGTTTTTTAATTTTCTCAAAGTGGTTTTTGAGATCTTCGTTTAAGTGTTTCACTAATTTTGATTTGCATTTTTGAACTTCAGAGCATTTTAGGTCTCTGACTTTCATAGCATTTAGAATGTCCGAATTCATCCATGGTTCCGATCGGGCTTTAACCCTGGTGGTTCTCATGGGGGCTATACTGTCAATAATATTTAGGAATTTGGTTTTGAAACCTAGCCATGCCTCCTCAACCTGTGTGCTTTTTAGTTCATCTAACCAGTCTTGATTCTCCAGTTTATGGTTTAAGGCCTCACTAGAATAGGATTTAAGGGATCTAGTGGTTACAGTTTTATGACCGCCAGCCTTGGGTTTATGCTTTTTACGAGTGCAAAAGATCATGTAATGATCACTTAGCCCACATACAATAACCCCACTCTTGGAGATTTTCGTCTCGCGCAGTATCAACCAATGAAAATGCGCAGGGGCGTGGACAACATGCAAGATACGCCCCTATGTTTGCATACATTACTGATAAAGCGAAATACAATGTTGTTTTCACCTATCTATTCACATAGAATAGTTTGTCTTTGTCATTGTCAGATGTGTATGCAAATATAGGGGCGTATCTTGGACGCACTCTACGCATTTTCATTGGTTGATACTGCGCGTGACGTGGTAAAGCACTCAGCCAAGAGTACCTGAACATTTCATTACCATATAGTTCTAAAAAAAAGTCACATGGAGATTATAGTAGGATATGACTCCAAATAATTCTCATCGGTTTATTATCGCTATCTCCTCCGCATTATTTGTCGACTGTAATGAGGACTCCGGTTGCTGAAGTTTCTTGACGCTGCGTTCTGGTCAAAGTCCGACAGAATGTTTCCCATGAATTCCCTCTCACTGAACATTAGCCTGCAGATGTCACATAGTGGTAGAAATAAACCAAAAGTAGCCTTCTTCAGGTGTCTTCGTCCGCCCCGTGGAAAAAGAAAGACTCAAAGCACGCTTAACTCCACCATAGATTGAGTACGGCGAGAACAAAAACGAGATTCCATTTTTACACCGTACCTGGCTGTTCAATTAGTTTTTGATGTTAGGTGGAATGTTTGGGATCCTTACTTCTAAAACGTATGCATGCCATGTGGCTGTTGATTACAGATTTATGAATTCATCAATTGCATTGTCTCCGCTTAAATGTCCATGCGCCTTGCGCAGATGAACTCAAATTAAGGGGAATCTGACATTCCGCCCTAATATCCATCCTTGTGCTACAAAGCACACCGCCCTTGTACACATTGAAGAGTGAATACAACCAAGAAGTGTCAACTAGGATTGGCACATTTTGGTCTAGGGGGCGTGTAAGTGCTCACGCTGCGCCGATGAGATGTGCCAACATTTACTGCATTTTACGCATGACTGTTGCATAAACCTCAGCGCACTTGATTCTGCCTTTGTATCTGTATTGTATGTGATATCACGATGTTGCCCAACGTGTAAAAGGGCCGACAATATATATAGATAGTGCTATATACCAATATAGACCATGTGATTTTTGTCGAATTAAATAAAGTAGGCTAGTCTTCTTCAGACTTGACCGACGTGATATGCTGCTTAGTTGATACTCGACTATAGTAAACTATCGATCGGTTTCCCAAACTCTTCAGTCCTCAGGACTCATGTAACAGGTTGGACATTATGAGCGGTGGTCAAGGGTCCTTCTGTCCGCTTCACGAGATTATGCAGGTCGACAGACAACAGCGACCTCTTGTGGATTAATAAATGCATTTAGCCTCACTTGTCCGACTGTTTCATGAGAAACATAGCAGAAGTGATGGCAGGGAGGCAGGGACGGCGTTAGAATGAAAGATAACGGTAACTGAATGGCACAACACAATACTGTAATTCCTACTGGATTATGTATCCGTATGCGTGTTTGCTGTAGGTTCTTGTAAATTAACTTTTTCAGATAAGGTTGATCAAAATACTTCAAAACGAACTAAATTGTCCAACAGGAATTAAAGCTATGTCAAATTTCAGATTTCCTCCATTAACCTTCCTAGAACTAGACATACAGAATATGAAAGGACATGTTCAAGGTGTAGACTATTATAAACCCATCCAGCACATCGATTTTATTCATGACAAATTCCCCAGGGATTAACCTTCATTCACTCTGAAGTATACCATTGCCACTAATCAAAACTGAAATTCTTTCATCACACATAATGACATGAATTATCAACTGCGGTGTTAATTACATACAACTGAACCATACATGAATTCATGAATTCAACTGAATTCATAATTCATGTTTGTTTTTATTTTTTGTATGTCTCGTTTTCATGCCCAACACTTCAGGTGTGGATTACATCAGCAGGATAGACCGAATCTGGTCTGCCATTTCAAAAGATAAAAATAATTTGGGCAATATCTTCAGTTATATGTCAGTCAAGACCTATTAGACCCCTATTCGTGTTGGGCATCTCATTCAGCCACATTCAAACATCCTCTGCGTTAATTTACTCTTCATTTACTCATCTATGATGGTGCTACCATATCTAGGATCCTGCATGAAATTGTATTGACCAGCCTAGAATTTCAGTTAGTACCACCACTGCATTTCAATATGTTGTCCTCAATGTACAATGCACTATAACAGTTTTTTTTAATGATATATTACTTCCAGATTCACTCAGAATTCTATCCCTCCCACAAGGAACCTGTGTTTGGGTTCCCTCTGAATGTATGAAATACAATCTCTGGTAAGGAAACAAATTCACTCTTGAACAGCTGCAGAAAGCATTAGAGTTGGTGGGGAAAATGTGTCTGCACAAGAAGGGTCGATTTCCTCTCAGCAGTAATGGTGGATTGGCGTGTCATTCACAGGAAAGCTGGCGCCAGTCCAAAGGCAGTGCCGCTGTATAGGCCCTCAGTCAAATCCCTGCAAGCCAATACTACACTGAGATCCATTCAGCTTCTGAACGTCTGTGCATGAATCAGACATAGGCCACAGTGTATAAGATTACATTGTCAGCTGCAAGTCATTTCAAAAGACAAATAATACACCTTTAAGTCCCTCGAGTCCTACACCTGGTAAGTATATTACTCAGGCCCCATGGTTAAAAGAACGTTTTCTACATGTGGTTAGATTCTTAACATTGGCAGCAGCAGCAGCAGCAGAAATAGTCATGTTCACCACATCAGTCCTATTGAGGCTGATGTGAGGAAACATGAGATGTTTGAGAGGGGAGGTTTGATAAGAAACAACAAATTAGATAAACATTCTGTGGACCACATATCATGTATGCTTGGGGAAAACATGTCTTTTATGCACAACTCTAGGTTACACAAAGTGTATAGAACTAGAAGTTGACAGAAGTGAACTTTTCTGCTGTAATTTAGTTTTTGACCTTCAGTTCAAGCCTTCAGATATTATACCCTCTATATGCGTAATGCGGTGAGTAAGTCTCTTGTGCCCGCCATGACCTTAGCCAGGCTACCCTACCTGTCCTGACAGTTCCAGAGAAGTAGACAGGAGCCCCAAATTCATAATCACACTTCATTCTCTGCCTCTATCTGATCTATGATAGCGCTAATAATAACCAGTGCAGACTGCCCTGTCTCCCTGGGTGCCCTGCACACCTTGAGCCTGTGATTAGCACTGCCCATTCAGAGCCCATTAAAGCTGTATTTACTTATCATCTTCACCGGGGCCATCACTCTGTTTGCCAGGGAGATGCCCACAGGGGAGAAGTAGAGTGACCTTCCCGTAGCCAAGCATAAGTCACTGAATGGACACCACAGCTCCCCCTCTGATGCTGTGTTTCTGTTGCCTAACCTTTAAAAAGCTCAAGTGACTCACACCCAAATGACAGCACACAATAACACATTGCATTTGGAATGACATAAACTCTGAATAGCATGTAGTCCTGATGTGGACCAACGCTATGATGATGAGTCATGGTAGCACAATTACTGCAGTATGCATAACCTTCCCTCAATAGCAGCCTTGGGGTTCACTTAATTGCATACAAATGTCGAAACAACGGCAACATTTGACAATATAGCCACTACGTTTTAAACCCTTGTTCTATATCAAAAGTAACTTCCACAAGAGGGTTTCAGGCCATTTGACTGACTGACGATCATTTTGACTGACAGTTCAGCTATTGTGATAGCACAAATGGGACAAGGTGATCTTTATTCCTCATTCTCTCTTACATGCACAGTTATTTCTTATCAGTGGGGAAGAGCCATGACCTGTTTAGGGCATACTTAACTTTCCCTTTTGACCTTTCATACCCATGATTATTTCTATCCACATTCTATTCTCTTCTATATGCTGCCAGCACAAAAGGACATTAGGCAAAGACCCACTGGACTGATAAATCTGAGTGCTCAGAGTGCAGAGCACTGAACAAACTGTCCTAAATCGCTCCCTCGCTTGATTATCATTTCGCTGCCACCACCTTCATCTTGCCAAGGGCAGTCCATTATCTCTCCATTGGCCAGAGTCTGCAGCTTTACGGTAACAGGAATAAGCAAAGAGTTGAATGTGTGAATGCAAATAAGAAATAACTAATGCAAAAAGGTTTTGCTCATATTTAATTCATTACATTGTCATATTATCTCTTATATTTTTTTTCATGACTCCTTATTCAGTACCCTCTTGGGGAAAATGACACCTAGCTGAACATACCGTAATTAGATTGTTATTATATATTATCCTATTATATACATTGTTACCAGTGGTGTGCCGTCAGGGCCAGCAAGGCCTTCTCTGCTGGCCTAAACATCATCAGAATATACATTTTATTTTAATATATTTTTTCCACAAATATGTATTAATGATTCCCCATAGTCTATTCTCTTCATTTCATAGCTTTCCTCTTGGTTGCGCTGCTTCCAGTCTCCGATTGAGATTTGGAGGGCTGGCCTTTATGTTAGAGCTTTTATCCAATCAAAATGTGTTGCTAGGGGGCTCCAAAATCTGCCCAGCCTGCAAGTTAAACGGTGCCGCGGATTCGACCTGTAACTTAACGTTGGAACGAGAAAACCTGTGGCGTACCTAGTAAACCTACGTAGATGCGAGCAAAAGCAACAACGGCGCCTGCTGTAAGGCTCAATGATGTCAGCACCCAGCACGTCTTTTGATTGGATACGCACTATTGATACGCACTATTGATACGCACTATTGATATTCACTATTGAGATGCGTATATGCCGGTAGATGTGAAACTTTTGAAAGTGCGCAGGGAAACGGAGCATCACAACGAAAGCTTTCGTTGACTGATCGATAATACTGATCGATTGTGTCCTGTTTTTGGGTAAACAATAACTTTCATTTAGGGGACACGATAAAAGCGCCGAGTCCACAAACAGAGAAAACTACGTTGAGCTTCTTTCTTTTCTGGCTGAAAACAACCCAGATTTACATTACCACCTGTCCACAAACAAAATGTTTACTGGGACGTCAGGCAAAATACAAAACGACCTGATTTTTGCTATTGCTGAAGTGATGTGAGAAGAGATCAAAATGGAGATTAAAAAGGCACCCTTTGTCGCTATTATGGTGGACGAGACGACAGACGTGGGTAATGTAGCGATCTTAAAGATGTTAGTTTAACACTCTTCATTGTAAATGCGGATTTATTGATTAAAAATGCTTCGGAAATATTAATATAACTCTGTTGTACTTGTCTGACTATGTTAAGGTGATGCAACGCCCGGTTATACTGTGTTTCTGTCTAGTTTCTAGAGCCATGGCGTCATAACGATGGTATTAAGAGGTAGAATAATTGATAGTAGGTGAATGTCAGATGAAGGGCGGCAGGCCGAGATGCAATTAATTAATAGATTTGCTCAAGTAGACAATTAAGATAGATTTATTCCATTACAGCGCTGGGCAGCCTCTCAACACACGGCAAGCAACGAGGAGAGGCACGCCCTGAATGACATCTTACAGTGGCTTGATATAGGCAAAAGTTGCTGATCAAGCAGCCAGCTGTTTGTCATGCAAATCATCCCCAAAGACAGGGCTCCGTTGAGTCTAGGTAGGGTTGTTGACGAGAAGTCCCCATCTCCCAAAAGTGGCTGATTGTCCTGACAACCCAGCTACCTGACCCTGGTCAGCTGACTGGCTGGTTCTAAATATACTGACCTATTGACCCAGGTCCTATGCTGGTCCCCACTAGCTGTGGTCTCTATATTTGGCTCAGGTCCAGTTACAGACAGAGAGTTTGCAGCCTGTGTCAGCACTTTAGATATTACAACTTGCTGATAATCACCAATGATTAAAGTATTTAGGGTTTACCTAAGCACAATGTCAAAAACACATCATATCAGCCCACTCTTTTTTTTCTTCTCTAATGGACAGTAACTTTAATTATTTCTCTTTCCTTCCCCATGGTTGAGATCTTGCATTCCCCCCCCGGAATTGCCTTTAAATGACTTTTCCCATGGACCAATGCAAGTCCCCAGTCATGTGGCCTGACAAAGTGAACAAACATCTCACTCCACAATTGACTTGGCGTGAGTAAAAGGTCACTTTGTGGTTAAAACTACTCTGATGAATAATTACCTTCTTTGGATAAAAACCTTTTGTTGTTTAAAGGAGAAAATATCCAAATAGGTTTCTCATTACTATGTCTAACTACTCATTACAAATGAAGTAGGTATCATTTCCATCATTAATTCAAATCACATGTTTTTCCATAGTTTGTTACATAATTATACATTTTTAACAAATAGGGATATCGTCAATCAGTTTCTTGGTTCTTCGATATCCTAGGTCGATCTTCAACAGAGGGACCATCATGCTTTTCCGGTCGCAATGAGGCACTATCTGAGATGCTGATGGACCATTGTTGTCTTTCCGCCTTGTCGTCCTCTTGTATTGTTGCTGTGTTATTGAGAGACTCACAGTAGAAATTATTTCATTCACCATCATGCTGCTTGCTCAAATGTTTTAACAGTGTTATTGAAACTCTAAATCCTTACCCCCTACTTTTCTCTCCCCTATTGTTCTATGTCCCCATTGTCTGATCTTAAAGGTTTAATCCTGTTGTGGTGAATACGTACAACAATTGTCAACAAACTGGCAAACTCCTGCAACTGAGTCTAGTGCGCTATTCGGTTTAACTCCCTGGATGTCACGACGCATGCGAACAAGATTAGTGTCAGAGTCTTCAGTTAAAGTAAAGTCTGTTTCGTTAGTTATCACCCAGAGCGTATACAGAACCGATAAAATTGTGGCCATCCATCTTATCCACAATGAGGCCAGGATCACACGGTTACTCTCGGCACGCATCGTCTGTCCGGTATCTCTTGTCCTAGTTTCAATCTTAATTCACAACAACATCAAGAATAATTGTTAATAGCAGAGATAGTCATCATTATGGTACTGGCATCAGTGATCGTTTGTCATACTACGTGTTTTCCCCTTTGCTTGGGTCTCATCGTCAGAGTCGAGAGTGGGTTGGGCTCCCTGTGGTCCCCCCCATCTAGTGAGTTATGCACTTGCCTGCTGAGACATTTTTAGATACAGGGATTGCACAATCGTTAAGTACAGGTAGACAGACATTTAGTTTCTCTCAAAATGGTTAACTCGTCCTTCATCAATGCTCCTAGAGGAAACAAAAGGATTTGTCATTTGACGTTCATGCCATGGGTATTCAAACTAGGACTTGTGTTGTGAAAAACCGTGAACCGTCCCTTTAATATCCAAATCAGTTCTTCAATACTTAGTTTATTTACTGTCAATGTGCAATCTGAGTCAATTCCCATAAGCATACTTTTAATGAGGTAGATAGGTTCTATTCTACCCGTATGTTAAAAAATTCTGATCATAATCATAACTGATGGCTTGAATACTTCCCCGTTGGTCTATGTACACTATAAGCTTATTTTGCATTAAGATTTAAATTTGCTGTGAACATTTAAATGTTCTATCCCTTTCTTATAATCAAATATTTCTCAGTCAATCACCCGTTGGTTTTAGTAGATTTATCAGAGACACTCTTGAGTCAGTGTGAATGGTTCTTTATCATAAATGTTGCATCAATGTGTAATGCTCGTGCATTCAGCTGTTGGCCGATTAACACTGTTGATTGTGAAGTACTGTCATATTCGTATGTGTAATTGCTTTATCAAAGTCTGTAGTCTGTCATGTCATTATCATGTTTCCGCTCTCAAACAGAAAAACAACATTTTCATTTACAGTTACACAGAGAATTATTTGTGGTTTCCCCTTTCTCTCATCCGTCAATCGTTCACTGTCATTTCAGCCCCCACTTCTGTTAGATTGGCCCTCAGCAACGCCCCCGTTTTTTTTTTTTTAGTCCGTCGCTCAGTTTCTTTCCATTTTCTTGGTTCTGTCAGGAGATAGAATTGGCAAGAGTTGTGTTGTCCGTTCGGGATTATTCATCAATCAAAATGTCACATTTTCCTCTTTGCTTGTGTGAACATCAACAGTCATCAATGCATGTCTCTGTTTACTAAGTAAATTCAAATGTTACGTTTACTGAGTCAATGCAGAATTGTATGATAATTACAATAAGAGACAACTACATTTTCATCTCTAACACTTCTATGTGTTCTCTGCGTGTCTGTGTCTCTGTGTCACCGAGCTGCGTCTTGTTTGCAAGGGCAGTTCTATTAATAGTGTAGGTTCCGAATGTCGTCTCTGGTGCAGCGTTGTGGAGCACAAGTGCACTCGTGTCTCTTACCACCTTTTCGCTGTTCGTGCTAAGCTATTTAGCTTGTCCTGAAAATACAATAGTTATTCATTTCACTCTTTATCATTTGTTTACAATATGTTAATCAATACAAGGATTATTATTACTTAACTCAATGATTTCCCTATAACTCTATCACTCGACATGCTTCACGTAAGACTTCATTACCCATAATGCTTAGTATTCATTCCAACCCTCTAGGTCCGTGTATTGCGCAAGCTCCAAGACTTGTGGTTGGTGTCGCTTATTAAACAATCCCAAAGCTTCTAATTCCCTTATTCGTTTTTCAATCAATGCTGGTGTCATTGAGAAAATGTCTGGTGTTGATAATTTGAAGTTCTTTGCATCGTCTCCAATACCATCTAGAATCATATTTGTAAAGAACGCGTTAGGTTTGTCTTCTAATTCCAAATTCGCCTTTTCTCTCCAGGTATTTTGGAATCTGATTACAAAGTCAGACATTGTTTCATTAGGCTTACGTTTACAGTTCAGAATCTGTGAGATATCACCTCCATTCCGCAATCTTTGTTAGAAATGGTTCTGCATAGAATGGTCCTAATTTAAGTAAAATCCATCCTTTTGGTGTCACTGTATCAGTGTATTTTATCGGAATATCAATTATGTGTGGATCAATTTCCAATAGTTTCTTAATAGCTTTCTTTTCCCCTCGTGGCAAGTCCCTAACCGACTTGTACTTAATAATCCGTTTCTCACAATTTGCCGTCCTAGACATTTGATTCCCCATGTTTGATTAATTACACTGCACACAATGTTAGTAAAAAGGAATTCTTTTATCTAAATTGTCTCGTTAGAGCTTTATAGTTACCCAATTCGTGTTGATTACTTTATTACTATATACTTTAATTCAGTCTGTTGTATTGCGTTTCATCAAGGTCATTTAAATCCACGTCTCATCTGTTCTCTCCTGTCTCAATAAATCAATCTTGTCACTCAAATCTGTTGCGCTTTAACATTAACACAAATACCGTATCCGTTCAACTTCTTATCGTCCTACAACTGTCTTTTTACCGCTGACCTATATCTTTCATTATCCTGTTTCTCTACATAATATATCCACATTACTAGACCACTTATAAACACTTTCTTTAAATCATACTTCAAATTACATACCATAACCACTTTCGTGTCAATACCTTATTCATTTAACCATCTTAATCAACATTCTACTTCATAGTTTCAATTGACTCAAGCGTGCTTCTGCAGTTCACCTTATTTCCTGTCAAATACCTCAATATGTCTGTACCTTACAGATAAACAAATAAAAACCCACGGAATGCCCAATTCCGTTTAATCAATTCTTCTATGAATTAATCAATATCCAGTATCAGTATCTCACCTCCAGAGTGACACCTAGCATCTCTGTCCTTTATAACGTATTATCCTATATGTGGATCAATGATCTTCATGTACACAGCAATACTCAAGCTTTAATATTTAGTCAAATTTAATCATTGGCCCCCCCATCATCAAATTCATCCCCTTTCCTTTATTCAAGGAAAAAAATTACAGGTTTTTCCCTCTAGAACAACAATTCAGGTTAAGCACACAACCACACTGTGTTTATCTGCCTTACCTGTCTCGCTGAATCTAGGATCCTGTTCGTTAAACGCCAATTGATAGTAGGTGAATGTCAGATGAAGGGCGGCAGGCCGAGATGCAATTAATTAATAGATTTGCTCAAGTAGACAATTAAGATAGATTTATTCCATTACAGCGCTGGGCAGCCTCTCAACACACGGCAAGCAACGAGGAGAGGCACGCCCTGAATGACATCTTACAGTGGCTTGATATAGGCAAAAGTTGCTGATCAAGCAGCCAGCTGTTTGTCATGCAAATCATCCCCAAAGACAGGGCTCCGTTGAGTCTAGGTAGGGTTGTTGACGAGAAGTCCCCATCTCCCAAAAGTGGCTGATTGTCCTGACAACCCAGCTACCTGACCCTGGTCAGCTGACTGGCTGGTTCTAAATATACTGACCTATTGACCCAGGTCCTATGCTGGTCCCCACTAGCTGTGGTCTCTATATTTGGCTCAGGTCCAGTTACAGACAGAGAGTTTGCAGCCTGTGTCAGCACTTTAGATATTACAACTTGCTGATAATCACCAATGATTAAAGTATTTAGGGTTTACCTAAGCACAATGTCAAAAACACATCATATCAATAATTCAGGTAGGAATGTGTCGGACATCACTGAAGGCCTAGGTGTGAAATGCACCGCCCGCCACTGATTGTTACCCAATGTCCTGGGAACGTCTGTCGTTGGTTTGCTGGGTATGCATTCGTTTCCCAAGTCTCCAGCCTCTAGTCCAGTCTCTAGCCTTGTTTGATGAAAGAGGGAGAATCCTAAAGAGGCCCAACAGCATTAAATGGTTGTCTAATGGGTTCCTGGTTTACTTGTGATAATCTGGTAATCAGAGGTTGAAGGAGGGCACATCTATCACTGAGGGAACAAATAAAAGTCTTAATACGTCCTGTTTCCTCTCACCCTGGGAGGAAATGTGAACCAGATAAACGACGGCCTTGTTTTAAAGAGAAATCGTATCTATTGCCAAGCATTTGTGGCCAACAAAGTAATTTCGATACCAGTCTCTGTATTGATGGGATAAGGGGCCAATTTACCAGTAGGTGGTATAGGAATGGAATTGACGTTATCTTCACTTACTCTGCTCTTTGCTCGCAATCCAGCCCAAAATTAGGTGAGAGAAAAAGAAACAATCACCACCAAAGAAAGGTTAATTTTAAATGGCTGTGACATGACCGCTACCTTTGCAGATAGTTTATATCGACTTCAAAAATACTTTAGTAGACTTTAGTTTTGATATGTATTCTCCACAGACATGTACTGTGGCAACTCACATTAAATAAAAGGATGATTTCTATTTTCTGGAAGCACTATTGTGACCCCATTTACTGGCACAGCAATGTTTTGGGAAAGACATTGATATGTGAATATGATGTGCTGATGTTGACAGATTTGCAGTTTATCACGCCTGCATTGATGCTGAGACACAGGAGGGGGCCCACAAATACGATGTACAGAACACTTTTCTCAGATATCAAGCACTGTTTTTGTCACACCACCCACTGTTATATTTGTCTGACAAGCAACAATGTGTTCCGGCCCACCATGGAGCTTAGGATATAAGTTAATTGAAAACAGGGAAGTGAGATCAGTTGTTGCACCAGAGATTCCAGACCAGCCTCCTAAACAGGTGTGCGCACAAAGACTGAGAAACTAATCTCTGGCAAATTGGCAAAAATGTGAGGCAAAGCTGCTAATTCATGACCACGTGGCATGAAAATGGGGAGTAAATTGACTGTGGTGGGAAATCTCAGGAGACTGCAGCCACATCAGTGGGATTTAGAGCAGTCTGCCAACCCTGCAGTGAACAATGCTTTATTGAATGCCTGGGTGGGATGTGATTAAATAAAGCTTGGCCTGAAAGTGATGAAATTAGAATTATTAATCAGCCATTGATTGAACTGCTGTGTTCTTCCTTCCCTTGCAGGAAAGAGCTTGTACGTCCACTGGGTATTTATGATGGATGAATACACATAAAAACATAAAAGTCATGGAGGCAAAGTGCAAGAGCTATGTGTTTTGTGTGTCTGTGTGTGTGTGTGTGTGTGTGTGTGTGTGTGTGGCTATCTACATACAGTTTATTAAGATAATGCTATAGGAGTTCTTGCTACAAGTAGGTCTGTGCTGCCACCTAATGAGGCATTAGGTCAATGTCATGTCCTGATAGGCTAGCAAAGAGCAAAAAGAAAAAAGGGGGCCATTGACTTGACTAGTGTCATTGTTGCCTCCAGTTAGACATGGGTTGGGTGACCTACGGGGAAGAGTGACGAGTACACTTGCAACTGTTGCTGAAGTCAGCTATCATACTGCAGCCTGTACATCCATGGCATCTAAAGATTTGCCTAATGACAAAACATGGACAAAATGTTCTGAACAATAAAGACCATTCATTCATTCATTCATTCATTCTACTAAAAGGGCAATGGATATGTTCTTGGATCAGTCTTGACTGAATGCCTGTTTGATGTTTATATCCAACATTCATTTTGCAGAAGAAAGAAAAACATTCTAACAATTGAATTTGCAGTCATGTCATCATATTTGGTGAGTAAACAGTAGATACATCTTAAATGTCAAATCTTGATTTTCTGAAGAGGCTCTTAGCTGATGTGCGGATTGATAATTGAGTGTTCTTCCAGGTTAAAGTGGATTGGACGATTAAGTCTCTCACTCAGCAATGTGCAGAGATGACAGCAGGAATTAATGAAATGCCTGTCAAGGTAGCAGTACTGTCAGCTGATATTTTCTCTCATTGATTTTGTCACAATATTGCTGTACTAAAGAAAATGGTTATTTAAGACATTATTGTCTATGTGAATATAGCATTAGAGTAGAAATATATTGCTTGTCTACAGATTATGGTAAAAGAAAGTGTTGTGACATACAATCCAACAAATCACCAGTCAAATTGAATATTAAAGAACACAGTGGAGAGGCGTGTCTGTCAGGAAACAGAAACACAGCCGTCTGTTCCTAACCAGATGCAGCTGTGCCCATGTGTAGTATAGATGTCAGAGAGGATCAGCCTGTTGCTGTTTCAGACAATGTGTTACTGTGAGCGTCTGGACAGACAGCCATAAGGACAGCTGCTAGACCTGTGCAGATGCTTCCAAACTACCATAACTGATCCTCTTAGGCAGAGAGAACCCCCTATTGGTTAGTCAGAGTTCATATTGACAAGGAAGACAGTGTAGATTCTCTGTAAATGTCCGGTACAGACTAAACTATGGGAAATGTGTATTAATCCTGCTGTTGGGTTTCCATACAGGAGCTGTATGTAATCTTCCCCTGGTTTGTGGAGAAGGTTGTTGGCAGCTTGGATGGCATCATTGTTGGCTGGAGTCTTTCCTCCCTCCATGCACACAGCAGTGACTACAACACTGCACTGGAGTTCCTTCAACCAAGGTGGACCTGTCTGTAAACAACCATCAGCATAGACTATAGTATCATTCATATATGAATGAATGAATGAATGAATGAATGAATGAATGGTCTTTATTGTCATTGCTACAGTACAGGTACCAAACAACGAAATTTAGGAGGGGTGGCTCCCCTGGTGTTAGGAAAGAAAAAAAAACTTTTTAAAAACACTTTAAAAAAAACACAAGAAGGGAAGGAGCTGGTTTACATAAATAAAGGCTATGTACACTATCCACTATATATACTGTCGTTTTCAATATTTATCCATTTGTAGTCTCATATGACACCCTGCGTTGAGTGGCTTTGAATAGAACATTATACAATGTTTTGCAGTGGTCCAATGATGGAACTTGTTTATAAACTTCAAGTGGAAGACTACAAGTTTGAGATCCCAATCACCTCTTTGCCTGTAAGGATTCAATACGTATGTCACAAGTTATTACATTAGTAAACATTATTCCAATATCAGCAATGCATTGGCCATTGGTTTAGTTTGTTTGACACAATGAAAGTAAATGTGGTCATTATGTGATTGTTGAGATGTCTTTGTCTTTCATTACTCACAGGATCCTGTGAAGGTATCTATGCAGGATGATCTCGCAGATTGTCGGATTTTCTACAGTAAATTACAGTCTCAGAGTCAGAGACTGTCACTCAGTATCTTTTGCAACGTTTTACTGTTTCTTTATGCTTAGTTTACGATTTATCAGCATTAATGAAAGTCTGTCACAATATGCTTTTGTTTCAGTGCAATAATTACAGTTATTACATTGTTTCTCTATTTCAAAGATATGCGTTGCCCTTAACTGTCACAAGACGCTTTTGAATATTACTTGATTTACTTTGCCACAAGCCTCATTACACAGGTATGTAGTATTCACCACTTCCATTCTTATTTAATGTCAAGTCATCCATGCTATAATCCATTTCCTGAGTGCTATTATGTACGACCTTGTGACCCTTTGTTTTGTCTTAGAATCACTCTTCAGGGAAGCACAACCACATCTCTGACAGTGCCTACTTTGCCTTAGTGGATGCATATCTCAAGCACTTCTTGCCAACAGAGGGTTCCTCGCCCTCAAATATCAAAGGCACCTTATCCTCATCATTTCCCCGGTATACAATTTTACACAGTGTACAGTATAATCAGATCAGCACAAGGGCAACCCATTGTTTAGTACAAATGTAAGGGAAAGATGATGATGATGATGATGATGATGAGATGATGATGATGATGATGATGATGATGATGTAGCCTGTTATGATCTGGCATTGCTCCCCAGGTCCTCTTGTGTGCCTGCAGCTGGGTCTAGCAAAGGCCTGCTGAAGCACCAGTGTTCCATTAGCTCTGAGATGGCACACCAGAAGATCTGGAGACCAGAGACTATGCTGCAGGTGAGTTGAATAACTGAGCATGGTTGCAATAGTGTCTACTGTGGATGGTTTGATGTGAAATGGCATTGACCAAGGTGCAAAATAGTTATTGTGTCAATATTCCCCACCCAGATCTTTTTGGAGATATGGTTGCCACATTATACCTTGGAAACATACCATAAACTTCACTCTTCCTTGGTAATGGTAACATCATGGGTTCTTTGCTGCTTGCTTTCAAAGACTGATTCTTCATAGACAACATTCACTTTTGTTGCTTGGCAAGCATTATGATGCTGTGTTAAATATACAAACACTTCTCTGTAAACGTGCAGGCCTCTGTAACCATCACAGAGAAGACCAGACATCTCCCTTAACCTCTGGCCACTCACAAACACTTCACTCAGATGATTTCAAGAGGTAAGCACCGTCCTTACACAGCAGCATTCCAACAACGTCATTATAGCCATAGCTGGGTAATGATGATGATGTTGATGAAACGATGATAATAACCTCCTGGTCTTGATTTTTGAACCCAGAGTGGTCACACCACAGTATGAACAGAGACTGTACCCTCTCCTTCTGCACTGCTTCAACCACTGGCCTATGGAGACTTCCTTCAGAGGAGTGAGTGCCATCCTTGGTCTATTTATACATCTCACCCATTTACGGTTGGCTTGGTTTACATATTTAGACATGTTTAGGAAATGACATGGGACGCAACTGTGAGTTATGTGGTGTTTCCCCACTGCAGGTGTTTGACATGTGGCTTAGTTATATTCAGCCATGGAGATACCAAAAGCACAGTGAAAACAAGAGTGTATCAGAGAAATGGTAAGATATTTACTATGTACAATATTGTCACTATCTACCAACATCAGTGAGATGAATACTCTTTCTGTCTGTCTATCAGGGCTTCCTTTGTGCAGGAGAACATTCTTATGTACACCACAATCTTTCACTGCTTCCTGAAGAGAGTTGCACATGTGGACCTGGTCAGCAGCGACAACGCAACCATGGTTTTCAGGATAGCAAAAGTCTTTGCCCAATCCAACCTTCCGGAGTTGATTCAAAGAGGTAACCGCAATTATTCTTGTGGTGGTCACAGTTATCACAATGACATGTGCAACAATGTGCAATTACAGTGTAATTACATTGTAAAGTGCATCACCGTAATGTAGGAACTGTGCAGTTAATGGGTCTGTCAAATTAAAATTCACAAACAGGAAGTAATTTTTGCTCCCCATGAACAGTGACCATGTCAACAAAGTGTGGAGTTTTAAGTCTTAACGTTTTTGTTGTTGTTGTTGTTGTTGCTGTTTTCAGTAGAGAAAAAACAATTATATCAGCGTCAGCAGCGTTCCCTCCTCCCTTCCACTCTGATGAGTTTGACATCTCCCATGGAGATAGGTTCCCTCTCCAAGGCTCAGCCTAACATGGGTAATCAGGAACTGCATACCTGTCAATACACACAGATGTTTGGAATAGAAATACGTGATGAGGTAAGTTCAGCAAGATCAATAGAATGATACTTTCGACTGATTGACTGACTGACAAACCTTCTGAAGTGAAAGTGTCACAGTACACACCACACACAGACCACATTAAAAGTGATCACTGACGTCTTCATAAACAAACTTTGTAGATGCTGAAACTGGTCCAGAGGCTAATGCAAGCCCAACAGACAGCTAAAGGTATGCTGCATCAGCAAGCCAACGCAGCAGTGCTCCAGTCCCTTTGTTCCTGGTTCAGCATTAGACCTACTCTAATCAAAACTACCACAGAGGAGGGGGTGAAAAACAAGAGAACATCTGACAGGAAGACCGTGGAGCTCCTGGATAAAGCTATAGACTACTTCAGTCAGATTTTCAAAGTGAGATTAATGTACAGTATGATATGTTCATGAAGTAGCCTGCGAAATGTTGAAGAGCTTGGTCTAACATAGATTCTGTTATATGTGTAGCTAAACACAGGTGATCTATCTCATATGAGACTGAACATGAGATCAGTGGAGTACAATGAAGAATCCAGACAGCTCCCTGACTGCATTCAGAGTGACAATGGGCTGGTCCTCACAGATCTTGGCAGAATGCAAGTGAGAACAACATGTGTAATAGCAACAATGTAACCATTTGCAATTCCCCCATCTCAGAAGATAGCAAGACATTATTATGTTCTTATTGCAGATGATCAATGGGCTTCGCAGGTTTGATATTGAGTATCAAGGGGACCCACAGCTGCAGCCTGTGAGAAGCTATGAGAATGCAGCCTTAGTCCGCTTCACGTTTTGGATTGCAAAACTAATCAATAATAGGGTAAGTAGGGAGGGAGTCGATCTCTGCCTGCAATTCAATATTGCACTTTTTACAGTTTGATTAATTAACTTTTTTGCAATGGCCTACAGCAGGGGTCACCAACTATATTTGTCCAAGTGCCAGAATGTTTCAAAGCATACACTGTGGGGGCCGGACTTTAATATATATATATATATATATATATATATAATTATTTTATTTAGGCATACTATTGTATATAGTACTATTAGCATATTACTGTTTAATATTTTCATTTTCTTACTAAATTAATGTTATTAATGATTATTAGCCTATAGGGGTGTAACGGATCACCTAAGTCACGGATCGGATCGTGTCACGGTTTTTGAGTCACGGATCGGATCATTTTTCGGATCAACACAAAACATACAAATACAAATAAAAAGCTTTTTCCTCGAATTCTGTAAAAACACCACTTTTACTGTGTAAAACCCAACAACATTCAAGATGTCAAAACTGGTATATATATATATATATATATATATATATATATATATATGTGTGTGTATATATACATACATAACATATTCTACACTCAAACATTAGGCTACATATTAAACAGAAACACACATTCAATGTGTGAATGTGCAATAATACTATGTGCAATATGACAACCCTCGTGCACATAAGGTTCAGAGATAGGAAATGTTAGGATATTTATAGCATAGCATAGAGTACAGCACAGTGTTTTATTTGTATAGTATAGTATAGTGGATAGTGTATATAGCCTTTATTTATGTAAACCAGCTCTTTTCCCTTCTTGTTTTTAGTATTTTTTTCCTAGCACCAGGGGAGCCCCCCCTCACAAATTTCATTGTATGGTACCTGTACTATATCAATGACAATAAAGACCATTCATTCATTAATTAATTCATTCATTCAACTTAAATGATGCAGTAGGAGAGAGGGAGGAGGCACCTGGTTGCAGCAGTGAATCACTGGGCTCTTTAAAGCAGACAAATAAACATGTGTTCTGCCACTTTTAACTATATAATAAAGTGAAACCTTACTTTAAACATGGTATGAAAAAATTGGCTACATTATCAGAAGTTATCAAGCTGCCTTTTTCGTGCCTCCCGTCAACACTCCCGTCAAATGTGTGGCCATGCTCGTACGACTTTCTCGTTGCACAACGCTTAAACACCGTAACTTTTTTATCAACCACACTTCCAATGACACTGTCCGTCATTGTTATAATTGACAGAGAAGCCAAAGTGTTCCCATACATGGGATTTAAATGACGAGGGAGGCATTTCGAGTTCTTCTCTGTCGCCAACATTAGCAGCACTCGCCATGAAACACTTGGGCTGCGTTCGTAAATTTGCTCTGAGAGCGCCGGAGAGCACACTGGGTCCGACGTCATAAAGGGACCAAGTAATTTGATTGGACAAGAGGCGTTCCATGAATGCTGATCAGATTCCAGAGCGAATTTACGAACGCAGCCTTGTTGTTCTGGATTTTTTTCCCCCATTATCAACCTATCATTGCGCTTTAGAGTAAAAGAAAGCACGCAACTGTCGCGTCTATCTTTTCATGGCAACTCTACATTGTGATTTACAAGGGATATTAACTAATATTAAGTAATATTATTACTTGGTTACATTTTGCAATTGATCCGCGGTACACATGCGTGCCGAACCGTGGGGGGCGATCCGTACGGATCACAGATTATCCGTGATCCGTTACACCCCTATTAGCCTATTATCAGTGTGAACAGACTCCTGACACCTATTATCCAACCAGCCACCAGGGGGCAATCGAGATATTTTGGCTTCACTTCATACCTAATTTTCAATGATTGTTCTGACTCTAGTGTTCCACCTGCAGTTCTTATTCATTGCCTTTGGTAATTGGAGCTTCATTCTGTTATCTGTTAGCTATCTCATTCTGTTAACTATCTGTCTAACCAACGGCTCCGAACACAATTGTGAGGACAGACAAAATGTCACTCTCAAAGAAGCTGAAACGTAATGAGGAATGGACTGAAAAGTATGCATCCATCTTGCCCACTTTTTATAACGCAAAACCTGTATGCCTCATCTGCAATGAAACGGTAGCTGTAGAAAAAGAATACAATATTCGCCGTCACAATTACACAAGGCATGCAGCCTTCAGAGAGTCATACCCTGAAAAGTCAGAGGCCCGTCACAGAAAGATTGCGAGCTTAAAAGCTGCATATGGACATGCTAGTGGAATTATTAGCAGAACGTCAACTGAACAAGAGAGGACAACTAGTGCATCTCTCCGGGCTGTCTGGGTTCTCTCCAAGCATAACAAGCCATTTACTGATGCTGAGGTTTTTAAGGAGTGCATGGTCACTGTTTTGGAGGAACTTGCCACCGACAAATCGATGGACAGGATAATCGCCTCTGTTAAGCAAATACCTCTGTCTTCCCCAACTACCGCCCGCCGTGTCCACGTCTTGGCAGAGGACGTCGAACGATGTGTACTTGATGGGGTCAAGGAAGCGCAACACATATCCCTGGCTATTGACGAGTCCACTGACAACACTGACATTTCCCAGTTGTGCGTTTTTGTCAGATATTTTGATGGGAAAGATTTCAAAGAAGAACTTTTGGCTTTGATTCCGCTGGAAGGTAATACCACTGGTGAGATAGTTTTTGGAAAATTGGAGGAGCTATTTAAGAAGCATGGCTTGTCATTCGAAAAAGTCAACCTAATCGTCACAGATGGTGCTCCTGCCATGGTCGGCAGAAACAGGGGTCTGGTTAGCAGAATTAAGAATGTCGCTCCCAAAATTAATGCACTTCACTGTCTCATTCACCAAAGCGTGCTGTGTGCCAAAGTAAGTGGGGATCTGAACGAGGTTATGGACAAAACAATGAAAATTAACTTCATCAGAGGAACTTCCAGTACGCAGCATCGCCTGTTCCGCAAGTTTGTGCTGGAATCTGAAGCCATTCACGAGGACCTCTTACTCCACAGTGACGTGCGCTGGCTGAGTAAGGGCAAAGCCTTGGAACGCTTCATTGAACTCAGGTATAGTAAACTACCAGACTGTGAACTTTATGCTGTTTAGATGTGAACCTAGGAACTGAAATTAGGAATTAATTATAAGTGATAAGCCAAGGACAAGCGATAACAAGAATCCCGTAGCCTACTACTGGTTCTATATGGCGAAATAAACGTTCTATTCTATTCTATTCAATTCTATTCAGGGATCAGGTTGTGGATTTTCTGAAGCAGAGCAAATCACAAGGAGCAGCTGGCCACCTGCACATCATTCAAGACAAAGAATACATGGGCAACATTGCATTTTTAGCAGACATAATTATTTTCACATTTAAATGCACTAAATCTGCAACGACAGGGGAAAGGAAAATCCGTGCTGGATATGGTGGAAAGGCTTGATGCCTTTGGGAACAAACTGCATCTATTCCGCGCGGATTTGTTATCAGGGAAGTTGCTGCACTTCAAAACACTGAAGTCAGTGGGTGTGAGCAACGTCACAGAGAGTATGAAGGACTTCATCACACAGCTGCGGGAGAATTTCTCTCACAGATTTGATGACTTTGGCATTTCCAGGGATATCGTCAAGTTTGTGCGTGACCCATTCACGATCAGCCCAGCTAATGCGAAAGAGGTGATGCTGCTGGACGAAGCCGCAATTCAAAGTGAACTAGTTGACATCCAGGCCTCCAGCGAAATGAAAGCTGCTCTCCGTAGTGCTGAAAGCGTGAGCACTTTTTGGGTGGTTTGTCCCCAAGACTATGGCACACTGAAGACGTTGGCTACACGATGTGCTCACCATGTTCGGGTCAACTTATACGTGCGAATCTGCGTTCTCAAAGATGAACGCTATCAAGACGCATGAGAGGAACAGCCTGTCAAACGAGTATTTGGAGGACTGCTTGCGCATAAGCCTAACAACTGTCCAGCCTGATTTTAAGAAGTTGGCGTCAGAGGGGAGATGTCAGTTCTCTCATTAACAAAATGTGAGTATTGCAGACATATGATTTTATTGTTGCTATGTTAAATGGCATGGTTTATTCATTGTTAAAGTGTAATTTAAGGACCTGGTTATTACCGTTTTATTTGATATAGGCTACAGATGCCAGGCGATACCAGGATGCCGCGGTGAACGTTTGACTGACCGACTTGAAAACAACATTTCTGGCAACGAAGGCCTATCATTTGCCATGATATTTTTATTTATTTAGGTGATGTTAATCTTTTTCATTTTCTGACTGAGAAGTTAGTTCTTCTTCGGCGTATGGGTAGTTGTTTTTCCTCTCCACTCCACCAGGCTCGGGGCCGAGGGGCTACCCTTTTACCACCCCGAGACCTGGTTGAGGGGCTCACCCGGGCTATATTTCTGGACACCCCTCCAGAAGCCACGTCATCGTCTCGTCATCTAATACCGACAGACCATGCATCCCGTTGGGTGGGTGGTACACCGGGCAATCCAGGATAATATGGTCTGCGGTTTGGTCCTCTGCGCCACACTCGCACGACGCATTTGGGGCCAAGCCCCATCTGTGCATTGATGAGCGGAAACGCCCGACGCCGGTCCGGAGACGATTGAGCCTCACCCAGGATAGCCTTGGCAAGTCCATCCCGAGGGGCTCAGCGCCGGCGACTGGGATGTGGTCGCGGAGTTTGGAGGTGTTAGCCTCCCACTCCGCGCGCCACATATAATCCGCCCATCCTGCCGCACTGATGTTGAGATCTCTGCATTGCTGCCTGAGATCCTGTGCGGCAGGCACAAATGGGTGTCTCGACTTGAGACGCCGGGAGGGCTCCGCTGTTATAG
This sequence comes from Nansenia antarctica, assembly GCF_963989245.1. Taxonomy (NCBI): domain Eukaryota; kingdom Metazoa; phylum Chordata; class Actinopteri; order Argentiniformes; family Microstomatidae; genus Nansenia; species Nansenia antarctica. The sequence goes on from NC_137678.1 coordinate 12,237,162, forward strand.
TGAGCCTATCATGGAGCAGATGGTTATTAAGCTCCACGGCCCGGCAGGCGAGACGTGCTGTGGCTCCCATGCGGCGGAGGCCTGCGGGCTGGATGCCTGCTAGGATGGGAAGGTTGTCCACGGGGGTAGGACGCAGGCATCCTGTCACAATGCGCAAGGCTTCGTTTATAGGCGAGTCGATGAGGCGGGTGTGGGCACTGCGACACCATACTGGGGCGCAGTATTCACTAGTTGAATAAACGAGGGCTAGGGCTGCCGTGCGCAAGGTCCTTGCGCCGGCGCCCCAGCCCGAGCCAACCAGTCGCCTCATCAACGCCACACGAGCTGTTAACTTCTTGCGCAGTGACTCGAGGTGTCGGCGAAACGTGAGCGTCCTGTCCAATGTCACGCCGAGATAGATTGGCTCAGCGGAACATGGCAGGGGAGTTCCATCTAGGTGTACTCTAAGCTCACGTTTAGCCTCCCTGTTGTTAAGGTGGAAGGCAGCCGACACCGTCTTTGCCTCGCTAAGCTTCAATCTCCATTTCCGGAAGTATGCCACTAGTGTCTGCATGTCCTGGCTCAGAATCCCCTCCACAGACTGCCAATTTCCAGCAGAGTACACCACTGCGAGGTCGTCTGCGTAGGCGTACTTCCGCGAGAGTGTGTTGGGCAGGTCATAGGTGTGGATATTATAGAGGAGGGGGGCCAGGACCGATCCCTGAGGGACGCCGTTCTTAAGGCGTCGAAGCCTGCTTAGCTGTCCGCGACCGGTGGTGAGGGTAAAGCTGCGGTTACGGATGAGCTCCATGATCATTCTGACCATGTGCCTGTCCGGCAGCAGGCGGAGCAGCTTGCAGGAGAGGCCGCGATGCCATACGGTATCGTAGGCAGCCGTCAGGTCTATAAAGACGGCCCCGGCCTTCTTTTTTGCCGAAAAGCAATCCTCGATGTCTTGAGTCATAAGGGTGACTTGATCTACGGTCGAGAAGTTAGTTATTTAACGGTCGAGAAGTTAGTTATTTAAGTCACTGTTAATGTTACGAAATGTTAAACAAGAGCAACAAAGAGTGAAAAATAAAATAAAACGAAATGTTAAATAGGCCTATGAGTAGGCTATGTGAAAAAATGAAATACAACGAAATGTTAAATGAGAGCTATGAATTTGTCCTCATTCTTGCATGAGAATAGCGCTACGTCTGCCGCATTCCATTTAATAAAAGAGGGGAATTAGTTTCAGCTTCGCTACTGCTATTCAGTGCCCAACCAGAAGCAAGGCTGCAGCTTTGTGAATGAGGTAGGTCTGACTCCTCCTGCATTGTAAGAACTATATGAATCTATGATATATGTTCTAAACGGTATTTCCCTCATTTTCGAAAAATAAATAAATAATAACAATCGTAAAACCCCCCCGTAAAAACATGAATATTCGGCGGGCCCAATGGAAAGCTTTGGTGGGCCGCATCTGGCCCGCGGGCCGCCTGTTGGTGACCCATGGCCTACAGTATAATGGGATTTTAATAATCATAATGGCAAGCAATGTATTGACTAGAATATTGTCCTGCAGTTGGCAGGACATATGAACAATCTGTGCTCACGGCAGGACATCCTAGGAAGGTTGGGACAGCACTATCTCATCACCTCCACAACAGGAAGGTTTCCAAAGAGTGCAGTGGCAAGACAAAGACTGGACCACCACCAGCAACCACGCCTTAGCATGCGCATACTTGCCAGTTATCGCACATTACTTATTGTGTTCTTGCTGTTCATGTTGGGGTCTCTGTTTTCTATTTGCCCACTGTTCAGCACATGCCTCATCATACTGGCAAGCTTTTTACATGGACTATTCATGATTGTCTATATGGCCAATTAAAAAACCTAAAATGTTATCTTATTCCTCTGGATATGTCAAATGTCTGTTTCAATCTATCTTTAGACCAAATCCTGTGTACTAGGCTACTGTGTGTGACTGTGTGTGCGTGCCCACAGAGCAGGCCGCTGACATAAACAGATGGGGTTGTTTAACCACAACCGCTAGAGGCATACCTGTCAACCCTCCCGTTTTTCCCGGGATTCTCCCGTATTTTACCTTTCTTTCCCGATGTGCTCCCGTTTAAATATTTTCCCGTAAATCTCCCGTATTTTTAACCTATAATATAATATAATTTAACACTTCATTGTTAGACGTTGTCGCATGCGCACAATCGTTATATCCATGTCGGAGTTTACTTGTTTCCTCTCGTTTCTTGGGCTGCGTTCGTAATCTTGCTCTGAGAGCGCCGGAACGCACACTAGGTGCAACGTCATAAAGGGACCAAGTAATTTGATTGGACAAGAGGCATTCCATGAGTGGTGATCAGATTCTCAGAGCGTATTTACGAACGCAGCCTAGGTTATCTCCGTTTTGAAATGATCGCTGGTAGCTTTGCGCCGCTCTTTTCCCATTGACATCATGGTGTCAAGTAATGTATAAATAAATGTGCTGAATTGATATGCCCTTTTGTGTTTTCATGTATATATGCAGGGATGTTCAAAGTATTTGACTTTCAACCAGGTATCTGATTCTGATCACCTGTAGTCACTTTTTACTTAATCATAGGAACTAGTTAACCCAATTCTTGTTGCACTGAAGCAGGTGGTTGATTGACTGTGTCCCCTTGTCTAAATGTAAGGGGTATCCTGTGGTTGTCTAGTGGTGATGTTAGGATTGATTGTGTGTCCCCTTGTCTAAATGTAAGGGGTATCCTATAGTTGTCTAGTGGTGATGTTAGGATTGACTGTGTGTCCCCTTGTCTAAATGTAAGGGGTATCCTATGGTTGTCTAGTGGTGATGTTAGGATTGACTGTGTGTCCCCTTGTCTAAATGTAAGGGGTATCCTATAGTTGTCTAGTGGTGATGTTAGGATTGACTGTGTGTCCCCTTGTCTAAATGTAAGAGGTATCCTATGGTTGTCTAGTGGTGATGTTAGGATTGACTGTGTCCCCTTGTCTAAATGTAAGGGGTATCCTATGGTTGTCTAGTGGTGATGTTAGGATTGACTGTGTGTACCCTTGTCTAAATGTAAGGGCTATGGTTTGTGGACGGTGGGGAGGGATATCCCTTATTTTCGGGAAAATATCCCTTATTTTCAAATCCCAATGTTGACAGGTATGGCTAGAGGGGGCCACGCTTTTGCCGTCGATTTAGCGCAAGCTACCAGCTTGATATCAGACAGGCAGAATCAGTAGAAGTGTTTAAAAATAAGCTAAAGACCCACCTGTTTTGCGTTGTCTACATGTCATAGGCTGTTTTTGTGCTGTTGTAATTTATGTGTTTTTGTTAAATTGAAATCGTTGTTTTTAAATTTGTTTAAAATTGTTGTTTTTACCTATTATATTTGTGGTGCGAAATTGTGTGTTTTTTAAATTGAAATAGCTGTTTTTATATTGTTTAAAATGTGTTGTTTTTTTTACCTATTGTACTTGTAAAGCACTTTGACGTAAAGTGCTATATAAATAACGTTATTATTATTATTGTTATTATTATTATTATTATCCAAAACGCTACCAAACGAAGGCATCATATCATTGAGGTGACGCTAATATTGACTATTGTGTTAGACTGAACATGAACAATACTGCTGCTGATCTCTTTAGACGGGGTTAACTCGTGGTAAACTGAGAACCTAAAGTACCAGTACACGTTCTACTGGGGGAGAAACTAAACCGAAGGACCATTGTGGGCGTGGTCGTTTCCGGTGCTAAAGGTAGGGTGGTGCTTTCGCAGCAGGATTTTTAAATCCTTTATCAGTTTTTTTTTCTCTCTATTGTACACAACGCCGTTATATATATATTGTTATTAGCTAGTTGCGATGACTTTATATCAAATCCAGTGCCTTATGAGGTAATCTGCGTTGCTAAATAACACGGCTCCAACCAACAACGATGAACTAGCTGGTTAGCTAAAGTTGACTAGCCAGTTAGCATAGCCCACATTTCAAACGTGAACGTCCACGCTAACATAACTGTGCAGAATGATCATCTAGTAGGCTAATGCATGCGTCTGTTCTTTGCTTGAGGGCGTCTGCCAACAACCTTGCTAGATAACGTAGCTAGAACTTCATTCTCTGGACAGCCTGAAGCCTCCTGATAAGGACGGTCTGATAATAGTAACTGTCGGAACGTCCTGTGGCTGTGTAAGTGAATGCAGCTTGCCAGCTTGTTAAGCTCTTCATTTGGGTGTTTGTCCAGTATTCTTCGAGAGCGAGGAGAAGGTGGCAGCACATCGGCCAGGAGCATCATGCCTTTCCTCCATGGCTTTCGTAGGATCGTCTATGAGTATCAGCCACTGGTGGACGCAGTGCTGGATGTTGTTGGACTGGAAGAAAGGTGCACCGACAGGTAAGAACGTATATTCACTTATGATGTGTAGAACTGAGGTCTGCTATTATAATCATGCGATTTGAAAGCCGAAATCTGTGAAAGCGCACAGACTTTCGACAAAGCTCAATATGGTTCAAGCTTCACTTTCAACAGTTGGCCTACGTACATAGGCCGTGTTTTAAACATTGTTGTGTGTGTTTTCTCTTTCTTCCTCTCCATGGATTTGTGTTGCCAAGAGCAGTCTCCCTGAGGATGAGGACGGCGTGTGTGGGTCTTTAGCGGAGCTACTGGAGAGAGAGTCCCAGTCAGCTGTGTTTGAAGAGGGTATAAGCTATTCTCTATTTAAGGTGGCTGAGCGGGGACTGGTCTGTCCAGCAGAAATCCTACTGCGCTACGGAGCTGATCTCAACTTTGAGGGTAAAGGGATTAATGTGTCGTCTGTGAAAAGTTTGAGTGTGATCATATTTTTATTTTTTTAAGTTATTTTTTCTGAGTGGGGCAGTCCCACTCATCTTTTTTTCTTTTTTTATTGATAGACACAGTAGAGATTTTGACAGAAAGGATGGGAGAGAGAGATAGAAAGGAAGACATAATAATAATAATAATAATAATAATAATTCATTAAATGTATATAGCGCTTTTCCGAGGCTCAAAGACGCTGACAATATAGGAGATACGGAAAACACAAAAACAACAAGTAACATGGAACAGAGTCAGCGAACGGGGAGGGGGTGGTAGGAACAGGGGAGGTGGTTAGGGGTAGGGGAGGCTGTATGCATATCAGGGGGGTGGCAGGGTTAGGGGAGATGGGTAGGGGTAGGCAGGGGCGCCGCTAGGGGGTGGTAAGTTAGGACGATTCTAAGGGCCCAGCACTGACAGGGGCCCAAGAGAATCTTTTTTGGAATTTTGGAATTAATATTATCATAAGGAAGTTAATGTAGCCGACTGTGTGTATTAAAAAAAGTCACAAAAGAAACAAACTGGAGTTTTGTTTCTTTGTTTGACAAAATTAAGCCTTATTATTTACCCCCCTCTTCATTGCATGGTTCAGTCCACCAGGCCGCCTAGAGGAACGTTACCGCTATTCTGACAAGGAGAGAGACGATGTCGGCAAAGTCAGGGTCTCAAAAGAGAAAAGAAAAAATAAAGAACGAGGAGAGTGAGAAAAAGGACGACAACTAGTTTTTTAAAAAGAAAGGTATTTATTCACAGACCTTCTTTTGGGGCCCATAACATGTCACTTAGTCAACGTTGTGTGGTTTAGCACTAGCTAATCACTGTGTAGTAGGGATGGACGGTTTCCAATTATTGAAACCGAAAAACCGTCAAAGACTAAAACCGGGGTTTTCCGCAAAAAAAAAAAGAGCGCCAATTTCAAATAATTGAGCCCTACTGCTACAATACACTCATGTCGAACACCATTAAAACACCGTAAGCACAGTCGCAACACATTTAGGCTACTTAGTTTCACAAATATAAGTGGAAAGGCAGACTTTTGTAAGCTACACCATACATGAAAACACATGAACACTTAACACACCAGCTCCGCTGATCCAGGGTGCACGCCTGCACGGAAGATCATCTCTTGGAACAGCGTCTTCATTGAATGAACTGCTTTCTCAATATCTTGGTTCTTAGACAAAGTTTCAGCTGCTGCTCAATGTATTTAAATATTTGAATACTGCTCAATAATCACTGAAATATTAGACTTAGAATTATGCAGTGAACATACTTAAAGCTTTTCATAAAAACCACATGCCGCGAGACTGACTCGTCCTGAACTGTCGTAAGTCAATCAACAAAGAATGCCCCATCAAAATAAAAGTGCCCATGGTAGAGCTGTCAAAATAGAGCTTTCAAAATAAATGTACTAATACAGATAGAGATAAATACAGAACTACCTTTGCGTCACTAAGTGACCGCGTATCTTCTGAGACATGCGTTCTGTCATCACTTTCAGTAGCGCCTTCACACACAGTGGCGCTGTGCACAAACACTCTTGATCCGTATAGCTCTTGTTTTATTATATTGTGGTTTAGTAAATACTGCACTTGGAGTTACATTCAATGCATGATTTGTGCTATAGAACATAAATAAAGTTTGATTGATTGATTGATATCAAATCAAATCACATTTTATTTCTATAGCGCATTTCTCACAAAAGTGACCCAATGCGCTTTACAGAGAGCAGCAAAAATGATCTTATTAAATGTAAGCGAGTAATTGTAAAAAAAACTTTCCTATCTACCAATAACTGAAGGCAACTATCTTTCCCATAGAGTGATTCGTTACCTTAAATATAATCCCAATTAGATATTAATCCTCAGTTATTCTTCACAACTGACCAAACCTCTCACTCATTGCGCGGCAGATTCAGACTGTATTAACTGTCTTGCGACACATCATTACATCTAGTGATGCTCCGATCTGATCGGCGCCTATCGGTATCGGCCGATATGGCCTTGATCGGTTTTGATCGGAGTTCTCAAAACGGCCGATCAAACACGACCGATCAGTTTACAAAATGGCGTCGCCAGTCTGGAAATATTACACAGTGTCGGAAAGAGACAACAAATATGCCGTTTGTAATGTCTGCTCAAAAGAAATACCTCGCGGAGGGACGCACGCAAGGTCTTTCAATACCACGAATATCATACGGCATTTGCTGCGTTCGTCGATTCGCTCAGAGAGCGCCGAAGCGCACACTGGGCTCGACGTCATAAAGGGACCGAGTGCTTTGATTGGACGAGAGGCGTTCCACGAGTGCTGGTCAGAGTTCCAGCGCGACTTCACGAGCGTAGTGTAGGTAGTGGTTCGTCGATTCGCTCAGAGAGCGCCGAAGCGCACACTGGGCTCGACGTCATAAAGGGACCGAGTGCTTTGATTGGACGAGAGGCGTTCCACGAGTGCTGGTCAGAGTTCCAGCGCGACTTCACGAGCGTAGTGTAGGTAGTGGTTCGTCGATTCGCTCAGAGAGCGCCGAAGCGCACACTGGGCTCGACGTCATAAAGGGACCGAGTGCTTTGATTGGACGAGAGGCGTTCCACTAGTGCTGGTCAGAGTTCCAGCGCGACTTCACGAGCGTAGTGTAGGTAGTGTTCAGCGACGTCATGTGACCCCGCGAGCAGGAAGTCACTTGGCCCATAGCAACAACTATTAGCGCGTGAGTTTTAGGTCTTCCTCTGTGCACCTTGCACAAGTGTAGATAGCGAGCGACTTTTCAGCATAGCAGGACATATTTTAGATGATAAGAGGAACAGGCTGAGTGCCAAAAACGCTGAGATGCTTGTATTTCTCAAGGCTAATCTGCCAGTGATTCTGCTTAATCAGAAGTAAGGTTTGAGTCTGAAATCTCCTTAGGTGCAATGTTTTGTTTTTTTGTTTTATTGATTATTGCTGACTTATCTCCTCCTAAATATGACTTGAAACTGACTGACTTGAAACAGTATTTTATATTTGGCTATAGCCTGTTTATGTTGCAGTTTAGTTTGGGTATGTTTATTGTTCCTCAGGAAAGCTACAGTATAAGCAAGTTCTCTAAGAGCCTAGTAGTTCCTCTCATTCGAGTGGAATGTTGCACATTTGATGTGACAGTGTACATTTTATTTATTATGATTTTTATTTTCACATTTTATTAGTTTTTCCTGAAGTAAGCTACAGGTGGTTGTGAATTCAATAAAACAGATGGTCGTCAATTCATGATACTTTCTCATCTCCTAATTTCATTTGAATACTTAATATACAATGTCAATGGTGTTAAGAATAATTAAAAACATAAATAATGCTACACAATAAATAGAATGCTTCAATTGCCATTTTCGACGCTGTGATCGGTGATCGGTGATATGATATCGGATCGGCAGATCACTGATTCCAGTGATCGGCACCAAAAACCCTGATCGGAGCATCTCTAATTACATCCCTAGTCAATTATTATGGTTACTTATTGTACAAGCATTCATACAAGCAGTCTTCTGTGTTACAGATATTGGACTCATGGAGTTTTCATGCATCCTTGCACTTTGTTACAAATGCCAAGTCACTCACCCACCATTACACCTTGAGTATGGTGGACTTGACCTCGCCTTACACATGCGGACAGCTACATTAGGATGTATTCATTTACAAAGCACTTCTGGGTAAACCTCGGTAGCCTGCTCTCCATCACCACAAACAGTTACCAGACGCGGCCTGTACAAAAAAAAAAAAAAAATCCGGTTTCAGACGGTTTTGATAAAAAAACGTTTCTATTTTTATAAACCCCGGTTTTCGGTATAACCGAAAAACCGTCCATCCCTACTGTGTAGATGATCTAGTTAGCTAGCTCACTAGCTAATTAACATTAACTTCAAGTAAAGTTAACTTACAGTACACTCCCGACGAGTATATTTTCCCGTAAATGTCACGTATTTTTAACCTATTATATAATATAATTTAACACTTAACAGGGGTTTTCCTGCATAGAGAATTATGAGGCGGCCGCCTCCGTCATATTTCTAGCCGCCTCCAGCTCTCAACAAAACTCTGACGGTCGTTTTCTACAAGCGTTGCACTCGGTGGATTTCTGTCATTTCTAACTGCAATTGCGGCACTGCGCCGACGTGGTGGCGGGGGCGCTGTTTTGCAAATAAGTTAGCTTTAGTTTTTGCTAGCGAAATAGCTGATGGTTGATGTTGACTGGTCAAGGAGAATACATATTTGAAAGTACAGAATGCCTGAGAGCCTCGGAGGGTACGGGTAGATCGGAGGGTACGGGTAGGGCGGTGGGGGAGAAGAAGGTCAGTCAGCTAAGGGGGGGCCAGGCTATGGAGGGCTTTGTATGTGAGGATGAGGACTTTGAATTGGATACGTTCTTTGATGGGGAGCCAGTGGAGAGAGTGGAGGACAGGAGTGATGTGGTCACAGGAGCGGGTGTTTGAGAGGAGGTGTGCAGCAGAGTTTTGGACCATCTGGAGTCTATGGAGGGAGCGGGAGGTGATGCCGGTGAGTAGGGAGTTGCAGTAGTCAAGGCGGGAGGAGATGAAGGCGTGGATGAGGGATTCAGCAGCGGGCGGGGAGAGGCAGTGTCTGATTTTTGCAATGTTTCGGAGGTGGAAGTAGGATGTCTTGACAATAGAACTGACGTGGGGATCGAATGAGAGGGTGGGGTCCAGAATGAAGCCGAGGTTGCGATCCAGGGGGGAGGGGGTGATGGTAGTGTCGTCAATGGTGAGTGTGATGGGTCCGGTTTTATTGAGAGTGGATTTGGTGCCGATGAGGATGACTTCGGTCTTTTCACTGTTGAGTTTGAGGAAGTTGTGTGTGAGCCAGGTTTTTATTGCTGAAATGCAGTTTTCGATGTGACTGAGGGGTGGGTTCTGGGTTCTGTGGTGATGTAAATCTGGGTGTCATCGGCGTAGCAGTGGAAGTCCAGGTTGAATTGGCGGATGATGTGACCGAGGGGGAGTGTGTAGCAGAGGAAGAGCAGGGGGCCGAGGACTGAGCCTTGTGGGACCCCCTGTGTGACAGAGGAGGAGGAGGAGGTGTGACCGGAGAGGGAAATGAACTGTTGTCTGTTGGTGAGGTAGGAGGTGAGCCAGTCCAGGGCGGTGCCCTCAACACCCAGTTGGCGCAGCCTTTGAAGGAGGATGGAGTGGGACACTGTGTCGAAGGCTGCGCTCAGGTCTAGTAGAACTAGGATGTTGAGGGCACCTGAGTCTGCGGAGGTGAGGAGATGTCCGCGGACGGAGTCGAACCGGGAACCCAGCGGTTACATGGTCGACGCTTAACCCGTTACGCCACCTAAGAGCCCCAATGTGATCATATTTCTGTATGCAGATTGACTTAATCGCTTCTTCTCCTTCAGACCCTGTATCCTACTATAACCCACTGCACATCGCAGTGCTGAGGAACAGACCTAGCATGGTGAGAATGCTGGTTGGACATGGAGCTGATGTTGACAAGCGAGACAGGGTGAGCTCAACTGGTTGTACTTAGCAAGCTATAGAAATTAAGTACTGTTTTGAGTCCTCGAGTTTTTCCCTCGCTGTCTTTGCTTGTTTGACATTTCTGATATACGCTTTGTAACATAGTATATTTTATGCAGATTCATGAAAGTAGCCCCTTGGACCTGGCTAGTGAAGAGTCAGAGAGACTTCCCTGCATGCACACCCTGCTGGACATGGGAGCTGACGTGAATGCAAGGGATAAGAACGGTGAGTTGAATTGGTTTGTTGTAAAACCCAACAAAGTAAAAGGGTTACTGATGTATTTTTGTCAGACTAGTCTGTCGCGACTGATTGTTTGTTTTTTATGCCCAAAGGAAAAACACCCTTGCTCCACGCTTTGGCGAGCAGTGATGGACTCACCGTGCACAACACAGAGAACATCCGGCTCCTACTTCAGAGAGGTGTTGGACTGTGACATTGGCTTGATATAGGGTGCTCTCGTGCTTAAGTATAGGACCCTGCAGCTGAGAGGAAGGGTTTCAGAAAGGGCCTAAACAGTGCATCTCTAGACATTCTTATATTCAGGGAAAGGGTCTCATTTAAATGACAACTATCTATGGAATATTCATTTATGCAGACAAACAGCTTATGCACAGCAGAGATTCTGAATTAATTCAGGCCAACCAGCTAGATTTTCTAATTGAATTCTAGATGTAAACAGAGTCACCAAGAACATAGCTGTGCTTTAATAGTCCATATCTTTGTTCCCTCGGTGCTAAGGTGCTGATGTGCATGCTGCCACCCTGGATGGAGAAACGGCTGTGTCCTCGCTGGTATTCCTGGTGAAGGAGGCTCTGGGGGGCACTGCGGAGGATGCAGCCGAGATTGGCCGCTTCTGTCTTAGGGCTACCCGTCTGCTGCTGACCCACGGGTTTGACCCCAGCTCCTGCCTGGACTATAGCGAGGGGGAGGAGGACGCAGAGGCCTCTCTGACTCAGACCAGCCTGGAGAACTTTGACCTGCTCTTCCCTCTGGCAGTACTGCTACTCCAGAGCGGCGCCTCCTTCCTCTGCCCCAGCCACGGCGCCTCCTGCTGGACAGGTTACAGGCTGGTGTTCCAGAGGCTTCAGACAGCCCTACGGCAGTGTTCTGATCCAGAGCGGGCTACTGAGCTCCTGGAACAGGCCGAGGTGCTCCTAGACTTTGCCCGGGTGTCCTCCCCCAGACTAATCCTACCTCCAAGACTGGAGCTGCTTGTGCCGAACCAGGATGCTCACCCCTACTTCCAGGCACTGCTGGAGCTCCATGGGCGTGTGGTGGAGCAGGTGGCCAGCCCTCCATCTCTACGCTGCTTCTGCAGGACCTTCATCAGAGGCCGTCTGCAGCCCTGGCCCCTAGACGACAGGGTGAAGGCCCTGCCCCTACCTGACAGACTGAAAGACTATCTGCTCCCCGAACACACACTGGGCACCAAGCCTGGGTGGGACTGCTTCAGGTCCCTGCGTACCCTACGCTGAGGACCATGTTGCGATGCATCACCGCAAATGACCATTAGATGAAGATTAAGTTTACTGTTGTAACTTGTAATGCTGAGGTTTAGACATTAGCACAGTAAGTTAAAGTAAGTAGTCTTGTGTGCCGGAACAGAACCAGAACAGCCCTATAGGGCAGAAGGCCTATTACTGTTTCTGTAGCGTGAGGCAGCTTGATGTACAAGTATGCACCCCTGAGTAGGACGCTAGACATTAGAACAACAATCTGTAAATTAAATCAAGAACATGCCATAGAGGCCTTTTTGTTGTTGAAGTGCTATATTATGTTTTGGTCTGTGTGCCAAATTACAGAAAAAAAAGAGTTGTTGATATGTTTCCTATGAGATATACAGTCATGAATATGTTTACTATTAATCTTTGAACTTGATGAAAAGCTTGGTGATATCGATAAAAAAAGAAAAAACTGCCATACATGATTTGTACCGCTGGATGTGTGTAGCTGATTCAATTATTGTAATATTCATAGAAAAGGTTGTGCCATCTGACCTCGATGTTGTCTTAATAAACTTGTTTTTCCTCTGTGTTTAATGAGGGATTGGTGTTGAAATGTAATAAAATACCACAAGATGGCAGTGCTGCTATTAAAGATCACACACAAACTTAGTAGGCAGATCAAAGGGTCCATTTCATATTTCACTTGACATCTGTTCTTGACATTGATGGCCTCAGTCAGTCGTCACTGTGCATATGAAGCTTTTTGCTTTACTAACTACAGTATACTCTCAAATATTCTGTATTTCAGGGGATGCTGGTTGAGGTAGAAACCGTGAGACGGGTTCATTGTAATGCATGGAATGGAATGAGGAAGGGTATCAAACGTGTTTGATATCATTTCATGCAGTATATGGAGCCCTTCCTCCGATTTCTACCTTCACCAGCCTCCGATTTCTACCCCCTGCTGTATTCTCTCTGTGTACTGTATACATGATGAGCTAATCAAAAGGGGATTACACTGGTGTGCTGTGACCAAGTGGCCAATGGATGGCAGTGCAACACAATGATGAGACAAATCAGTGTTTGATTCCACTGTACTCAGAACAACAAGAATACCAAATCTACTACCTTTATTTGGCTATATTTTTGTTAATAAATCCTTCAAACTCACTTTCTGTTTCAGCCATTTAAATTGTCCCACTCACTACACATAGCATTATGACATGGCCAAAATGCAATAATAAATTGTTGGGTGCGGGGTTAGACCGTCTGTCCTACCGAGGACAAAGTGTGCTAATGAAACATGCAGACAATAGTTTCAATGAAATAGAGATTAAAGAGTATTGTTCTGTATGAGGCCCTAAACCTATACCACAGCTAAAACGTATGCAGAACATTACAGCACTTTCTAACCTCTTCTGCATCCCGCCAGACTGGATCACAATGCCAATGAAAGCAGACATATTGGTTTAGTAGACTGGGTGACATGACGAGCTCTGATTGCTTCTGGTGTGGAAAGGTTACTGAGAGTTTATGCTAAGACAACTCTGATGTGTTAGGATTCTCTGTCCCATACGCACGCAGTGAATGAAAGCACGCAGAGTATTTCCCTCCTACTGCTGTGTGGACACTGTGTATGTGTGTGCATTACATTTTTTCCTAGATAAGTATGATTTATGACACCCAGGTCTTTATTATAGTGGATTTTGCATTTTCAAAGTTAGGGGCATCATGTGCGTAAAAACGCTTCTACTCATCATGCTGTCGTACACCTATTCCCAGGGGTCTGACACTTTGTGGGTTGTTACTAGCATCCTCTGCTCCAGCCTCTCCAAAGGGCAGCCCCCTAGATCCACCAGAACAAAAGATATGCACTTTTGAATGTGTACACAGTACCTATTGTGCATTATTGGGTACAGTACCTGTTTGTGCCCACAGGAGGCGCCCTTTAATATTATGGGCTATTTTGGGGCTTTCTTGCGCCCTGAGTATACCCCCTTGTACGGGTCACCCTTGGGACTAGGAGCACCGTGTCAGGACAAGTGCTTTTAAAACCCCAATGATGTCCCGGGTCAACTGGACCCGAACAGTACGAAAGGGTCCAAAAAGTGAACATCACACAAGGGTTAAAGTGTACAGTTTCAGACCCCAGAACCTGAGCTATTGTGTTTTTGCCCCACACACGCAGGGTTACTCCTGCACTCTATACTCAGTCACCAGCAAATACAGTAGTATAGACCTACAGTAAGAGCCAACTTCAACCTCAGGAACCAAATAAAGTCATGCTTTAGAGTCAATAAAGTCATACTACAGAAGCCACTTTTCATTGGACAGTAACATTAGAAATAAATGAGAATCTTAAGTAGAAAATACAAATAAAATGTCTGCGTAAAGAGTGTGATGTGTCAGAACATACCAACATACCAGAATCCCAAGAAGTGAGGTAGTGTTAGGAGCTAGCTTTAGGAGCTCTTTATGTTAGCTTACATTACTTGATACACACTGTGGCATGAACACAGTGTGTATCACAGTGTGTATCATAAACGTCATTGTTGCTTATGAGAACCGTGTCACATTGCCTGCTCTTTGTTAATCATACCGAGTGAAAACAACTGAAATGGTAATTTTACGAATGACGCTATGTCAATTATACAACTTATTTGATTAGGATCTGTGATTTAGACACTGCTGAGTAAAACAGGATTTGTTTTTGACTTTGTGCCAGAAATGAGGGCATGATATTAAATGAGCGAAAGCATCGCTTAAAGAAAACACTGATGTACTACTCCGTGTGAACCATCAGTTGGTGTTGATGGTGACATATTCAAGATTAAACCAATAACCAATAACCATTAAACAACTGATGTGGTTACTAGTATATTTATTCTGCAGTTGAGAGAAGATATGCTTTTTAAATGTATTTTATTTATTATACACAATTGTTTTGTTGTTTGCTGCCTGCTCTTGCGCTAAGGACTTTGGGAGAAAATGACCTCTTAAATTGTGAGTGTTATTGTTGTTGGCCCTTTTTGGCTGAGTGTTTTATGTTGTGAGACAATAGACACTTTTCCAGACTTGAGCATATATGGTGGTATTACAAACAAGACAGTTTGTAATAGTCTTTCTCACATTTCCTGTCTTGGATACAAAAAATGTAATCAGTGATTTGCAATTGGCTCATGACATTCCTGTCTTTTAATTTTTTTACGACTTCCATGTATATTCAGAGAATAAATGGGAACTGTGGAAATAAATATAGATATTTTTAAATGTCTTTACATTTTTTATGAATACATCTTCAATGTTGCAAATGTTGATTGAATATCAACCAATATCAACAAATCCAAAGGGCAAATGAGCTGTGCTCTCCACTACTGGCCATCCCGATTCCCTTTGGGTGACAGTGTTGGATCAAGGTCGTCAGTGGCCAGTACAAGAGTGATGATGAGCCATCAGATGGAGCAGTGAGGGTCCTGTTATTGACTGTTATCTGGGAGTGGAGCTGCTTGACTGACTGAGATGGGCCAGCCAGTCTCTTATCTGCCCTGGCCCACTAACGTCCGTAGGGGACCTGGGCCGCGTGGCCCCCTCCTCATCCTTCTTCATAGGCCGGATGAGGAAGCGGAGCGGCCACCGCGCACGATAGGAGCTCTAGAGATGAATGCCATATGGCCCGCTTTATTCCCACTGGAGTTGGAGCCTCTGGGATGCCAAGTATCTAAATGTACACCAGAGATTTTGGACAATGAAGGCTGTGACAAAGGCATTTGAGGACAGTATATATATATTTTTTATACCGGATGGGAGCATCTGTGAGAAATAATCTTTATTTGCATTTTCTGCATTCACAATCATTTTTAATGATCAAAAATAATTTGTTTGGGTACTATATCTTTACAGCTGCAGCTACTATCACAGTTGATCAATTTCTTGAAAATCAGTGCTTGAGCGCTTTTGATTGGAAAATATTAAAACATTTCGTCCAAGATATGTTGAATCTTTCGGGTTTGGATTACTTTTAGGGCCCAATGCATCATGCAAAACATGTTTTTTTTCCTTGGGTGAAATATAATCGGAGAATATTTTTTGTACTCGTGCACTGCAAGATGTTTTCAGATAAAGACTTGCAGAAGGCAGTAGTTTGTAAACAAAGATACTGCATTTCTTTAACACGGCTGGTATGATTCCTGCTCGGGATGAAACAGTTAAAAAAGAAGCACTACTGCACTACTGTAACTGTCCAGTTGAGGACATGCTTTCCTCAGACCTGGCAGATCCCCAATACCACTGTATTATAGTGATATGAGTAAATACACTAATTGGAAATCTGTGGTTTTGTACACCTTTTTAGAAAACAAAGCTAAAAATCGGAATGCAGAATTATTAATGTTGGAAATGTTTGGTAAAAGTATATAATCTACAATAGCTTATTTTTTTAGTTTTTAAGTTATTTTTTCTGAGTGGGGCAGTCCCACTCATATTTTTATTTTTAATGACAGATAATAGTAGAGATTATGACAGGAAGGATGGGTGAGAGAGAGAGAAGGGATGACATGCAGGATATGTCCGCGGCTAGAATCGAACCGGGAACCCTGCGGTACATGGTCAGTGCTTAATCCACTACGCCACCTAAGCGCCCCTACAATTGCTTTGTAAAACAAATATTTTTTCAATTTGTATTGAAAAATATCTTAATGCTAATGCCAAATTATCACAATATATCTCCCAATTTTAATCTTTAAAGTATATGTTTTTTTTAAAAGCATTAGCCTACCTGTTACAATGTCATTCCCATCAGCCGAAAAACGAAACTTTTCCCACGCAGATGTAGCCTAAGCTACCATACTATATCAACCTTCCACCGGCCAACAAGTATTGAAAGGGGGGGAGGGGTAGAGAGAGAGAGAGACCTCCATGAGGCTTTTTTATGAAGTGGATTGAGGACAATTTTCCTGCTGAAAGGTGGTCTACCTGGAAGGCCGCGGCCCCACGCCAGCTGCATGTCATTTCTATCAAGCCTGGCCAGGGCCTGTCAATTAAGAAAACACAGGGGAATCTGTGGCCGCTGAAAGAGATCCCCTCGGCCTGCTCCCGGGCTGAGAGACGGCCTTTTGTTCCCAGGCATGTCTCACATACTTTCAGAGGCCAGATAAGCTCAGGCTTCATGAAACCCTGCTTTATATTTGCCCACTGTAATGTCTCTGTGGGGTCAGAGTATATGGGGAAGCACAGTCGGTGAAAAGGTAATATTCCCCCCCCCCCCCACTCCCCTCACCCCCTCATTGTGGGGTCGGCAATGGAAGCCACAGGTTAGGTGGTCCTGAGGCCCCTTGCCCCCCTTCATATGCCCACCCTCGAACTTTTTCCACCCCCTACGTATATATACCATATAGTGCAGAGACAAACCGCGAAACTAGAGGGCAGCTTTTGGCTGTTTCCTGAAATCGGATTAACAGCTACTCTACACTTGGATCTCCAGAGAGGAAAGGGGTTTTGTTTTAGCCATGGCCGACTCTGAGACCACCCAGTATCCCCTAAACAGGTACATCAAGGTGGGTTGAAACCTGAGGAGGGGAGTGGGAGGGCCAGGGCCAGAGCCAGGGCCCAGGCCAGGTAGGGGGTAGAGGCTAGGGCTAGGGATCTCTCAATGACTCACTGTTGCTGTGGCTTATTATGAAATCTGTCCTATACTGGTCTTTTAAGAGGACAAGGCTTTAGGTTTGAGTAAATGACAGAAATTCCTGACAGGCTACTTCAGGTGTATCAGATTTGTTTTTCTTTTTACCTGACCTGTATGAGGAACTGTTGTTATAGCCAAGGTTTCGGTGAGAGTATATTTTCAATCGGAGGGTTGTGTGTATAGAAATTAGGAATGAATTCAGAACATGATTAAGCATTTTGGTTTAATTAACTGTTTGGTAAGCCAAATGAAAAAGATAAGCTATTCCCTCAAGCAGTTTTGTTTCCACAGGAATATTTGTCTTGATAAATTGGAAACACATGCTCAGAGACTACACCAGTTTCAGAATCCTGATGAAAGATCAAGTTAGTGAGATATTCTAATATTGTGTAGTTATGATAATCATCAAAATGAAACAGAAAGGAGATATGGTTCATGGTAGTATCCCCCTCAAATTTTGGAATAGGCTCACATTTTATATCTAAAATATAAATATGACCATTTTACTAAGAGCAATTACTTTGGTCCAGGCAGCCATTTCCACCCTCATTGTCAGCAAATTACCCAGAAGTAGTGTCTTAAAAGTATGGTTTTGTTGCGGTGCCATCAGATCGTTTTAAAGACCATGCTGAGTGCTCTTGAAAATTAGTTTCTGGCAACTTCCAAGGATGCTAGCCACCCAGGCTTTGTTAACACTGCTCTGGTTTAAGCTTGCAGCCTTTCAAGCCTCCCATTATGTCTGACTCAGTGGGGCAGAAAGCAAAATAGCTTTTTCTGTAGTCATGTGGGCATACTGGCATTATACACAGTTCAGTATTAGATATTTGTGAGTCATATAAACAGAACCGAGGGCTGTGAGGCTTCTAAAAAAACGTTTTTTTTTTTTTTTTTAAATAATTGGGAGTTATATAAGTGCCTAAATCTTCAGAGGAGGATTTAATTTTTTTCCCCTATTGTGTATTTTGAAAAGCCGGGAAGACCTCACAGCAGATGGGGACAAATCCTTTGACAGAACCATTCTGGTTAGGTTAGGAATAAGTGAAGTCTTGAAGTTCTCAAGAAGAAATCCGGCTAATTGCCTCCCACTGTGAAGTTTTTGTGCAAGGTGTTTTACAAATTAAATTACAGCTGCGTAGAACAGCGGAGGTATTGGTTCTTATCGGTGTGCTGTGATGATGAACGTGTACGCCGGTGGTTCAGTTGACAGCCGTGGCAGGTGGATGGATCCGCTTTAAACTGTCTCGGAGTCGGAGACCAAACATTAATTACTGATGGGCATGTTAGAGCATCACAGAGGGATCCTCCGGGAAACATACAAAACAAAACTTAGACGACGCAGCGTTGTACTAGACTATAGATTTGTAATATGACATGAATGAACAACACTGTGTGTTCTTGCTTGCATAATGTGTTTACACATGTCTACTCCTTGTAGTCTGCTTTCAGTGCTAATGATATGCAGAAATATATAACAATAGTAATGTATGGCAACCTCAGCACTTTTATGATGCACCATTGAGGAGGAAGGCAGCAGATGGAGATGGATGTTTTATTTGTGTGTTCATTGGGCCCACCACCTACTTTTGAATTTGTTTTTATTGGAATAGTATGGAGAGATGGCCTATTTACTGTACAGTACGTAAGGGTCAACTATGTTCAATTGATCAGATGAAAAATCGTAACATATTTTTTAGATTACGTTTATATTTATATTGCATAAGATTATCATTTGATATAAACATTCATTAATTGCCTAGTTTTATGTGGAAAGTACTATACAGAATCTCAAAACAATGCTATTTTGATTCCCTCCTCAAACTGAAATCTCCCCACTTACACTGCTTTTAGGAATTCAAGTCAGTTTAGCCCAGTGCACCCTTGTGTAGATTTGTTATGGTTCTTTTCTTCTCTCTGTAGTCTCTCCCAATTATAAACTGCATGGATTTCCCCACAGTGAGTCCCTGTCCTCTCTTCAAATCTACAGTTGGGTGGTGTGTGTGTGTGCGTGTGTGTGTGTGTGTGTGTGTGTGTGTGTGTGTGTGTGTGAGTGTGTGTGTGTGTGTGTGTGTGTGTGTGTGTGTAATGTATGTGTGAGTCTCTCTCTGGTAGTCTGGCCCCCAGTTGGCCCAGCTGTGAGTGTGTGTACAGTGTATAAATCTGGGGCTAGCCGGGTTACTCAGGCATGACCCTGGCCATGTCAGGCCTTGTGTTGAGAGAGCACAGCGCAGAGCGCCTCCAGCAGTGTTCCCCTCTCAGCCTTGGCCAGCTCAGCTCACAAACAAGGATTTAGGTCAACTTGACGCCCCACATCTCCCTGTTAGTTTGTTAACATGAATTTGATTCACTGGTTCTAACAGTCCACTGGTGTATGCCTTGTGGAGTTGTTTTTTCTTCAGAGAATTGCACTTTTTAAAAGTGCTCCAAGTTCATGAAATTCTTTTGAACCCTGAAGGATTTGAATCCCGCCAAATGATGCAGTAGCATGTTGCATGTTGCATTTTTTTTTTTTTTTACTTAAGTGCTAAATTCATTCAGCATAGTATGTTATGATTGTCCGTCCATTTTGAATATAACCTATATTTTCGTTTGTTTGACCTAGTAATCTCCCTTCCCCTGGTTATTTGAGAGGCTGGATGCTTCCTCCATGAGCAGTCTCACCAACTTTCCGCAGGCAATTCAATTCAATTCAATGATACTTTATTTATCCCCGTGGGGAAATTCATTTTGCCACGCCACTCCACTAAAAACAACACATAACAACACAACATAAAGGACAGACAATAATACTGGGCCAGCCATGTATAGTATATAAAAAACAGTGAGATCATGATAGTTATTATATTAAAATACTAAAAAATACTAAAATACTAAAAAGTGATGATGATGATTAAAATAAATAATAAATACAAATTCAGGAGCCTTGACCCCGACTACTACTTTAGTTGCCATTGAACAGTCTTAGTGCAGCCGGGATAAATTATTTTTTATATCGCTCGGGTCAATGATCAGGACCTCCCGAGAACAGGGGCTACCAGTTCACCATTTTCATGGTGTATTCAAAATCAGATTATGTATGGGTTCAATTGACTTAATGGATTTAAGGAGGACTAGATCCTATTAATGAATAGGGTGCCCTAAGGCACTGCCCCCACCAATAGCAAGCTAATCTGGCATGCAAATTAAATCCTGCCTCAATATGCCTGCCTGTTTAATGCGACCCATTACACACTTTCACTTATTTATATCTATTATTATAACAGAATAGGCTTATAAACAAACTGGCCCCTACATGAGGGAGGTGATTATTCAGTAAATGGGGCTCACGCAGAGAAGAGAAGAGTTAGCCTAGCTAATGCTATCTCCCTGCAGATAGGCCTTGGGTCCAGAGGAGGGAGCAGTCATGTTTCTCTCTGATAGAGTCTCAGCCTCTACTGTCACTGGTTCTCTCCGTGTCTGGGATTGTGGTGGGATTGAAACATTAAACATTTAATCTAGGAGTTCCTCTTTTATCTAGTTCTATGACATGACACATAGTCATGTAGTTAATTGATAGATTTTCCTTTAAATGTGACTAAATGAGAAGTTCATCAGCTCCTTCCGCTGTTGTGCATGTGTCAAAATGTCCTCCCTTGTGGAATAGGCGATGCAATTTTTCAACATTGGAAAAATACTTTGTACTGCTCACATAATAATGTAAGGGGAACGTATCCTGCCTTCCAATATTACCTTATTTTGTTTCCTACACTTTTGAACAGATGTTTCGTTGCCATCACATTACATTGCCTCTTGTATAGTATATATCTCATAGCTTAAATATCTCCTTCACTAGATTTATTGCTCTTCAACCTTTATTCTCTTATTCACTTTAGCCTGCTTTTCTTGAAGGAGATAAATGATTTGTTGACTGAGCAGCTTATTTGGAGTCATAATCTGGCACATGATCACGCTGAAGGGCAAGTGGGATGTCTGCTGAGGAGTTCTTGGCATTTTTAGCCTCTCCTCTCTACATTTCTGCTGGGTTCTTCATGCCTGGTTACCCCGGAGCCCGCTTTGTTAGTGTCGGAGGGAATAGGGGTCATGAAGAGGCCAGGTTGCACCCCAACCCTGTAGTCAGGTTTGTTATATAATTTCGTGGGAATTTTTTGGGGATTTGCTAATCTATACATTTTTGGAAAGGGCATTGTATGAGGAATCAGAAAATATATGTTTCCATTTGCACAGATGTCTGAAAGGCGGCCATCTTGGCATTTAAGAAATGGCCGCCATAATACACACGTTTTGTAATATCTTGGCTTCTAAATAAGCTAGAACATTTTAACTGCTAAACCTACATTTTCAGGGTCAAGGAATCCAATGGTTGTAGTTACAAAGCTATTTTTTGTATTCTTTTTTTTTTATATCATCACATAAAAATGTGTAACTTATACTTTTGAAATTGTCGTTTTTCTATTACTTCCATACGTGAGTCCACAGACCACAGTATGATCACGACAACCTCCTGCATTAGATAGTCTCGATGTTATGATTTAAACTTTTGTTGGCTTTTGGGGGGGATTTGCTAATCTATACATTTTTGGATGTTATGGCAACAGCCAGCACCAGTAAGGCAATACAGAGGCAGGTAAATCTTTAGCCTAATGGCATATTTAATGATCTTCTTTCGGCGTATGGGTAGTTGTTTTCCTCTCCACTCCACCATGCTCGGGGCCGAGGGGCTACCCTTTTACCACCCCGAGACCTGGTTGAGGGGCTCACCCGGGCTATATTTCTGGACACCCCTCCAGAAGCCACGTCATCGTCTCGTCATCTAGTACCGACAGAACATGCATCCCGTTGGGTGGGTGGTACACCAGGCAATCCAGGATAACATGGTCTGCGGTTTGGTCCTCTGCGCCACACTCGCACGACGCATTTGGGGCCAAGCCCCATCTGTGCATTGATGAGCGGAAACGCCCGATGCCGGTCCGGCGACGATTGAGCCTCACCCAGGATAGCCTTGGCAAGTCCATCCCGAGGGGCTCAGGGCCGGCGACTGGGATATGGTCGCGGAGTTTGGAGGTGTTTGCCTCCCACTCCGCGCGCCACATATAATCCGCCCATCCTGCCGCACTGATGTTAAGATCTCTGCATTGCTGCCTGAGATCCTGTGCGGCAGGCACAAATGGGTGTCTCGACTTGAGACGCCGGGAGGGCTCCGCTGTTATAGTGAGCCTATCGTGGAGCAGATGGTTATTAAGCTCCACGGCCCGGCAGGCGAGACGTGCTGTGGCTCCCATGCGGCGGAGGCCTGCGGGCTGGATGCCTGCTAGGGTGGGAAGGTTGTCCACGGGGGTAGGACGCAGGCATCCTGTCACAAACCGCAAGGCTTCGTTTATAGGCGAGTCGATGAGGCGGGTGTGGGCACTGCGACACCATACTGGGGCGCAGTATTCACTAGTTGAATAAAGGAGGGCTAGGGCTGCCGTGTGCAAGGTCTTTGCGCCGGCGCCCCAGCCTGAGCCAACCAGTCGCCTCATCAACGCCACACGAGCTGTTAACTTCTTGCGCAGTGACTCGAGGTGCCGGCGAAACGTGAGCGTCCTGTCCAATGTCACGCCGAGATAGATTGGCTCAGCGGAACATGGCAGGGGAGTTCCATCTAGGTATACTCTAAGCTCACATTTAGCCTCCCTGTTGTTAAGGTGGAAGGCAGCCGACACCGTCTTTGCCTCGCTAAGCTTCAATCTAAATTTCCGGAAGTATGCCACTAGTGTCTGCATGTCCTGGCTCAGAATCCCCTCCACAGACTGCCAATTTCCAGCAGAGTACACCACTGCGAGGTCGTCTGCGTAGGCGTACTTCCGCGAGAGTGTGTTGGGCAGGTCATAGGTGTAGATATTATAGAGGAGGGGGGCCAGGACCGATCCCTGAGGGACGCCGTTCTTAAGGCGTCGAAGCCTGCTTAGCTGTCCGCAACCGGTGGTAAGGGTAAAGCTGCGGTTACGGATGAGCTCCATGATCATTCTGACCATGTGCCTGTCCGGCAGCAGGCGGAGCAGCTTGCAGGTGAGGCCGCGATGCCATACGGTATCGTAGGCAGCCGTCAGGTCTATAAAGACGGCCCCGTCTCGAGGATCTTGAAGGGGATGCATAACAGAGAGATGGGACGGTAACTCTTAGGGTCCCCTTCAGGCTTATTCGGTTTAGGGATCGCAACAACTAGGGCTCTTCGCCAGATTTTGGGGATCTTGAGTTGGCGCAAACAGGAAGTGAGGAACGCTCTCAGGCAGGACTTCAAGGCGGGTGCGGCATGGAGAATAAGCTCTGTATATCATATTTAATGATAAAAATAGGGAATGAAACTAAATAAATGAATGGGAGGAATGTGGGGAGTGTATGGTGTGCTGGTTGTTCTGTTTGTGGCATGTGTATTTACTCTATGTGTAATGACAGGCGGGTTGTGTCTCTTGACTATGTATACGCGTTTATGCTATGTGTGATGTGATATGTGAATGGCGAGTCCAATGCGTGCCAATGTGAGCTGGGCTGTTAGATTAGTTCATCATCATCACTTTCGTGCGTCACAGCTTGGGAATCGTCATCGTTCTGGCACTGGCTGCTGCACATGTCGGTACAGGCTAAGTTCTTAGCTCTGCATGAACATCTGCCAGAAGAACAGTCAGTTTTGCATTTGCATTGTACCATCTCAATGATGGACTTTGGGGCTGGGAGGACGTCTGTGGTTGTTGGTTTAAGCATGCCATCCTCATGTTTGGAGTACCAATTTTGCAGGGGATCCAATTAGCCTATGGATCCTGCAGAGCAATGGCTGCCTGTGCCCATATACTTTTTTTTTTTAAGAAGAAGAATACAAAAAATTGCTTTGTAACTCCAACCATTGGATTCATTGACCCTGAAAATGTAGGTTTAGCAGTTAAAATCAATGTTCTAGCTTATTTAGAAGCCAAGATATTACAAAACGTGTGTATTATGGCGGCCTCTTTGTAAATGCCAAGATGGCCGCCTTTCAGACATCTGTGCAAATGGAAACATATATTTTCTGATTCCTCATACAATGCCCTTTCCAAAAATGTATAGATTAGCAAATCCCCAAAAAATTCCCACGAAAGTTTAAATTGAAACATAGTGAACCCAGTGGCGGCTGGCCGATAGAGGGCGCTGGGGCGCCGCCCCCACCTTCACTTCCTAGTTGCGATTTGTAAAAGTTTTTTTTTTAAATAAACATTGTTTATTCACAAAATGCGGCTGATATTCTGTCGGCGCCTATCAGCATTCATTAAAAATCCTCCAATACAATAAACATTTTTATCTGTGTGTGTGTGTGTAAAACTCACTGTTAAAATACATAGGGGGAGGAGTCGGGACGCCGGTCATTGCAAGTCTATGCCAGGACGAATACTTTTCGCTTACACGTGAGCTGTAGCAGCGCTCCAATTGGCTGTCTCTATTTCTTGGCCAGGGCGCACAAATGTGCGTCCCTGAATCTCCGGTTGTATTGCAGACAATGCATTATGCTGAGGACTCCCGACTTCCGGTTTTCCGGACTTCGGGCTTCCGGAGTATTTTAAATGAACATTCGTAATGTCTGTCTCTGATGTTCATGGTCAATTAAATCAGCCTATTTTGTGTAACTAATAATGTTCCCGCTAATGGGTTAACCAAGCAGCCTCGCACCTAACGTGCAAGCACCTATCTTCGAACTATTCATAGCAATATGCGCGGGGCAAGGCGGAGGTACGGGTAAACACGGCTCATGTTCTGTCATCAAAGGTAAGAGTTGGTTTTCTTTAACTCAGCTGGTTGTGTTACAGACATGGTCTGGTTGTGTTTCTGACATGGTCTGGTTGTGTTTCTGACATGGTCTGGTTGTGTTTCTGACATGGTCTGGTTGTGTTACAGACATGGTCTGGTTGTGTTACAGACATGGTCTGGTTGTGTTTCTGACATGGTCTGGTTGTGTTTCTGACATGGTCTGGTTGTGTTTCTGACATGGTCTGGTTGTGTTTCTGACATGGTCTGGTTGTGTTTCTGACATGGTCTGGTTGTGTTACAGACATGGTCTGGTTGTGTTTCTGACATGGTCTGGTTGTGTTTCTGACATGGTCTGGTTGTGTTTCTGACATGGTCTGGTTGTGTTTCTGACATGGTCTGGTTGTGTTACAGACATGGTCTGGTTGTGTTACAGACATGGTCTGGTTGTGTTTCTGACATGGTCTGGTTGTGTTAACTTTCTGACATGGTCTGGTTGTGATACATCATTGAATGTGTTGACCTGCTGTGATGTGTTGACCACCATCACTCTCCATCATCATCCATCATGTGTCTATGAAATAGATAGTACTGTACTACTGACTGCAGCATTCATCTCTGCTCATTGATGTAGCCATGTCACACAGACACATAGTACACATATTAATCTGCTACCTTTATTAACCTGAGTGTAGCTGTGACCTGTGAGGCCTGTACTAGCCTTGTGGACTAGACTTCCTCCTTGTCTGACACTGGGTATTGGACCGTACCGACGTCCATAGACTGGTCACTCTTCCACCTCAGTGTCTGTAGTTGACAGGGTAACTTCTCCATGGCCCACACGGTCATTTTAAGGGTGAAAGTTGAAATTATACAATGGTTGTAACGCCAGTGCGTGTTTTATGCGCGTGCACGCGAAAATAAATCGTGCACGCGAAAAAAATCGCGCGCGCTGCGCGCGCCGAAGGGGAGCCCCCCGCCACACTGCTGTGCCCCACCCAAAAAATTGTGCACCAGCCGCCACTGAGTGAACCTGACTATAACCAGTGGTGTGCCGTCAGGGCCAGCATGGCCTAAACATAATCAGAATATACATTTAATTTTGATATATTTTTTCTACAAATATGTATTACATTATTCCCGTAGTCTATTCTCTTCATTTCATAGCTTTCCTCTTGGTTGCGCTGCTTCCAGACATTTGGAGGGCTGGCCTTTAGCTTTTATCCAATCATATAATTTCAGCCTGTGTTGCCAGGGTACCAAGACATCTGCCCGCCTGCAGATTCAACAGTGGCGCGAGTACAGATTGTAATTTAAAGTGAACGAGAGAAGAACTGTGGCGTGCCGTAGTCAGATCTCGAGTTGGCGAGCAAATCCAAGCAAATCCGACGAAGGGGCCTGCTGGATGGCGGAGCACCTGATCAGCACCTGCACATCTTTTGATTGGATACAAACTATTGGGAGGCGGAGCCTACAAGCAGCCACAATGGCTGAAGGAGGAGAAGAGGTAGATTTGGTGGCAGATATTATAACAACAAACCAACCGCGACGTTAGCGACGCTATCCATGTAGAAAATGACTTATTGGTGGAACTGATCAACTGTACAACAGAGACATTGAAGTCTTCTTGAGGAAAGAAAGGAGGATGGATTTTGTGTTCAAATAATCAGTTGTTTTGGTGAGTACAAAGCATTTAATGTTTTCTGCAAGAGATGTAGACATACGGAGCGACCCTGGGGTCCATAGATATGTGTGTTGTGTTGCCTGGCTCAGTTGTGTGAGTAAGTGGGGCTTCAATGCGATCTTCTAACCACTTCCCGGGCTGCTACCATGGAAAACGACACACCCCCGTGACCGTATGAACACGAGGAAGATAACCATCCTTAAATGGAACCTCGAAACGGTTCTCCTATCGAGATCGATAGACCGCAAAGTTCGGGAAATAACTGACGCTTTCGTTTTCATGCAATGAATTGAATACACCCAGACAAGGTGCCGCTATAATAACAATGGCAACGCCCGGTTATACTGCGTTTCTGTCTAAATGTATAGTTTCTAGAGCCATGGCGTCATAATGATGGTATTAAGAGGTGGAATAATTCAGGTAGGACATCACTGAAGGCCTAGGTGTGAAATGCACCGCCCGCCATTGACTATAACTAACATCACTGTTTGAATGTGTGCTTAAAGGGAACCCTGGTTATTAAGACATGTAGGCCTTAATACGTTCTAATTGCCATCTCCTACTAAAACATGTTGGTAGAAACACATGAAATAATTATGTTTATAGACACACAATGGTGTAGTGGTAGCGCCCTCTGGTGGCTGTGAGCAGTAAATGTAGGAGTATTTCCTATTCGGTGTCAATGAATCACTCTGGTAATGTGGATGATTAAATCCAACTGTGAAATGACAAAAGACAAGGGGTAGTGGTGGTCTAGTGGATAGTGAGTTGGACTTGTGATCGGAAGGTTGTGAGTTCAAATCTAGCCTAAAACCACACCACTACTAGTGTGTCCTTGAGTAAGGCACTTAGCCCTCAGTTACTCCAGGGCTAAGTGTCCAGGGGGAATGTCCCTGTAATGTCCCTGTAATTCGTAATTGTAAATCGCTTTGGATTAAAAGCGTCTGCTAAATGGCAAAATTAAATTAATTAAAATTACAAGGAATACATAAGGTTGAATGCACAGAATTCAAAAAAAAAATTTAAACACATTTAGTGAATCAGACATTCAGGTGTCTTCTGGGTCTTTGAGGCCTTCTTGAAGGGCTCACACAGCCCCTTACACAGCCCCTCACACAGCCCCTTACACAGCCCCTTGCCGACTGCCGACGCCATGCTCCTGAAGACAGCCGCTAGAGACGGAGGAGGAGAGGGAGAGAGGAGGAGAGAGGAGAGGGAGAGAGAGGGAGAGAGGAGGAGTGAGGAGGAGAGAGGGAGGGAGATGAGGAGAGGGAGGGAGGGAAAGAGGAGGAGAGAGGAGAGGGAGAGAGAGAGAGAGGAGGAGAGAGGGAGGGGAGGAGAGAGGAGGAGAGGGAGAGGGGGAGAGAGGAGGAGAGGGAGGGAGAGAGCGGAGGAGAGGGAGAGAGAGACAGAGGAGGAGTGAGAGAGAGGAGGAGAGAGGGAGAGAGGAGGAGAGAGGGGGGGAGAGAGGGAGGGAGAGAGGAGGGGAGGGAGAGAGGGAGAGAGGAGGAGAGGGAGAGGGAGGGAGGGAGGGAGAGAGACATTAACTTAACACAGACTTCATGGTTTTTCAAGGATTACATTGTGTCTCCTAGTGTATTGATGCTTGTAGTAATGTTGAGGATTAGCTAGTTCGTGCAGTATCAACCCTACAGCCTTCTCCCGTCAGCAGACTCACCGAAGCAGCATCCAGCCTTGGGCTCCTCCTCTTCCTCTTCTTCCTCTTCCTCCTCTTCCTCTTCTTCCTCTTCTCCCTCTTCGCACGGACAAACAGACTGAAGCTCAGCTTCTACCCTAGGGCCATTCAGGCCCTGAACACAGCAAAGACCTAGGTTCTAGGCCCTGGACAATCTAGACAACTTGATGGCAGCTACTAGATTGTAAACATAAGTGCAATATTGAAATACAACTGTGAACATTTCAAACCTGCTAACTGCGACACTTTAAATGAATGTGCAACAATACTATGTGCAATATGACAACCCTTGTGTACATAAGGTTCAGATATAGGAAAAGTTTGGATATTTATAGCATAGCATAGAGTACAGCACAGTGTTTTATTGTATAGTATAGTAGTATAGTATAGTAGATAGTGTACATACTACATAGCCTTTATTTATGTCAACCAGCTCTTTTCCCTTTTTTATTTTACCCGTGGCTCTCTTGTTTTTAGTCTTTTTCCAAGCACCAGGGGAGCCCCCCCTCCTAAATTTCGTTGTATGGTACCTGTACTGTATTAATGACAATAAAGACCATTAATTAATTAATTCATTCATTCTCCCTCTGGGGCCGGGCTATCCTCCCTCTGACTCTTCTTGACCTCCTCAACCACTCCTCATCTCCAGTCACACACACACACACACACACACACACTGACCCCCTCAACCACTCCTCATCTCCAGAGCCACACACACACTCACACACACACACACACACACACACACACACACACACACACACACACACACACACACACACACACACACACACTGTCACTGACCCCCTCAACCACTCATCTCCAGAGCCACACACACACACTGACCTCCCACCCCTCCAGCTCAGCTGGACTGTCTGCTCTCATGGTGAGGTGAAGGTGAATGTGAATGTGGCGCTCCCATGAAAACTAAATCCACCAACTGGTTTGTGTGAAAATGAAAGTATCTTGTATTCTTTTTTATCTTGTATTTAAGATAACAGAATTACTACTACTAACCTCTCATAGCTTTAAATTAATACAATTTTATTATTTATGTATTCACAACAGTTTTGGTAAAATTGTGCCTGAAACACACAGCAGACATACACAACTGGCAGAATAACAACACAAAGAAACACGTGATCATCAAACAACTAATTCCGGTTGTTAGAAACATTCAAAGCCAACGACGCGTAACCATGGTGACCTTAACATAAGCAGTAGCGTCAGTGAGAGGGTTCCAGGTCCCACTCTGTACCTCAGGCTGTCCGGGGGGAGTGGGAGGGGATGACAGTGATGGGGCCGTAGGGATGCCCCTGACACACACCCAGCTCTCTGCCAGTCACCCGCTCTGGACAAACACAGTGGCATACAGGTCAGAACACACCAGAACCAGAAGACCGACCCCATGTAGTCCTACAAGTGTCTAATGCCTGAGCTGAGCCCCAAACAGTGGTCCATCTTTGGTTGGACAACAAAGTTCTATTCTAAAATAAATAAGGTCAGCCCACTTTTCAGGGCCAAAAGTGAAGTGGAAAGTAAAGTCAGTCTTTCCATTTACATTTTTGGAATTTAGTGGACACCTTTTTTGGTAATATACAGTTGAGAAACTGAACAGGGGGATTCAGAGGTTTAAGGAGGGACAGTTAAGGTGTAGCCTGAAAAGATGAAGTCTATGGCAGAAGATAGGGAGAGACTCTGCAATCCTGACAGCAATGGGGAGCAATCTTCAGATTTAAATCCAATTTAACACGCCATTATATGGCACTCTATCATCAATTCAGTCATTCAACTCCTCACCTAACAGTTGGAAGAACATTTGAGCTGCAGTACTGCGGTCTGCATCAGGGGGCAGCAGAGAGTGGAAGTCCTCTTCCAATGACACCTTTCTGGAGAGGGAGATGAAGAAGAGGAGAGAGGAGTGTTTATTGTAGCATTGATAGTGGTTTACCTGTGGTTCTCTGATGAAGGGTGCTCGGTAGGGACGGGTTAGGTTGATCCATTTATCTATCAGTCAATCACGGACTTCCGCATCAATACAAAGATATCTCATCGACAAATCGAAAAAACCCATTACAAGTACTCAGTATTTGTGAGATTAAAAAATGCATGTGGCCGTGTTTTTTCATTCATTTAACAACCTCGCTGAGTTCATTCATCCCCTCTCAGTTGTTGCCATGGGCTATTGCCACTGCTCACGATAATGTTGTTCAATGTAAACTTTGCAATAGTAAATTCACATACCACCATTTGGCAACTGTAATGCTTCAATACTTCAAAACAAAACACCCAGCGATCTCCAGTGATGCTGAGACACAGGCAAACTGACATGACTAACTTCACAGTTCAAACACAGACCTATGAAATGGTTATTTATTTTACATCGTGGACATAGATACGAGTTTGAATAAACAAGATAATTTAAGTCAGCATAAATATAGCATGCACGATCGATAAATGACATTTAGCATCCATCAACTAACTGATTGTGAAAAATGCAGTCGGACCCATCGACATTTACCTCAGCAGGCTCTCAGGGGTGAGCTCTGGTTCTCTCTCAGGGAGGTCGACACACTCCTCCACTATGTCCTCCATAGCCACCACCACCTCCTCTTCTATGGGAGACCTGCCCCCCCACACATAAACACACACACACACACACACACACACACACACACACACACCATTATTAGGTAGAGTATCTTCACCCATTAGCCATCAGTTACAATTCTAAGAATTGACTTTTGACATGAAAATGTTAGTACACGTTGCTACTTGCCCTCTACACCCTGACAAAATGTAAAAAATGGCACCTGGGATTATGGACAGGGCCATAGATGTCAAGCCACTCCTACTAACCCCCCCTTTAAAAAATAAAATAAATCTATATTTAATATTCAATTTATATTTCAGTCGCTCTCATCCTCTTTCTAGAGAGAGATAATGTTCACTGAATTATTTTTCTCATCTCTCACCGTCTGCTGGCCGGAGTGTGTTCTTTGGACACTTCCTGGAGCTCTGAGACAGCTGAAAGAAACATGTGATCGATCAGGCTCATGATCAAGCCCACTGTAGTAGACAATTGACTATCTTCCCCAAGCACACCCCATGTAAACGGACTACAGAAACATTAAGCTCCTAGCCACTTTACTACTGAACTATCTATTATCACTAGTTGCACCACTAGTGTATTCTGTCTTATCTGTACTATTGTCACCTTCATCTGGTATTATGCCCATTTTTTTTCTCCATGTATGTCCTGTACTACTGTTACTTTCTTGAATTATGTCTATTGCCTTATGTCTTGTGCTGCAACATAATGTCAGGAACCGAAGCCTAAGAATGTTACTCTCTTACACTTGTGTAATGTGATGTAACAATAAACTTGAAACTTGAGATAGATCCCCTGGTGTCTGACCTGAGGTTTCAGAGGGGGCTCGTCCTGACTCCCTCAGCTCTCGTGTGACCTGTGTACAGAGGACACTCATCGACACATGCACTGTAGACATGTTGTGTCGTGACAGAGAATGTACTCTCAATAATCTGGATGAATCATGGGTCGACGTATATCAACAAACAAACCAACGTGGGGAACGGTGGTGGAATAACGTTGTAGCTCGATGCACTCGTCTTGCAATACTGTTGTTGAAGTGTGCATTGTCGGTGCTGTGTTGGTGTGTTATTGTAAGTGTACAGCTAAACTAGCTAGCTACATTGACATTGGGAATGCAGTTGAAGTGATTCTGCATGCATGCAGGGTCATCATCAAAATGTCAACTATGGCAATGCATTTGAACATGCAAATAGATATGGATATAGATAGGAACTACATATCAGCAGCAATACTTTTGGAAAATATGATTTGAGCCTAGCTGAACACATCCCATATGCCAACAAAAACAAACAATACAGTATAATAACTCCTTATTTTGTTGGCAATGAAGAGGTGCAAATAAGCGTATTTTGTAGTTTTTGTATATCCGAAGGTATATCAGCCATGATATATGTAAAATTCGTGTCAGATGTATTGCTGCAAAGCAAAGGAGTTAGGAAGTAATTCTTGAAAATTGTGAATACAAATGTTGTGGGGTCAAAAATGTCGTCTCAACTGAAGTATTGGCGGGAATGGGGGCAAAGGTCATTCGGGTGGGAGGGATGGGAGTTCGAATCGGTGCTCTATTAGTCTACCTAGCCCAGAGTTCCCGGATGAGTGCCTCTAAAACGGAACTCGTATTTTGAGAAAAACTGAACTCGTATTTTGAGAAAAACTGAACTCGTATTTTGAGAACTGAATTGTATTTTGAGTAAAACTGAATTGTATTTAGAGAAACTGAATTTGAATACTGAATGAAAATAATGAAAACTGAATTGAATACAATTCAATCTGTCGAATACAATTCAGTTTGTGCTCAGATTCAATTCAATCTGTCAAATACAATTCAGATCTGTGAAATACAATTCAATTTGTGCTCATATTCAATTCAATCTGTCAAATACAATTCAATTTCTGCTGGCACTAAAATAGCTCCATAGTTTAGTTAATTACAACTCCAGGTAAAACACATCCAGACTGAGGAGCTCATTAGAGGATCCAATCAATACGACACTAGAGCTTTTGTCTTCATATTTCATATTCCAAGGTCATTCTACACAGTCAAGGCACAATGACGCACAGTCAATAAAGCAGCAGTAAACCATTTAGACATGTTGAGGAAGTATAGACCCTATACGTGACGTAGGCTACGTCGTATCACATTTTGTGTGTTATTATCTGATTCTTGTGAGGATCTAGCCTATACTGTGTCTCCTAAGAGTCTACTCCCCCCCCCCCCCCTCCCCCCCTTGTACTGTAGCTTCCACTCTTCTGGGAAGACTTTCTATTAGATTTTAGAATATGGTTGCGGGGATTTGCTCCCATTCAGCCACAAGAGCATTAATAAAGTCGGGCACTGATGTTGGGCGAGAAGGACTAGTTTGCAGTCAACGTTCCAATTCATCCCAAAGGTGTTTGATGGGGTTGAGGTCAGAGCTCTGTGTGCAGGCCAGTCAAGTTCTCCCAGACCAAACTCGGCAAACCATGTCATTATGGACCTCACTTTGTGTATGGGGGCATTGTCATGCTGAAACTGGAAAGGGTCTTCCCCAAACAGTTGCCACAAAGTTGGAAGCATACAATTCTGTAGAATCGCATTGTATGCTGTAGCATTAAGATTTCCCTTCTCTGGAACTAAGGGGCCTAGCCCAAACCATGAAAACAGCCCCAGATGATAATTGTGTCCACATACTTTTGTCCATTTGTGTATCTATCTACCTACCTACCTACCTACCTATCTATCTATCTATCTATCTATCTATCTATCTATCTATCTACCGGTATCTATCTATGCACGTCCATACACTTTTATAATTTTTTTTTTTTTTCCATGCAAGGCAATAACTATCAGGCTATAGTTGACCCCACCCAATGTACTATTTGGCTTTATCAACAACAGCAACAATTGATCATCAGAACTATATAGGGGTACCTATATTTAATTGATATTAGGCCCATCTCAATATCCACTGAAAGTGACCTATGCATTTGGCCAAAAGTGTTAATCTTCTTCCGTTTGTTTATTAGCTGTTTGTATATTGCTATCCATAAGTTGTTGATTGAATGAAAGCCTCACCCAAAATCCCTCTCGGTTTATTTCCCCCCCTCTCATCTTGTTAATTTCCCTCCCTCCCCCACCGTAACATTTTTACTTTCCTCTGCGATTATCTCCCCCCCCCCCCCCCTTGTGACATTGGCGACGATTCTACAGTGCCATTGGAAAATCACAAAACGACCTGTACTTACTGTAAGCAAGTTCCAACAATGCAGTTGTGTGGGTGTAAATGCAAATAAGTGCAAATGACTCAAGCAAGCCTCACAAATGATATTCGTGATAACACACAGCCTATAGCAACGGTTGGACACACGTGTGTCCATTTAAGGAACCCATGCACTCTTATGCGCAGCAGATGCGTAAAGTTTATGGCGCACCGTTTCCAAAGCCAGGTGGTGTACCCGAAAGTGTGGATTATGTCAGAGAGGGGTTATTTACAGATTTACTGTCTTTCTCACACACAGAGACCCTCCCCAACCCCCCCGGGGCGATCAGTCATTCTGCCCGCAGATAGCGCTCCATTCTCGCCTCGATTACGCAGCGGGATTTACATGAGACTGTTAATTGTTTGCTCTTCAAATAGTCGGCCTGGAGCCAGCAGTCTGCCAGAGGTTAAGGACCGACTCCCCCCCTCCCTCCCCCTCTCCGTCCCCCTGGCCGATCTGCCCCCCTGGGTGATCAGCATGACAAAGCACTGGGGGGGGACAGAGCCTGTTGTTGGCACCGCCCGACCTCTCCTACCTGTACTCTCCCAGCCTGGGAACCCACCACCACGACCATCAACTTGACTTAGCCGGCAAAGTCTACCAGACCCAGAGCCATCCCCAGAGCAGCATAACGCGGAGCTCTCCAGCCCAACGCTGGCCTTACTATTCAGCCCAGGTGCCAGTCCAACAACAGCCCCCACGGCAGGAAAGGTCTGCTGCCCCGGCCCAGTTCACCAGGGCGACGGCGCCCACGGATCTTACAGCGATGCAGCGAGACCACCACGGACCACCCGGGTCATCCAACCCGCCGGCCCGTCTCAACAAAGACGCGCCGGTGAAGGAGGAATCTGCTGCCCCCCGGGACTCCTCCTGGGACCACGACAAACATGCCACCGGTGGCAGGAAAAAGAACTATCAGCGCTACCCCAAACCACCGTACTCGTACCTCGCAATGATCGCCATGGTCACCCAGAACTCACCAGTAAAGAAGCTGACTCTATCCGAGGTAATTGAATGAATGGTCTTTATTGTCATTAATACAGTACAGGTACCATACAACGAAATTTGGGAGGGGGGGCTCCCCTGGTGCTTGGAGAAAAAAAAAAAAACTAAAAACAAGAAGGGAAAAGAGCTGGTTTACATAAATAAAGGCTATATCTATCTATCTATCTAAATGAGTTATGCATAAGCCTTTATAGGCTGGCCACTAGGTGGGGCTACGTGCCTGCAGGCTTCCTCAGCTTGTCCAGGTGTGAGTGAAGAGGGTTTCTGAGGGTTTCAGTGAATAGGTATCAGCTTGTTAAGTCTGACGTCAAAAGTGACGTTTAGCCATTTCCGAGTCCAAATCAGAAATTCTCCGCACCGGAGTACCTGTGAACTACAGCGGTAGAATGACAGTTTAATCGTTTTTTAGACTCGGATATATTCATACAACAAGGGACACAGCACTTTACCGTTTTCTCCATATTGTCAGGGTATTTGAGCCTCGGAAAAGCGCTATATAAATATAATTAATTATTATTATTTCGGCATCTCGAAGACAGCGCCTCAGCCAACGTTGGCCCCGGAAATACGTCACGACTTAACAAGCGGATACAGAATGCGTGTCCCATTGTGAGGGTCTCCCTTATCTCCTTCAGAGAACCATACATTTGTAACCTCTAGGTTTGCTGATTAGGGCAAAAGCTAGAGATGAAAACCAACAGATTACAGATACATAGATTACAACATGTTCAGGCCCTGTATCTTTGAAATGGGGGTTTTCTTTGATAGTCTATGGCAGGGGTCTTCAACCTTTTTCAGCCGAAGGACCCCTTGGACGCGAGACAAACAGAACAGGGACCCCCATATGTATTTTTTTATTTTTTTACGTGTCACATTTTAAGGCCTATAATAACGT
The DNA here is from genome assembly GCF_963989245.1 of Nansenia antarctica. Lineage (NCBI taxonomy): Eukaryota > Metazoa > Chordata > Actinopteri > Argentiniformes > Microstomatidae > Nansenia > Nansenia antarctica. Next base: position 12,273,480 of record NC_137678.1, read on the forward strand.
TTATATTTACTTAATTCACCTTATTATTTATATGCTGGGTTATTAGCCTATATGTGTTTATGATTGATAAAAAATATATAATTTACCGTTATTGATTAACGTTAATTTCACAACGAAGACCGAACTGCACCATTTTAGCCAACACCTAGCTTGCTAGACAGGTGTGTGTGTTTTTTTAGCTAACGTTATGTTAGACTCTGCATCATGGGAAGGAATCATTTATTTTGTAAATTGTTTTTGTCAAAAGTAGTGTATTATTGCCTATTAATGCTTGTACTTTACTCAATATAATTTTTGTTATATTTTTTTATTCTCACAAATTATTTTGGTGAACAATTGTCAATTTGGTGAATAATTGTCAATTATTATGACAAACATTGGCGGACCCCCTGCAGTAACTCTGCGGACCCCCTAGGGGTCGCGGACCCCTGGTTGAAGACCACTGGTCTATGGGACAGACCAGATATGGGTACCATCAGAGAGGGCAAAACCTTACCTATACTAAATTGTTTATAGGGTCAATATAAGTAACTTAATATATATATATATATGATAGCCTTTCCACAGGAACACCTTTTCATATTTATTTAATATTTAGTTATTTCCCCCTATTAGCGCCTGTAGGAGATTCAGTTCACAGGGAGTTGTCCCCTCCTACTTCTGAAAAACAAGATGGAGGACAACTGAGCCAGCTGAAGGAGATCTCAGGAACAGTCGACTACTCATTTATGTCCAGACTGCTACTTTCAGTGTTTCCCATCAATTACCTATTGTTCCGCCACAGTTTCATACCGAACCAAAAATACTTTTACTTTCTCATAATAGCATAAAAGACCTCTAACATTGTGATTTACGCTGTTCTATTTCATGGAGCTCCGCCCCATAGGGGAGCTATGCTCCTATTGGTTTACCCAACTACCTTAAAGAATTGCTCCATAGTCCTAACTAACATCACTGTTTGAATGTGTGCTTAAAGGGAACCCTGGTTATTAAGACATGTAGGCCTTAATACGTTCTAATTGCCATCTCCTACTAAAACATGTTGGTAGAAACACATGAAATAATTATGTTTATAGACACACAATGGTGTAGTGGTAGCGCCCTCTGGTGGCTGTGAGCAGTAAATGTAGGAGTATTTCCTATTCGGTGTCAATGAATCACTCTGGTAATGTGGATGATTAAATCCAACTGTGAAATGACAAAAGACAAGGGGTAGTGGTGGTCTAGTGGATAGTGAGTTGGACTTGTGATCGGAAGGTTGTGAGTTCAAATCTAGCCTGAAACCACACCACTACTAGTGTGTCCTTGAGTAAGGCACTTAGCCCTCAGTTACTCCAGGGGGAATGTCCCTGTAATTCGTAATTGTAAGTCGCTTTGGATTAAAAGCGTCTGCTAAATGGCAAAATTAATTAATTAATTAAATTTCACATTTCTTATACATCTTGCAACACAATACCCATTCTAGTGGGTATCTTGGATATGTTGATTATATGTGTTCAACGTTTCACTTCCTGATTCTATTCCTATGCAAGCAGGTCTACATTTCATAGCAAATCAGTCTGGCAGATCATGGCAGAAACATTAATCATTGCAGAGTCATTGGTGGTAAACCCAGGTTAATCATTGTAACAGCCTAGGCTCAATGGACTGCACACAACAGTGTTTCCTCTATATGCATTTATTCATGGCGGGCCGCCACCAAAGAATTTCCTCCGCCACCAAATGATTCAGACAGTCCACTTTGATTCAGGCTGCGCAGAAAGGCAGCGAGTTATTATGACCGGAGAACAGAAAAAAAGCAGATTGAAGCTAGATTTAGGCCGCTTCCAGACCAACATTTCGTTACGATTTAGCGGTAGTTATTTACAATATGTTACAATGTTGCAATTAACCTTGTCGTTTGTGTTCGCACTGCAATCGAGACTCTCAACAGGTGCGCGGCGCGAGGCGACGCGCTTTCAAAACAGTTTTGTGATTGGTCCGAATTTAGTGGGACATTTGGATTTCAGGAAATCCCTCTCCTCTCTCTCTCTTAGCCCGTCGCCGGTGCCTTTAATCCCGTATCCTAATCGAAAACGGAACATCATCAGCGACGTCTGTGGGTTATTGCATTTACTGCTGTTCTCTGGTTCATGTTCTTATACCAGTGCTCAGTATAGAGTATTTTAAATGAACATTCGTAATGTATGTCTCTGATGTTCATGGTCAATTAAATGCGGTGGTAGCTGACGTCGGCACCTTTGCGCCGTTCTGAGCGGCAGCAGGTCTCGCTGCTCTGTTTTTAATGTTTGTCGGTTTTTTGTTGTATAATGTCTAATGTTACAACCTCAGCCAGAGTTGTTTATACCAGAAGTGCCCTCTTTGCACTAAGAGAGACTGCAAAACATGAGGGTTTCAAACACTCATTACCGAAGGAACTACGGAAGAAATACCGGGGGTGCAAACCCTCTATACTAGTTTTTGGTTAAACCACGTCTTTGTTTTGAGCGCCAGTGCGCGTTTTATGCGCGTGCACGCGAAGAAAAAAAATCGCAAATCCTGGAGGAAACACTGACACAAAATAAGGGGAGACCACACATGCTTTAAATCATGAACAAAAGTATTTATTTATAAACTAACTGGAAGTATTCAAAATAACAATAGATATGTCAATCAGTATCATCAGTAGTGAATGCAGTGTATGGATGAGTGGAAGGTGTAGTGTAAATGTTGTAAGGTGTGTTAAAGTAAGGAGAGCCTAAGCTCAAACCAACCAAACCGGTGGAAGGAGGAGAAGAGGGAGAATCAGAGTGAGCAGCCAGCTTAAGTAGGCAACTCACCAGGTGCCTCAGATCACCCAATCAAGCCTATGCCCAGCCAGGACCTGCAGCAACCAATATATATATGGTATGAGCAGACAGCACATAGTGAGAGGGCTGCCACATCCCCCCCCTCAAAAACCCAATAGTCCCCCCCAATAACCAAACAAAAAACAACAAAAATTCAAAAATTCCCATGATGACCTGTGGCAGGGTGGACTGCTCGATGCCTACCTCTGGTGGCAAGAACCATGGAGTAATATTCAACAACCACTTATCCGGTGTGGTGAACATCACACACTCCTGCAGATTCTTCCTCTCTGATGCGTCCTTAGGGTATCTGCCCGACTGAAACTCTTCCCACACTCGGAGCACTGGTATGGTTTTTATCCTTTGTGTATTCTTTGGTGTACTTTTAGGTGTCCTGCATGATTGAAACTCTTCCCACACTGTGTGCACTGGTATGGTTTCTCTCCTGTGTGAATTCTCAGGTGGCTCTTTAGGTTTTGTTCCCGATTGAAACTCTTGCCACACTGTGTGCACTGGTATGGTTTTTCTCCTGTGTGAATTCTCAGGTGGCTCTTTAGGGTTTGTTCCAGAGTGAAACTCTTGCCACACTGTGTGCACTGGTATGGTTTCTCTCCTGTGTGTATTCTCTGGTGTCTCTTTAGGTCTCCTGCTCGATTGAAACTCTTGCCACACTGTGTGCACTGGTATGGTTTCTCTCCTGTGTGTATTCTCTGGTGTGTCTTTAGGTGTCCTGCATGATTGAAACTCTTCCCACACTGTGTGCACTGGTATGGCTTCTCTGCTGTGTGAATTCTCAGGTGGCTCTTTAGGTTTTGTTCCTGATTGAAACTCTTGCCACACTGTGTGCACTGGTATGGTTTCTCTCCTGTGTGTATTCTCTGGTGTATAGTTAGGTGTCCTGGTTGAGTAAAACATTTCTCACACTGGGAGCATTGGTAAGGTGTCTCTCCAGTGTGTATTCTCTGGTGCCTCTTCAGGTCTCCTGCATGCTTGAAACTCTTCCCACACTGTGTGCACTGGTATGATTTCTCTCCTGTGTGAATTCTCAGGTGGCTCTTTAGGGTTTGTTCCCGATTGAAACTCTTGCCACACTGTGTGCACTGGTATGGTTTTTCTCCTGTGTGAATTCTCAGGTGGCTCTTTAGGGTTTGTTCCAGAGTGAAACTCTTGCCACACTGTGTGCACTGGTATGGTTTCTCTCCTGTGTGTATTCTCTGGTGTCTCTTTAGGTGTCCTGCATGATTGAAACTCTTCCCACACTGTGTGCACTGGTATGGCTTCTCTGCTGTGTGAATTCTCAGGTGGCTCTTTAGGTTTTGTTCCTGATTGAAACTCTTGCCACACTGTGTGCACTGGTATGGTTTCTCTCCTGTGTGTATTCTCTGGTGTATAGTTAGGTGTCCTGGTTGAGTAAAACATTTCTCACACTGGGAGCATTGGTAAGGTTTCTCTCCAGTGTGTATTCTCTGGTGCCTCTTCAGGTCTCCTGCATGCTTGAAACTCTTGCCACACTGGGAGCAGTTGTGTGTTTTCTCTCCTGTGTGTCTCCTGTGTTGTTTATGGTTTCCTGATGTGGTGGAGCTGGGCTCGCTGTCTGAACCTGGGTTGGAGCTCTGCTCATCTGTAAGAATATGAACATATACAGGGTTACAAACACATTTTGTGCAAAACATTGAGCAAAGTTGTCAAAAAGAAGAATATTATTTTCAATAGATATATAACTATAGTTTATACTGCAAAACATGATGCCTGTACGTCATATACGTGTGAGTTTGTCCCAACATAATACAAGGGTCAAAAGGTCAAATTGTATGACCAAGTGGATTGAGGGAGTAACACAATGGTTAACCCATTTAAACCGGGGGCGCTGTTACGTTGTTCTACCTTTCAAGCCGGGAAAGCGGATACGTCATTTTGTAGTATGTGTATTTTTTCCACATTCTTCTGGTCTCTTGGCCAATGGAATGCATCAACATATACACGTGGGAGTATCTACACACGTGCAGTCCACTCAACCCCAAATGAAGGTCCTTAATGACATTCGTGTGAACACTGACTCCAGAAAAATCTGTTTTAGTACTACTAGACTGGTTTAGATCCTACCTACAGGACAGAAGCTATTATGTCTCCATTGGCAACTTTGTGTCCGACCAAATTAAAATGATATCAATCAAGTCAATCCTTGGCCCCCTCCTATTCAATCTCTACATGCTTCCATTGGGACGCATCATAAAAAAGAACAAAATTGCCTACCACAACTATGCAGATGACATACATAGCCCTGTCACCGAACGACTATAGCAGGGGTATTCAGCAAAAATTCAACAAGGTCCAGTTAGAGAAAATGTCCTCAAGCAAAGGTCTGGAACATTATAATGTCTAGATTGCGTTGATGAGGTGATGGAGTACACAGTTCCATTTATCAAAACTCTCTTTGTGCCATTCGTTCTCTAAACCCTCTGAATACTTAAATGAGGGTAACATAACAATATTGCAGAACATAAAAATGCTGCTAATACCGACGCTTGCATTAGATGCATTTTGGACTATTAAAGCTGTCCAGACGCAGACTCTCGGAAAACAGCAACCAATTAAATGTTTTTACTCACATCAAAACCTGAGAATCACTGCCTGCCAGCGTTAGATCCCATCGCTGTTTCACTTCAACTTTACGTTTTGACGTCTCTTAATAGCCTTTCACCTTTCGCACTTTCAGCATGGTATCTACCATAGAGCCATGAGATGTAAACATGGTATCTACCATAGAGCCATGAGATGTAGACATGGTATCTACCATAGAGCCATGAAATGTAAACATGGTATTTACCATAGAGCCATTAATTAATTTTAAAATTAATTTTGTCATTTAGCAGACGCTTTTATCCAAAGCGACTTACAATTACGAATTACAGGGACATTCCCCCTGGAGTAACTGAGGGCTAAGTGCCTTACCCAAGGGCACACTAGTAGTGGTGTGGCTTCAGGCGGGATTTGAACTCACAACCTTCCGATCCCAAGTCCAACTCACTATCCACTAGACCACCACTACCCCTATAGCCATGAGATGTAGACATGGTATCTACCATAGAGCCATGAGATGTAGACATGGTATCTACCATAGAGCCATGAGATGTAAACATGGGATCTACCATAGAGCCATGAGATGTAGACATGTGATCTACCATAGAGCCATGAGATGTAAACATGGTATCTACCAGTGTTTCCCCTACCATTGCCTTGGGGGGGCGGGCCGCCCCCCCAACGGAACCCCCGCCCCCCCAAGAAAGAGGAATTATTACGGACGTAGACACCAAACATCTGACAAGTAGGCTAAAATATCAGCTTTTTTTAAATGCACCCAACCCGAATCTGGCGAGTAGCAAGCCCATGGGCTCGTTGGTAACGTTAGTCCGGCAGTAGTCTCGCATAGCCAAACCTATCTCCACACAAGATTGTGCGCGAGTGTGCGCGCGACGCGAGAGAGTTTTTGCAGGGTGAGATGTCTGCAGATGGAAAGTAAGCAAGTTGAAACGTTAGCAAATATAATTGCTGAGTGTTCTAACAGAGCAAGTTGGTTCAAATTGGTCGTTATTATTGTGACTAGAAAGTGTCTGATTAAAGTTCCATGGTATGTAAAATAGTGTCAAAGAACTAGCAAGCTAACTAGCTTACTCAGAGGTGATTAGATGAGCTAGTCTGCTGCACACATGCCAGCTAAAGAGCTAACTGGATGCCCTTTATTATTTTACTTAAAGTAGATATACAGTACTATCTTTCTTATTCTGCTAGAATTGGGCTTCATGGTAATACCATATTGGCATATTTACAGTACATGGACAGTGGATTGAAGCATTGGAAATGTCTGTTTTTTTATAGTTGGACATACAAATTTTTTTCAGGTGAGAGAGTAAAGTCAAAATGACATTATCTGACTGCCTTACCCACAGCAATCCAATATTCAATTATAATTATGTTATAAATTGATATGGATCAATTTATACCTCTTATTAGATTATAAATACTCTGGTTGTTATGTTTGCCTTTTGGTTGACAGTAAAAGAGGGAGAGAGGAGGATAGAGAGGGAGGGAGAAAAGGAGAGAGAGCAGGATGGTGCACCAGAGAGAGAGAGCGAGCAAGAACAAGGTGAGAAAGTTGACAGGTAGTCAAGACCACATAAGTAAGTATAGGTCTGTTTCCGTAGCGTGAGGCGACTTAATGTACAAGTTAGTACAACCCCTGGACATGACGCTGGTATGTCGCAGGGTCTTACCCCCTGGGTGGGGGGGGGTCGATGCCACGGTCCATGCCACCCCCCCAAGGCAGCAAACCTAGGGGAAACACTGTCTACCATAGAGCTAGGAGATGTAAACATGGTATCTACCATAGAGCCATGAGATGTAAACATGGTAACTACCCTAACCCTCCGATTCCTGGGGATGCACATGCGGGATGACCTGACCTGGAAGGACAACACAAAAGACACCATCAAGAGGGCACAACAGCGGCTATACACCCTGAGAGTCCTCAGGAAGGAACACAGCAAGCAGGAGATACTGGTGACCTTCTACCGCGGCGCAGTGGAGAGCATCCTCACCTACGGCATCTGCAACTGGTTCTCCAGCTGCACAACAGCGGAGAGAAATGCGCTACAGAGAGTCGTGAGAACAGCACAGAAGATCACCGGCGCCCCCCTCCCCTCTCTGGAAGAGCTGTACAACACACGCTGTCTCAGGAAGGCCTCCAAGATCTCCAGGGACCCGACCCACCCTGGGTACGTACACTTTACCAGGCTGCCCTCGAAAAGGCGGTTCAGGACCCTGGCCGCTAAGACAAACAGACTGAAGAACAGCTTCTACCACAGGGCCGTCCAGGCCCTGAACACAGCAAAGACCTAAGTTCTGGGCCCTGGACAGTCTGGACGGATTGATGGCAGCTGCTGGCCTGAAAAAATCACGTGTAGTGCTGAGGCACAAACATGTACATTTCAAGCCTGCAAACTGTGACACTTTAAACAAATGTGAAATAATACTATTGTGCAATATGACAACCCTAGTCGTCTATCTGTACAGTATAGTACAGTGGATAGTGTACATAGCCTTTATTTATGTAAACCAGCTCCTTCCCTTCTTGTGATTTTTTAAAAAGTGATTTTTTTTCCCCCCTTTCCTAACACCAGGGGAGCCACCCCTCCTAAATTTCGTTGTTTGGTACCTGTACTGTAGCAATGACAATAAAGTCCATTCATTCATTCATTCATAGAGCCATGAGATGTAAACATGCTATCTACCATAGAGCCATGAGATGTAGACATGGTATCTACCATAGAGCCATGAGATGTAAACATGGTATCTACCATAGAGCCATGAGATGTAGACATGGTATCTACCATAGAGCCATGAGATGTAGACATGTGATCTACCATAGAGTCAGGAGATGTAAACATGGTATCTACCATAGAGCCATGAGATGTAGACATGTGATCTACCATAGAGCCATGAGATGGAAACATGGTATCTACCATAGAGCCTTGAGATGTAGACATGTGATCTACCATAGAGTCATGAGATGGAAACATGGTATCTACCATAGAGCCATGAGATGGAAACATGGGATCTACCATAGAGCCTTGAGATGTAGACATGTGATCTACCATAGAGTCAGGAGATGGAAACATGGTATCTACCATAGAGCCATGAGATGGAAACATGGGATCTACCATAGAGCCATGAGATGTAAACATGGTTTCTACCATAGAGCCATGAGATGGAAACATGGTATCTACCATAGAGCCATGAGATGTAGACATGGTATCTACCATAGAGCCATGAGATGTAAAAATGGTTTCTACCATAGAGCCATGAGATGGAAACATGGTATCTACCATAGAGCCTTGAGATGTAAACATGGTATCTACCATAGAGCCTTGAGATGTAAACATGGTATCTACCATAGAGCCATGAGATGGAAACACTGCTATTGCTACTAGTGTAGGAATATGCGTGTTTTGTTTGTCTCAAATAGCAGTGTTTACATCGCTTCATTAGGACAAAACAGAGATAATTGTATTCGGTGCACCTGACAAATGATTGAAAGTCAGTGCAAAACTTGATTCTCTCTCTAAACTAAAAAACAGGTCAGAAATATTAGTGTAATTCTAGACTCTAAACTTCAACAGCCACATGAACTCCAGTGTTTCCTCTATATGCATGTATTGGTGGCGGGCCGCCACGAATGAATTTCCTCCGCCACTAATTGATTCAGTCCACTAAAAAATAAAAAAAATAAAAAAAATCCACCTCTGAACATTTTAGCTGATTAAAATATATCTGATCCTAGATCAGCGCTATAATGGATGTTGACTAAAAGTGCACCTAAATCCACGCCCATCTCTCTCTAACCGCTGATCCAAAATCAGATTAATGACATTAAACATTCAGTTGACGACGTGACACAAGGGCTACTCCTGATTGGTCTAAATGTGAACCATCTAAAACAGGGGTGGGGAACCTCCGGCCTCCGGGCCGTATAAGGCCCGCGAGACCGTTTGATCCGGCCTACGAGGCAATTAATAAAAATAAACAAAAGCAACATTAGAAATACAACACAAAAAAAATTCTCCAGCGAGCGATTATTTTTCCTATAAAACACGTTTTTATAATAAAAAATAAAAATGTATGAAATAAAATACCCGTGACGTTCAGGGTCAGTGACGGACAGCTGTCTATCTGTCTGTGTCACGTTCATGGTCACGTGCGTAACGTAATGTGTCATTGCGTGATAATCTCCTGTCATCGCTTAATTCAGAAAGTAATCAGAATGCAAACATGGCTGTCAAGAAAAGAAAGGTAGATGCAGAATGTCGCGCTTTCCAAGACAAATGGACAAACAATTATTTATTTGTTGAGGTAAAAGGCAAGCCAGTATGCCTTGTGTGTCAGGAGGCGCTCGCGGTTATGAAAAAGGCGAACCTTGAACGTCATTACAACTCAAAACATGCTAACCTGGACAACTTGAAAGGACAAATACGCTTGGATAAAGTTAACGCTCGGTCGGAGTTTGGGTGCTCAACAAGCAGTCTTCACAAGACCACAATCTGACCGAGACAACGTTACGCATGCTAGTTTTGTGTTGAGTGAGCTAATCGCTAAGAAGCTGAGGCCGCATTCAGAAGGAGAATTTGTGAAGGGTTGCAGCGTCGCAAAGGTGTACTCTTCATAAAATGTAATATATAATATAAATATACTCTTCAAGTTTGGAGAATTTATGGGCAGTCTTAAAGTCTCCAGGCATTTGGAGAGAGGTTCCAGGACGTGAAAAGTAAGCAAAGGGAACTGAACATATTTGCCACGCCATTTAATGTGGAACCAGCTGATGTGCCTGACAACCTACAACTCGAAATCATTGAGCTGCAAAGCAATGACGAGCTCAAAGCTAGGTACAACAACATCCCTCTGCTGGAGTTCTACAAACTGTACATGTACGTGCTGAGGATTTTCCCATTCTGAGGAGACATGCACTGAGGTTTGCGTCAGTGTTTGGCACCACCTACTGCTGTGAGCAGTTCTTTTCAAAACTGACTCTTGCAAAGACTCGGTTCCGCTCAAGACTGACTGACCCAAACCTGCAAAACCAGCTGCGAGTAGCATCATCATCATTACCAGCTGACACCAAACGCCTCGCCGAAGAGAAACAGTTCCAGCCATCGCATTAGGTGAGTCCGATATGTGTTCAATAATTTGTTTTAATTATTTAATTAATAATAAATCTGTGGTAACCAAGACTGTCTGTTTGTTTCCTAACCAAGCAGGTAGGCTACCCGGTGGCCGTGGCTGGAGCCTAATCAGGAGGACTCGGGACAGCTGACTGGGTGTCCTGGTTACAGCTTAAAAGGCGTTCCAGTCCACAAGCTCTCTCTCTCTCCTCCAGCACCATTATTCTATATTACACCGTACAACACCCTCCTCGCCATACTTTCCTGCATTCACTCAATTACACTACTGATACACTGATTCTCATACCCCATTGGATTATTGTTCAGTTTGGCATACCTTAGTTCTATTAAATTCTTGTTATTCTGATTATACATGGTGTGTGTGTGTGTCCCTTTTTGTTATGGTCCAGAGCCAGGCCGTAACAATGGCCCTTGAAGGATGTTCTAAAAATGTAAATGGCCCTTGACAGGAAAAAGGTTCCCCACCCCTGATCTAAAAGATACAAAAAGCTGATCTAGCTAGCTAGGTGCACAAATAAGATATCACGTTAAATAACTTCGAAAAATTAAACGAAAACAGCGACAGATGGATGGATTTTTCAAGAAAAAAGATGTCCCAGACACTTCAAACATTGCTGAAGCTAGCAGTGGCTATGAGCGATCCGAAACTGCATGGCTGGCAGGAGCAAAGGAGCTAGTTGGTGGATCAGCTAACAACGTTTATGGCGGGGTACCACCACCACCAGCTACAACTACAGCGGGAGAACAAGCAGCAGCTACTGTGCGCTGTGGTATGTACACCAACATGTATTACTTTCGTTTGTTACGTTTATTTGGACTTTGGATTTTAAGACCACTTTAATTCATGAAAAGGTCCAGAGTTTCTTGTTGCAAACGGAGGAAGGACAAACAACAGGTGCGTTGAAACCAACACCCAAGCATGCCAGGACGATGGCTAATTTGATAATTTTGACAGACATGATAGACATGATAGCCATCACATCTAGTTGAAAAACTGTCGCAAGTTGAAGAACTCGCGCAAGTTGGAAATACTCGGAAACTTTCGCCAAGTTGGACATACTTTTCCTGTTGTGTTTGAGACGGAGCCAGACTGCTCGTTTGGAAGGACATTGGATCCGTGAGTAACGTAAACCTTCAGAGCTGATGGATGGAAACCGGTATCACAAGTTTATATTCTGTATATATATTTATTTTTTTTGCCATCCTCCCTCTAGTTTTGGTTGAAATTAGGTCGTTGTTTTGAGCGCGCGTGCGCGTTTCATGCGCTATGCGCGCGGACAGGGCTCTCCGCCACTAATGTAAAAATTCCTGGAGGAAACACTGAACTCGATAACTAAATCAGCCTACTATCACCTGAAAAACATAACAAGAATGAGAGGTTTCATGTCCAAATAAGACCTTGAAAAAAAACTCATCCATGCATTTGTTTCGAGTAGACTTGATTATTGTAATGGTCTACTAATAGGCCTATCTAAAGGGGCTGTTCGTAAGCTGCAGCTCATCCAAAATGCAACTGCTAGGGTCCTAACAAAAAATAAGTTTGAACACATTACACAAATCCTAAAATCCCTACACTGGCTACCAGTCTCTCACAGAAAATGGTCTTGGACCAAAATACATCAGATCTCCTCCCACCCTATATTCCCGCAAGGCCCCTAAGGTCAGGTGAGACTAATCAGCTAATAATTCCAAGAGTAAAAACAAAACACGGTGCAGCAGCTTTCAGTCACGCTGCTGCATGCTCCTGGAACAAACTCCCTGAAGACATCAACAGGCCCAATCCCTAAACATATTTAAATCTAAGCTGAAAACCTTCATGTTTTGCAGCAGTTATGATTAAAGACTTCTATCAATGTCTTTTATCCATGAACTATTGTCTTATTAAATGTTTTATCTATTTACCTCTTATATTTGCTTTTATTCAGTCGTTTTTATTTTCTTGCTATGCTCCTCTTGCTGTATTTTTAAATAATGGATGTAAAGCACTTTGAATTGCCCGTTGTATGAAATGTGCCATACAAATAAACTTGCCTTGCCACTGGCAGCATTGATTTTACAGCAGTGCAATGACCCTCACCACTATACAACAAAAGACTTACCATCCGTGTCTTCAATCTCCACTTCTACTTCGACCTCTTGTTTCACCATCACTCCCTCCTCCCTCATTTCTTCTCCTCTGTCCTCTTCTTTCACCATCCCTCCCTCCTCCCTCATTTCTTCTCCTCCATCTTCTTCTTTCACCATCACACCCTTCTGCATTACAGCTGCACCTCCATCTTCTTCTTTCACCATCACTCTCTTCTCCTCCACTTCTTCTTTCACCATCACTCTCTTCTCCTCCACTTCTTCTTTCACCATCACTCTCTTCTCCTCCACTTCTTCTTTCACCATCACACCATTCCCCTCTACATCTTCTTCCTCCAGCTTCACTGCCACCATCTCTGGACCCCACTGTGTGATTTTCAGGGCTGGAGAACCACAGCCAGATCCGGGGGACTCTGTGGACTCTGGTTCATACATGGTTACATGAGCTGAAGAGGACCTGCAGCTAGAAACAATGGAGGCACAAACAGTGCAGAGTCAATTATAAATGACAGCCAACCAGTTCACTGAAAGCCCACCTAGACTGACAGGACATGTCCTGCAAATGCAATAATCTATGGATTACTGATTGCATTTCTTTGTAATTAAAGGGTCTGGAAAATAGACATTAAACGGTTCCAATTGTATTTTGTGTCCAAGAAAAAATGACAATAATCTTCTAGTTAGGCTCAACTTCCTGGTCAGACAGAGGCCTGTATGGGCGTGGACTTTGCACGCTTGACTGGCAGCTCCCTTTCAAGCAAGCTTGCTGCGTTATCATACATGACATTCATCTATTAGATGTGCTTATAGTTCTGCCCTTTAATTACCAACTGTTTAGCTGCTGCTGAAATGTACTGAGCTAATACAATGACTTGGCTAAGATTATAGTTATGCACCTGGCAGTATAATTCATCATATAAATTCAATGACCACCATTATAGGGCTGGGACGACGCGTCGACGTAGTCGACGTAATCGACTACGTCAATACGTCGACTTGCGTAATGTGCGTCGCAAATATATATATTTTTTAAATCTAGCTGCAATTGCGGCACTGCGCCAACGTGGTGGCGGGGGCGCTGTTTCGCAAATAAGTTAGCTTTCGTTTTTGCTAGCGAAATAGCTGATAGTATGTTGACTGCTCAAGGAGAATACATATTTGAAAGTACAGAATGCCTGAGAGCCTTATATTGCATTATATTACATTATATTTTGAATGGTCATCTGGTGCCTGAATATTGTGTTTTCCTTTACATAAATAATGACATTTCCACCATAAATTGATGCAGAAAGGGCACAAATTGGTGCATATCAATTCACCAGAATGCAAGAAGTGTTTGATGTTTAAGGACCCCCAGACAGCCCTGCTTCATGGGTCCCCCCTGATGTCAAACACCACTGGTACCACCTCCGCCTCATTTTGAGCCAGGAAAAACCATGATGGCCATGTTGGCATTCAAGTTGGCTAAACATAGCAGTGAGTCTGCCCTGTGTCTGGGGCTGTTTGACAGAGGCAGTTACAGTAGTAGTAGTAGTAGTAGTAGTAGTAGTAGTAGTAGTAGTAGTAGTAGTAGTAGTAGTAGTAGTAGTAGTAGTAGTAGTAGTAGTAGTAGTAGTAGCAGGTCGCCGAATTAAAGGTGTCTGTGTTTAATTGCGGGCCCACAGACAGCCCCCATACATCAGCTGATCATTTAAAGGGGCGGCCGTCTGAGTAATGTGCATGTCACACGCTGCTTTGTTTTATAAGAGCAGCAGCTATTACCCAGAGTGCTTTATAAAGACACTGTTAAACAGAGAGAGACAATACAGCCATTATTTTGGGGAAAATTAAGTGATACATTAATCGAAGAGTAAAAAAAAAAAATCGTTAGACTAATCGCTAAATTTAATTGGAAAAATAATCGCTAGATTAATCGTTAGAAAAATAGTCGTTTGGGACAGCCCTACACCATTAGCATACTGTACACCTGGCACCCTATGGTGAATTATTGAACCAGGGTTCGACAGTAACGCTTGCCCGGAGTAAATACAAAATTCACCGGATTTGTTTGCGCGAGCCAGACAACGCTGCTGGATCCTGGATATTTTTACCTGTGTGCAGGAAGAACAACAGACGGCGCAGGCGCCAGACCAGACTAGATGATCGTGGAATGAAGATATTATTATTATGCCGTCTGTTGTTCTTCCTGCACACAGTTAAAAATATCCAGGACCAGCAACAAACCCGGCGATTTTTTTACTTGCTCCGGACAAGCGTTACTGTCGAACCCTGTGAACACAATAGGCTACTTGTGGACAGGATTCACAGCATGTGTATGACTTACTGATCAGTTGTACCACAATGGTGTTGTCCTCCTTTTCTGATTCGCTGCCGTATTTTCACAATATCCGCCATGTTTAGTTTCTTCCCACACTGGACGTAGCACTGGCGCATGTCGTCATGACCAGAACAAGCAGAAGCATCCATCATTGCCCAGATAGGGAGTTCACAGGGCAGGGAATCCTATGAATAAAGATGATCAAAATATTAAAACAAGAGTGAAGAAATGTAATCAAAACATATTTTATGTTATTTTTTTAGCAGAAGTGGAAAACAGTAGCCAAGCTATATGTAGGTCCATATACACATATATATATATATATATATATATATATATATATATATATGCATTTTGGACATTTTAGCTGTTTACCAAAACATATTCAAGTTACAGTTATAGAATGAATATGGCCTTAAAGTGCAGACTAAATACCCTCTTTAATTTGAGGGTATTCCTATCCAGATTGGAGGAAGGGTCTAGGAATTACAGCTCCTTAATATGTGGCCCCCTCTTTTTCAAGGGAAAACCAAAAGTTTAGCTTTTTCTGTGTTGACAACACAGCAAATAGGCTGATCATGCCATGATTTTCAAATACCATTTACAGGCCACAGGATAAGAGTGCAGACGAAATGAAAATAGCGAATGAAAGGTAAGAGATTACAGATTTGAATAGATCAAGTTTGTATTGTTACATTTAAAATATATAGGGGTGTAACGGTACAGACACATTTCAGTTTGTGGTTTTGAAGTCACGGTTCAGTACCTTTTCAGTACAGCAGTGTAAAAGTAAGTAAGTAAAGCTTTATTTACATAGCGCCTTTCGAACATGAAATGCAATCTTTTACTGAACAAAAAGTGCCATGGATAAGTGGTGGAAAGTGTTTGTGCTTGTTTATAAAGGGCTGGTAACATTTGCTGTCTGAAATGCGGACGAGAGGGAACTAGTAGGCCTACGTCATGTCATGAGTAATTCACTAGGGTAATGTTACAGAGTTGGCTGGTTAACTAGCCAAACAAAGCCACATCTATGAACATGATTGTATTTGATTGTAATGAATAAGTATGTAATAATGATCGTGTATCACTAACGCAGCTCTCAACTGACCATTGTATCTAGCAGCTCTCTGCTTCATTCATCAATCACTCCAACTCCTACCGTCAGGTCGGCGCCTCCGTTGTTGTTCAAGCTAGTGTCGCTTTCCCAGTCTTTGTGTAATAAGTGAACATGTTGTAATGTTTGCCCTCTGGCACAGTTATAAACTTAATAAATCACTCGTGTTGTCTTCAGTCTCAGCACTGTGTGCGTTTATTGATCCACCATTTTAGTTTCACGTCCCGTTTCACATCCCGTTCCCTGGTCTCGCGGGAATAGCTGACGTCTATCCTATGGCCAGCGGGGATGTATACTATTATGGTTTAAATAAAGACCTTTGTTTGTGAGGTCCAGTACTTTTGCAGTTTTAAAATTCAGGCTTTTACAATTGGAGTTGTTGTTTTGTTTTATGAGATGAAAACCCGTGCATCAAAAGAGCACGTAGGGATAGAGAGATGGTTGATCTCATCCACCTGCTTTATGCACTTCTCTGAACACCAACTGAAATTTACAGCTTCCATTCTCAATGGATGTCACTCATTCACTGACAGTGCTGTTAGGGACAGATACAATGCAAGGCCCTCAATGTTTTTAAAATAATAAACTGAGGAATGGTAAAAGTAACCACTCTTAACGACAACTATGGAGCCATCAAATGTGTGTGTTGATCCTGGTTTGACCGTTTGACTGTTTGTGTGTGTGTGTGTGTGTGTGTGTGTGTGTGTGTGTGTGTGTGTGTGCGCGTGTGTGTGTGTGTGTGTGCGTGTGTGTGTGTGCGTGTGTGTGTGTGTTTGCGTGCGTGCGTGCGTGTGTTTGTGTGTGCCTCCATGTTTTCTGAGTCTAAAATGTCCCTTTACGCTCACCCCAAGACTTGAATATGAAGGAACTGGACTTTTTCATTCAACACTATTCTAGGGATAAGGTTAGGTAAGGTGCTTTTGATAAGGTGCTTTTAGATGAAGTGCTTTTGCTAAGTAATCTAATGTTGTTGGGTGAAACAAGGAGAGTATTTGTGATGCTCACCAAAAACTGAGGCTGTGAGCATTGCTGCCTTTTCATTTGTTTTTATTTCTGTTATTTGTTGTTATGTATGTTGATGTTTTTCTTCTTTGTTATATGTTCTGTGTGGACCCCAGGAAGGTGATGCTTTTCATCAGCTAATGGGGATCCTAATAAATCAAATCAGATCAAATTACTCACTAGGCCTGCTTGAAAAGTGTCTAAAAACAGGGATTTAACACACATAGGGCTATATTTTAACAGGCTAAAAAACTGCAGATGGTGGTGCAAGGGGATGTGTCTGAAATGTGAGTGCTATTTTTAAGGCTAGAGTTAGGGCTCTATTTTCACCCGGCACAAAACAGACGTAATTCCAAAAGCAGGTGTATTGGCACCTTGTGTCGGAGATACAGTAACAGGTGAAACCACCTGCGCTCAGGTGGGAGGAGTAGCTGTAATAGAGGTGTCGTCATGACAACAAGCAGGTCAAGTGCCATCAGGTGCGCTGAAAAACTCTGACCTTGAAAATAGCACACATACAGACACACCACCAGGGTCTGTGTTTGAGCTAAGACTGTTTTTATGGCATTGAAACAGAGCCAATAGTCTGATGATTGTGTGATTCTCACAACACAACCACAACCCCACCTGCATTAAGGAGCTTCATGACATTCATCAATACTGTTATCATCCCCTAGTGCTGAAAGACACATGTCAATACATCACAAGAAGTCACTGGTGTTTGTCCTTTCATCATGTTTAATGAGAAGTACAATACTACCTCTGCACCAGTGGCGGTTCTAGTATGTTTTAAATGGGATGGCAGAGGGGTGGCAAAGGATTTCTCGGGAAAGTGAGGGGGTCAAACATATACCATAATTTTAGTTTTAACTATTCGATGCCCCTTAGCCCCACACCACCGATTCACCAACCCACAATTACTTTTGAAATATACTGTAATACACTATTATTACACATGTAACTATCCTACACCCCATAGCCTATCCCCACACCACTACCCCACTCATTCACACATTATTAGTTTGGAATTACAATATTTACACTATCCTCTACCCCTCTGTTCCACACATACTCAATAAAACACATATTCAATAAAGCAACAAAGAAAATGTTTCTAACACACAAGAACCACAACTAGGCCATAATTTCACAGCAAAGAATTTATTGCACGATTATCCATTAACAACCACTAAATATCCACCCAATCCACACATATTACATCCTATCCTATACCCTTTAGCCAACCCTTTCACAAACACCCACAGTTTGGAATAGTTTGGAATTATAATACGCAATCATTACACATGTAATACCCTACACCCCTTAGCCACATCCACTAACCCACCCACAATTAGGTTGGAATTACAATATTTACACAATCATTACATGAAACTATCCTACACCCCTTAGCCCCACACCCCACCCATCCATATACCAACAATTAGTTTGGAATTATAATATATCCCTCAATCCCACACACCATCACCTCATCTAAGATCTTCAGACCAATTTAAGTCGGCGGTTATTGAATGAATGAATGAATGAATGGTCTTTATTGTCATTGATATAGTACAGGTACCAAACAACGAAATTTGGGAGGGGGGGCTCCCCTGGTGCTAGGAAAAAAAACTAAAAATAAGAAGGGAAAAGAGCTGGTTTACATAAATAAAGGCTATGTACACTATCCACTATACCAGGGGTCGGCAACCTATGGCACGCGTGCCAGCAGTGGCACGCGACAGCTTAAACAGTGGCACGCAAGCAATAAGTGCGAGAATGGGAGAATGTTTTTATTTTATTTTATGTTGGCCGCGTTCGTAAATTCGCGCACACTGGGTTCAACGTCATAATGGGACCAAGTAATTTGATTGGACTAGAGTCTAGAGGCGGTCTCAGGGACGCTCCGGCGCTCTCAGGGCGAATTTACGAATGCAGCCCTAGTCTCTCTTCCACTCCACGAGAGCCGTATTTCTTGCGCCAATTTTCAAAGTAAAATTCTGAATTCGATTCGATACAAGTGTTACTGTTAAGCACACATAACAATATAATAATAATAATATATAATAAGAGTGGGGTTTTGTGTCCCAGAAAGACCGTGCTGTATGTGTCCTATGTCACGAGAATGTTGTTTGCCGAACTTCAAGCGTTAAACGGCATTAAGAGACCAAACATCAGAAGTCGTTCAAGGATGAAACAGACAAGGCCGAATCAATAAGACGTGCTGTGTCAAGGTATGGGAAGCAGGCCAGCACCTTTAAAGCATTTGCCACTGCTAAAAATCACGCAACTGAAGCAAGCTTTCGCATTGCTCATTGCATTGCGAAACGTGGAAAGCCATTCACTGATGGAGAATAATAGGAGGCTTTCCTCTGTAGCTCAGATGTTTTGTTTGAAGGCTTATCAAACAAAGACACAATCAAATCAAGAATAAAAGACATCCCAGTGTCAGCCAGAAGTGTGGAACGAAGAATAGGAGAAATGGCAGAAAACGTGAAAGCGCAGCAGACCGCTGGTTTGAAAGATGCGACGGTGTTTAGCCTCGCACTTGATGAGAGCGTAGATGTGAATGACATGCCATGTTAGTTAAAGTGACCAAGTACCACCCCCAGATAATGGAGTTGAGCAAAGGAAAACAGGGCCAGGGATCACATTGATTGTTAGGACTGTTTACATGGCTTTGCATACATAGCTCTTTGCAACCAAAAAAAAAAGTTTGTTGTGGTTGGAATAAAAGAATAAAATGTAAGTAACAACCACATAATTATATAAATATAAAGTATAATTCATACAAGTAAGACCCTTGTATAATCACCATCCAGTTAGGCCTACTTATTAAAATGATAACCATAGGGAGCGCAGTTAGCATTGCAACTTTGGTAGAAATTGAGCGCTCCAATTTGCTTAAAGTTGTGCTACGCATCACAAAGTTTAGTTGTCTTAGATGTTATGTTGGTCATTTTGTTCAAGTTTCAGTTAGTTGACTGTTAGGCCTGTTTATTTAGCATACATGGCTTTGCATACATAGCTCTTTGCTGAAAATTGTTGTTCATGCAGATCAGTTGGTCTGTTTGGTTTGGTTTGATGTCGAGTCATAATTAATGTTGATATTGTGGTTGGCACACTGACTAACAAGAACATTTTAAAATGGCACTTCATATCAAAAAGGTTGCCTACCCCTGCACTATACTATACTATACAAATAAAACACTGTGCTGTACTCTATGCTATGCTATACCTATTCTAACATTTCCTATCTCTGAACCTTATGTACCCGAGGGTTGTCATATTGATTGCACATAGTGTTATTGCACATACATTTAAAGTGTATTGTGTTGGCCAGCAAAGTGTTTTAAGAACCCATCTAAATCTAGTACCTTTGCTCTTTCACTTTCAATGCTGAGGACAGCTAAACTAAACTAGATATCCGATACAACGCTACTACGTTACATCAGGCAGGTTGACCTCACGTCACGTGACAGGAACCGTAATAATAACAAACAGGCATGTCTACTGTAACGGTAGTAGCGTTGTATAGGATATCTAGCCTAGGCTATGGTGTTGACAGCTTGTTTTTCTCATCAAACGCAATGATCAAACGATTTAGTAGCTGTGAGTATTTTAGTGATTGATTAGCGTCGTCAACAAAACCCAGATTTAGTCAACATATACAAACAAGTGAAATCGTTGTGATGATTTGCTTGATAGTGTGGTGGACCAGAGTTTCTATTGGGGGATGAACAATGAACCCTGATTACAAGAGGATGAACCTGACGAGATGCACCTGGCCACGCCGACTCTGGCTGGGGACTCTGAGCATAATAGACAGAGCCGGGAGTTGAGGTGGGTGAGGGGAGCGGCCGGAGGTCCGTTGACAGATGTTATCAACACAAGACGTAGCCTTTCAAAACGTTTACCGGTGCACTGTCTTTGGGGGGCGGGAGCCGATCGCGTCCCATTAGGGGTCGCCGTCGCCGAAGATAGGTAGCGAGGTGGAGGAACGAGTCACCAATAGATTAGTCCCAGCAGCTTGCTGGGTGAAGTTAGGGACGGGAAATTAATCGTGCAGGCCGCTCTCTTACATTGGCTGCTGGAGTCTCCTACTGCAGACGGAGCGCTCCAGACAGGCACCACACAATCAAACGGGTTCCCCCGATACTAATCCCAACCCACGGCGGTGCCTCCGCTCCGACCCCCCGGGGGGGGGGGGGGGTCGCATCGCTTCGGCGAGTTAAGTATTTTAAATCCGCAAATAATTCATTGAATGTATATGTTCCCGTATTTAGATCATATACATTGTATCTGTATTATATATTTTTTATTTTATATAGTGTTATAACAATTGTGTAGGCCTACTCCGTTGGCATAGCAGTGGTGGACTTGGGTAGGCCTTAGGTTAGAGCATTCTGCGCGCAACGCCAGCCCACACTGGTAGGCATTGGGGGGCACTCCCCACGCGTGTCTGGCAGAGCGTGTTTTCCCCTGTACGGTCTAATCTAACACCATGGTGTCGATAACTGAGACGATGGACATTCTCGAACTCCAACTGCGACTCCTAGATCTAATGCAACAGGAAAGACAAACGCACACGAAAAAGTCTGAAAATAATGGGTTCCAGCCCTGGCGAGACTACATGCAGCTAGCGGTGGCTGTCCGAGAGATCATGCAGGATAGAACGTTGTTGACCTCCGAGCCGCCGAAGGTCGGTGGAGACATTGTTACACCATCGACGAGGCCGCGGGATGAGAACCATCTACCACAGCGGCCCGGAGAGGGACCCCGAGGCGGCGGCGCCCAGAACCATGTCCATGTGCGTAAAGACGACGCCTCTTCTGGTCCGGCCAGGGAGACAGGCAGCAGGCCTGCGCACAGACCCGGGAGACACCGCTCCTCCGGCGACGGTGGGGAGAATTGGGAGTCTTGTATTTTTTTTGTGGGCAGCGTGAGCCGTGTCACTTCATTTAAAGGAACAGTGGCAGTGTTCCCCTTTTGTTTTGCTTTGCTGTGTCATATAGTTGTATGTAATGAACAGTGGTAGTGTTCTACTTTTTGTTTGCTGTGCTGTGTTTAAGGCTGGTGTGGCAGGCCGGTGTTTGAGTGTTGTGATCGCTATACGCGGGTCTGACTTTTGATTTCTCATTTATTAAACAACATACCCTTTTTTGGCTCCAGGTGGGCGGGGCTAGTTGCGGGTGAGTTTGCCCGAACCATTCAGGTCTATGCCCTGTCCCAAACAGCTATGTCACATGAATTTTATATATATTGTTAAATAAAGAACCTTGTATTTTCTATTACCAAACCATGGTGTGCTTCCTGAATTCTCATCCATGTGACATGTTTCCCGGACCAACCCGGTAAAAAAAGGTGGTGGCAGCGCTATCTCTAGAACCCACAAATTGCCTTTCATACCCCATACTTGGGTTAATTTCAATAGATTGCCTGATGCTATTTTTGGGCTTTGTGTGTTGAACTCTGGCACATAAGCCGGGAATACTCACCAGATACAGAGCTGGCAGCTCAATGCAACCGTGGATTTTCATTGAATCCGACCGGAGCAGAATGACAGGGAGCAGATCCTGATTCACGTGTCTGTCAAACTGACAGTCAATATTATGGCGGACTGTTCCGTCCAGACCGGGAGGAAGGGGGCAGCGGCCCCAATGTTTAATCAAATTATTTTAAATGTTTGGTTAGGGGAACCATGCAAAAAAAATTAAAATGTATTTAAATTAAAATTATTTTATTTTAGTGGGGCAAATCATTTTCATGGGGGGGCAGCTGCCCCCCGTGCCGCAGTGTAGAACCGCTGATGCTCTGCACATACTGTATATTACATAGTTATCTATTTCGTTGTATTGTACTACAAGTCTGCGATGACAATAAAGTTGAATCTAATCTAATAATCTAATCTGAAAGTTGTCAGAGGAACATTAGAAGCTCTTGGAACTCTTAACACTTTCCATCTGAATTCATCAGGACAGCTTTTCTTCACACAGGGAAGAGCAGGAAGCCACTGAAGGTGTTGTAATTATTTGAACTAGAGTCATAGAGGCTGAATCTTGACTCAAGGCGCATGTAGACCACATCCCCCTCCTCCAGCTGGATAGTCAGCCCACTGGATACATACTGATCCCCTTGATTAGTACTCTGATCTACAAACATAATTTTCTGGTCATTCTTAAACAACCACACAGGAACCTCTGTTGAGCTGGTGTCTTCAAAGCCTGTGAATCTGAAGTAGTAGACTCCTCTCACTGGTGCTTTGAAGGCTCCTGTATTAGAGGAAAGCAGAGAGAGATGAACACTGTCTGTGTCTC
The DNA here is from genome assembly GCF_963989245.1 of Nansenia antarctica. NCBI lineage: Eukaryota > Metazoa > Chordata > Actinopteri > Argentiniformes > Microstomatidae > Nansenia > Nansenia antarctica. The sequence continues at coordinate 12,296,873 of NC_137678.1, forward strand.
CTAGACACCAGAGCAACTTTACTGTTAGTAATGGTGAACACCGTCCCTGTAGCTGACCCCATGAATGATCTTATTGAGAGGAATACAATGGAAATAATGTGACTTTATTTTGTTCATCCTCCATAATTGTTGTCGTAATGTTGTTTCAAACAGGGTAACCTTTGTGTGTCATTTTAGGATTCACCAGTTTTTTATTCATTCATTCATCCATTACTTAATTAATTAATTCATCCATCCATTCATCCATATGTGTGTATTGGTGTGTTTCAGCAGTACCTGTGATATTGCTGTAGGCTTGGCCGATGTTGGTGATGATGTTTTTGTAGACCACAGTGGTATCACCAGAGACAGGTCCTATCGGAGCACCTAACCCAGCAGAGAACGCCACCTTTCTCTCTGTGAACACAAGCGAATAACACATGAATATTTCCTTTAAAGCAGCGTACCATCTTACAGGGCCATTATGATGATATTGTTTTAAAAGATACTACTTTGGAAAACAAAGTGCTGTTAATCGATTACATCTTTAAATCAAGTTAATCACAATAATATTCTGTGATTAATCAGATTAATCATGATCAAGTTAATCAAGTTTAAATACTAGTATTTACTTGGAGGTAAAACTAAAACATGTGTGGTGTTGGAATAAAGAAATGCATGACAAACTGGTTAGAGGAGTTTTTACTTAATTATAACATCTCTTAGTTTTGATGATTTCTGAATAAGATTATAATCGTTTAATTTGCTGAGTAAAAATGTCTCAAGCTATGCAGTCAGAATTGCACTTAACTGCCAAACCTCAGTCTTAGACCTCAGACTGCACAGATACACTGCACCCACATGTTCTCACCTGAATTCTAGTCGGTTGAACCAAGCCCTATCATAAGTAACTGCTCCAAAGGTGCAGGTCAAAGGTGAAAGGGAAAAACATTGTTTCCGCCCGGTCTCGAAGCAGAGACCTCCGGAGTCTGGAAAAGTTACTCAGAAACTCCCTTAACTTTTCCTGATTCATTGTCATGGTAGACTTTACTACCATACTACACTGAACAAAAATATAAACGCACATTTTAGAGTGGCCTTTCATTATGACCGGCCTAAGGCACACCTGTGCAATAATCATGCTGTCTAATCAGCACCTTGATATGCCACACCTGTCAGGTGGATGGATTATCTCAGCAAAGGAGAAATGCTCACTAACACAGGTTTAAACAAATGTGTGAACTTTAGAGAAATAGGCCTTTTGTGTACATAGAAAAGGTCTTAGAACTTTTTTTTTTTTCAGCTCATGAAAATGTTTTGAAATGATTTGAATCCATGCCTCCAGATTGCAATCTAAACCCGGTGTCTTAGGCCACTCAGCCATGCTGACTTGTGTTTGCTAATGGAGGTTGTGTAATGGAAGCGTAAACTGACTTCCATCTAATGTCTGTAGTTGTAGTCTTATATATCTTGGTAATATAATTTATTAGCATTTTCTTTTTTTAAGGTTTTTAAGGTTTCCAGATTACCTTAACGCGTTAACATTGACAGTCCTAAAAAATATATATTCTGAATATTAACCACATTGCCAAAGGAAACATTAAAGCATCACATGATTTTAATAACACAGTTCTGGAAGTCAGTGTTTGTCTCACCTTCATTCAGTCTCTTCAGCTCCTCCACGTCTCCTCTCAGTTCAGTCACCTGACCCTCGCTGGCTGTCACTCTGGACCGCAGGGCTGACAGTTCTGCTGCTTGAGCTGGAATTAAAGGAAACAGAATTACAATCATACACTAAGCATTTGAGAGACTCATGTTACGGTCTCCTCCCTCCACTGCTGTCTTGGTCTGATTGTGTTGCAGGATGGCAGTGGGGAGAGGAGGCCTGATTGGCTGATGTAGCACACCTGTGCCTATTTAGGGTGTGCGTTGGGGATCAGTCTCTCTCTCTCTCTCTCTCCATACAGGATATCCTTTGTTTTACTCCTTTGTTAGTGGCAAACCTTTTGTTCTTTAGTTTACACCTTACAACATTCCACATTACAGATCACTCACCCACACCCTACACAACTGATAAACTGACTATCACATCACATTTCTTCTTTATTTATAGTCTTTAGTTGTTAATAAAAGAATAATTTACCTTCACCCTCGACTTGTCTCCCTATTTTGTCACTTTCTCTGAGCCGGGTTAGTGACACTCATGTACTTGTACAAACACACGCGCACACACACACACACACACACACACACACACACACACACACAGACACAGACACAGACACAGACACAGACACACACACACACACACACACACACACACACACACACACACAGTGGAATTATAAATAAAAGATAAACTGTTGTTGAATTCAAGACACAACTGCTTTCCTGTCTCCAGTTATCCTGTGAGATGTCCTGCAGCTGTCTGTCTCTACCTGCGTTCTCTGTCTCCAGGTCCTCAATCTTGTTCTTGTGGACCTGCACTTCAGTCATGGTGACATTCAGATCTCCTCTCAGTTCAGTCACCTGACCCTCGCTGGCTGTCACTCTGGTCCGCAGGGCTGACAGTTCTGCTGCTTGAGCTGGAATTGAAGGAAACAGAATTACAATCATACACTAAGCATTTGAGAGACTCATGTACGGTATCCCTATACACACACACACACACACACACACACACACAGACATACAGGCATCTACACACACACACACACACACACACACACACACACACACACACACACACACATTGCAATACTGTAACAACTTAACTGCAATCTGTTTCTTCATTAGGTCCAGCTGCCTCTGGATGGAGCTCTCTCTGTTCTCACAGGTGGTGACTCTGATCTTTATGGACGTTATGGCATCCCAGACGCTAGAGATGGCGTCCCTTATGGACCTCACCTCATTCCAGATATCAGAGGGCCCAGGTAAATCCTTAATGAAAAAAGCCTCAGACCCAGACAGAGAGAACAGTAACACCAGCAGACCTACAGCACCCCTCATTCTGAAACCACGTCTCTTCAGAACTAACGTAGCCTACTGGGCTGAGTCCCCTTCTTTATACACACTCTGGTCCTGGTGAACCAATACATGGGAAGTTGAACAGGTGACGTCAATGGCACATTGCAGAACACAGCCAACATGTGACGTCTCACCCTCCTCCTTAGTTCATGTTTTTCTCTATTCATGCCTTTCATTCCTTGTTTGCTGTTTTGTTTTGATATACTGACCTCTTGTCTCATTTCAGATACTTCACGTCCTGCCAATGGGATTGTCTACCTCACCCTTATTAGTTTCATCTGTCCCGTATTATCCGTCTAGTTTCATCTGTCCCGTATTATCCGTCCCATCCCTATCCAGTTTCGTTTGTTCCTCTTTTCTGTGCCAATACATCTTATTTCCTTGTATCTAGCTTTCCAGCAATTTCCTTCCTGTTTTTTTGTATATCAGTTAGTTTACCTGACTTTGCCTTTTGTCCAGATTTGTTTGCCTCGATCGCCTGACCTGTTTGAAAGAGAGACGTTTTTTTTCTTTCGTTTTCTTCTGTGAGTCGTGCATTCCAGTCGTTTGCCTGAGAAACTCGTTACACAACGACTATGAATGACGTGTCAGAACACTGACAGATTATTTAATGTCCTTATTTTAAGTTCTTCAAACTTGCGGTTGTTTAAGGCCTTGGGAGCATGACAGCTGTTACTCAGACGTGGCTGTTTAAAGGTAGACTCAGAGACATGACATAGCTAGGACATAGTGGGGAGATGAGGAGAGGAGACAAGGAGAGGAATGAATAGGAGATGAATCAGAGAGGAGACAAGGAGACACTGTCTCCCCCCTCCTCTCCTATATACACACACACACACACACACACACACACACACACACACACTCATACACACATACGCACACACACACAAACACACACACACACACACACACAGATTTTCTTCTCCCCCCCTGCTCCTCCAAGGAGAGGAGTGAAGGAGAGAGGAGACGAGACTAGGATAGAGAGAGACATGCAGAGAGAGAGAGGGAGAGAGAGTCATTTCTCTAACCACAATATCCCCCATTCCTCTCCTCCTCTATAGTGTCTCCCCCCTCCTCCTCCACAGTGTCACACAGGCACTACACACACACCGACACCGAGACACACACACACACACACACACACACACACACACACTCACACTCACACTCACATACACACAGGCACCGACACACAAACACACATATGCACACATGCACGCACACGCGCACACACACGCGTGCGCGCGCACACACACACACACACACACTCTGTGTTCAGGTCCTCCACCTGGATCTCGCTGGTGTCACTCTGGCTTTCAAAGCTGGAATAGAATACAAAGAAAATAACTGTTCAGTAATTAAACACAAAATTGCTTTCTTGATTACAGGGAGACAGGGAAATGTACCGTCCCAATGTTGCTTTACTTGCTGCAACTCTGAGTGATAGGGAGTTAACAATAGGTATGTAGCCAGTACACACACACACACACACACATACACACATGAACACACACACACACACACACACAGAGACAAACAGACAGCAAGAGAGACAGCGGGGGACACACACACAGAGGAACTGACGCATGGACTAAGGGACACACAGAGGCAGACACCCACACACACACAGGTAGAGAGACAGACAGACAGACAGGCAGACAGAAAAAGAGGTGGAGGGGACAGATGAACTGATGGAGAGATGAAGACACACACACACAAACACACACACACAGGCAGAGAGACAGACAGACAGAGAGAGAGAGAGAGAGAAAGGGGTGGAGGGGGCAGATGAACTGACGGAGAGACTAACAGACACACACACACAAACACACACACACAGACATACAGGCATCTACACACACACACACACACACACACATTGCAATACTGTAACAACTTCACTGCAATCTGTTTCTTCATTAGGTCCAGCTGCCTCTGGATGGAGCTCTCTCTGTTCTCACAGGTGGTGACTCTGATCTTTATGGACGTTATGGCATCCCAGACGCTAGAGATGGCGTCCCTTATGGACCTCACCTCATTCCAGATTTCAGAGGGCCCAGGTAAATCCTTAATGAAAAAAGCCTCAGACCCAGACAGAGAGAACAGTAACACCAGCAGACCTACAGCACCCCTCATTCTGAAACCACGTCTCTTCAGAACTAACGTAGCCTACTGGGCTGAGTCCCCTTCTTTATACACACTCTGGTCCTGGTGAACCAATACATGGGAAGTTGAACAGGTGACGTCAATGGCACATTGCAGAACACAGCCAACGTGTGATGTCTCACCCCAGTGTTTCCTCTATATGCATTTATTCGTGGCGGGCCGCCACCAAAGAATTTCCTCCACCACCAAATGATTCAGACAGTCCACTTTGATTCAGGCTGCGCAGAAAGGCAGCGAGTTATTATGACCGGAGAACAGAAAAAAAGCAGATTGAAGCTAGATCCCCTGCAGTGGCTGAGAATTTCAAAGCTTTAATGAACAGTAATCACACAACTCCCACGTTATGTGAAAACGACTTAGTAATTACCTTTAACAATAAAGTAAAAATGGCCCTAGACTCCCTGGAAACATTAGGTAAAATTGTGTCACAGCTTAAACCGTCTACGTGTCCTCTTGACCCTATTCCTACCACCTTTTTTAAGGACATTTTTGAATCTGTGTCTAATGACATACTAGGCATTGTAAATCACTCCCTACTTAAAGGGATATTTCCAGCGGCGCTTAAAACTGCCCTGGTTAGACCCACCCTGAAGAAAAGTAACCTAGATCCTTCTGATCCAAAAAACTGTAGACCAATATCCAATCTCACTTTTCTAAGCAACATTTTAGAAAAGGCAGCGTATAGACGGCTTCATGAATTCTTAGTCTTAAATAATAGGTATGACCCACTTCAGTCAGGTTTCCGATCATACCACAGCACAGAAACCGCTTTGCTTAAGGTAACAAATGACCTTAGGATAAATGCAGACTCGAAAAAACTCTCGATTCTTGTACTCTTAGACTTAAGTGCAGCCTTTGATACGGTAGACCATTCCATACTTATTGAGAGACTTGAAAACTGGGTTGGCCTCTCAGGTCCGGTCTTGAACTGGTTCAGGACTTACCTGGCTGACCGAGACTACTTTGTAGCCCTTGGTGACCATAAGTCAAAAAATTATAGCACAACCTGTGGAGTTCCCCAGGGGTCCATTTTAGGACCGTTGTTCTTTAGCCTATACATGCTACCCCTCAGTTCTGTTATCAAGAAGCATAGCGTTAACTACCACAGCTATGCTGACGACACTCAGCTTTATATCTCAGTAACTCCCAACGACTACAAGATGATTGACCACCTGATAGATTGTATTGCCGATATTAATATTTGGATGACACAAAACTTTCTCCAACTCAATCAAGAAAAAACAGAGGTATTGATCATTGGCGAGAAAACTGGGAGAGAGAAATTATCTGCACACTTGAAAACACTAGCTCTTAACACTAAGTGTCAGGCCAAGAATCTTGGTGTCATAATTGACTCAGATCTAAATTTTGAAACTCATATTAATAATACTATTAAAACATCCTTCTACCATCTAAGAAACATCACTAAGGTACAATCATTTCTCTCCCAGGCAGACACTGAAAAATTAATGCATGCGTTTGTTACTAGTAGGCTAGATTACTGTAATGCTCTCCTGACAGGTCTCCCCAAAAAAATGATAAATAGACTACAAATGGTTCAAAATGCTGCTGCTCGTGTCCTTACTAGGACCAAACGAAGAGCGCACATCACACCTGTCTTGAGATCACTACACTGGCTCCCTGTCAGTCATAGAATAGACTTTAAGATCCTTTTACTAGTTTATAAATCACTTCACTGTGATGCACCCAATTACATGGTGGACATGCTCATAAGATACACACCAGCTAGACCCCTACGGTCTAGTGGCACGGAACTTTTAATAGTGCCAGAGGCTAGGACAAAGAGATTTGGAGGATCAGCTTTTAGCATATATGCTCCTAGATTGTGGAACACCCTACCTGAGGGCCTGAGGTTGTCTAAAACTCAGGACATTTTTAAGCGTGACCTCAAAACCTACTTATTCAATGTCGCCTTTTGATACTACGGGAGACATTGGACATTATAGAACTAGGATCACTAGGCCATTACACCATACTCGTGTTTTGAGATTTGTGTTGACAGGAAAATGGACCCGGGTGCTGATGAGGCACTGTCAGCTCCAAATAGCACCTAGAGCAGTACTGGAACCAGTACAAGGGTGTACCAGGACCACCATCAGGTTGTATTGCTGTCATCTTTATTGTCTTTATTGTGTTGTTGCATCATAACTGTGCCTAAGATTCTCTTTTGGCAGGACCTGTGACCATCCGGATGCAGAACGATGCAAATATAACACTAAATTTATGGACAGAGTGTACGCCGATAATATGCAAGGAATTTTTCCTGGATACATGGTGTACAGGTTTTTGCCCTTGCTTGCTTGCTTTGTGCCGGTGGTCCTTGGCCTCCCCTTGGGGACCGCTGGGTACTGGTAGGCAAACTGGCTAGTAGTCGCTCTATTGGTAGAGGGCTGCAAGGGAATTTTTTCCTGGCTACATAGTATACAGGTTTTTACTTTTGCCTGCTCGCGGCTCTGTCAGTATTGATTGATTGACTGATTGACTGAACATTTTCATTGTGTGAAGCGCATTGAGTTGCATCTTGTAAGAAATGCGCTATACAAATAAAATTTGATTTGATTTGATTTGATTCCTTCAAAATACAGAACTAGGAAGTAAACAACTATTATCTGGAAAGACCAGAAGACTGAGTTGTTTCGGATAACTTTACTGTCAAGTAATGTTTCAGGTAAGATTTGCACGTCATACTAATTCATATCACATATTAATGAACAAGTCCATGTCATGTTGTGTCAATACAAACATGTTCTATATGCTATTTTAGTGAAAAATCCGAACTAACGTCACCCGCGATTGTGAAGCTAATTAATTAACAAGCTAGTTATCTAACTTTAAAGGGTACAATAGCTAAGTTACCAATGTAAACCATGTCTATTCTCAATTATTTCAGTAATAATTGTGCCAAATTGGGACCAGTAACATTAACTTGTGTGCAAGCATGTTTTTGATATTGTCAATCGTCTCACTTTTACGAGGTGAGCTGGTAAGACAAAACCCAGACTAAGTGTATCTTCACTTGCCTTGCCTATAATTGACGAGACTAGACAAAGATTCAAGTGTTAGAGAACATTTATAACACTAGTGTTTTCGCAGTGCAAACACAGACACATGTCTGTACATGGTAGGTTGTTAGATTTGCATGTGCATCTCCCTTTCACACATTTAGTTTTTTTGCAGGAGCAGTATACAAGCTCTAAAACTGCGACTGGGGCTGGGGGAAGTGACATCCAGTCAATCTCAAAGAAATCTCCCTCTATCTTCCAGCCATGGCTCATTGGCGGAGGGATGTCTGGCTGGCTCTCAAGGGACCTCCTGTATATGGCTGCCTGGTAGTTTGCCCGCTGAGTATGTTTGTGCAAGGCATCCTTATTTGGTGGTAGACTTCGGTCATTGCACTTCCCACTCTTAAACATTTGACACCTAGCTAAATGTACATCCCTACAGCCTTTGTGGTCGTAGAGGTCGCATGTAAATGCCTCAATTTCCTCATAAAGCTCTGTTGGCAGTTGAAAAGCTGTTCCCAACTTTTGGAAAGTAGCACAATGCTCTTTGTTGGACAGGAGTGTTTTTACGGCCTTCACTTTTCCATTGCCGTGCAGTGCACTCACTGTATCACAGCCGGTGAAACAGTGAAATCCAATTAGCGCATCAGACTTCATCTCCAAGATGGCTGTGTATTCTCTGTACGTGTATGGTGCGTTTGTTTGTCCCTTTCCCTGTGTGGAAGTACAGGTTTGCTCCTATTTCCTTACAGAAAGCGATAGCCAGTACAAACACATCTGTGTCAGGACTGCTGATCACAACATGTGAGCTATACTGTGAGGCATGTGCACAGTGAAGCAACAGCCGGGTGTCTGCCTCCTCCTGTTTTGAGAACAGTGTGAGCAGTGGTAAAACCTCAAGTTCTGTGCCACTGCTGTTGACTCTGATCACATGACACTCAGACCCATGTCCAACAATCAAAGTGATGTCTTGAATTTGGTCTTTCCTGGACTTGGACCATGTCTCAAAAAGAAACTGTTGTAGGTTTTCTTTGTTTTGGCCACAAGCTGAATATATTGTTGTCAACTGACATCCTTTTGTTGCTCGTCGACCTCGTTCTGCGTTCTTTATACTCAGTGTTTTGTAGGTGTCAGGGACAAAATGCACCACTTTAGATTTACTCACTTTGGCTGCATTGATCAGGTACATTAGTGCACTGTTGGCAAATCTTCCAAATGTATCTTGGGGTTTCATAGCCTGTACTAGTGCCATTGCATCCCACACCCAGGTTGAGCCATCAGGGATTTCAACTGTGGCTGGTGGATTTACTGATCCTTCTAGAAAGTGCATTAATTTGGCTCAGTTTTCACAAGAGAGCCATCTATGTTCGCAATTGCTGCAGGAAAGGGTCCCAGACTATAGACCAGCATTTCCCCAATGTCTATCTTCCTCACTGTTCCCACAACAATAGTAAAAGTAGTAATGCTTCCAAAGTTATAGCCTAGTTTATTTAAAACTCTCATAATCTGTTTACCCAGGTAACCCCAGATGCTCAGCCCTGGACTGCACTGCACATCTTCTGGACCTGACCTGGCAGGGCTGACACTGACCCATTGATGCCTTGTTCATATCTTGTTCATGTCATATCTTAGCTTGTTTATATCATATTGTTAATAATGTTCATGTCATATCTTAGCTTGTTTATATCATCTTGTTCTTATAAATAACTTATATTGCTATAAAAAACCTGCAGCCTCCTGTACTGATTTTTCCCTTCTCTTGTGGGCTCTTTCAATGTTTCGTATGTTGGCATAGGCCTACTGCATATACATTAGGGATGCAACCTCAGCAAATATGTTCAAGTCAAGACTAAAAACGCATCTTTTTAATATTGCCTTTAAATGACTAAATAATTAAATTAAGATTATAAAAACCCATGCTTTTAATATTGCATTTAAGTTACAAAATAATTAAATTAAGATTATATAATGATTAAAGCACTTTGAGCGGCAACGTTTGCAGGAAAAGCGCTATACAAATAAAGTTATTATTATTATTATATAGCATTGTCTTACAGCCCTTTCTGCAATTTTACTTTCTGCAGTGTGAAGATTCACCCACTGTAGAGAACAATGTACACATTTGGTCCATTTTGCATCTGAAAATGCTATAATATTGTCCGTTCGGTTTGTTAAATGCATACAACACTCCATAATTCATCACATCTCTTTATTTCCCCGCGGTTGCTAGGGTTAACATCCAGTCAGTTGCTAGGGTTAACAGCCAGTGTTTACATTTCGGGGTCCTAATGAAGCCGTACTCGAATTCTGATTGGTTTATCAACTAGAGCGACCAGCGATGTCCCTGAGCAGACAGACGATTAAAAAATAAGTTTGTGAAAATCTCCGACATAAATACAGCTGCCAACAAATTGTTATAGACTTAAGAGAATTACTTAATATCGTATGTAAGAGATCGTTTACTCTGTAGATGGAAAAAGATAAACTTCGCGATAAACGCGTTCGGCCCACCACCTAGTTGGGATGTCCTGACTTTGACTTCATTGAAGTTGAGATTTAAAATGGTTGCGGTAAGAGTTACGGTTAGTGTTATGTAAGGGTTATAGTTATAGGCCCAATCCCAATACACACTTTGGCCCTTTGGCCCACACTTTGGCCCTTTGGCCCTCAATAACGATGAATTGAGAATCAAGGACCCCAATTGAAATAAGCCAGTGGCTTTCTTGGGTTTTTATCCTGTTAGTTGACCTTGTATGTAATATGTACTTTCATGTACCTACTTCTGCAAATCTTCTAATAAAGTTTTCAATCAATCAAAAATCAATCAAGGGTTATAGTTATAGGCCCAATCCCAATACACACTTTGGCCCTCCATTTTAGCCATACCCCTCAGTTTTGCGCGTTCATGTGTAGGGTAGGGGTGTCCCAATTTTTCTTTAAAAGAAAGCATAAAACACACCTTTTTAGCCTATTTCTTGTTTTATTGTGTTGTATTTTATATTTATTCATTCTCATGTTATTTAAGTTTGAACTCCTTTTAACACCTAGGTCATGTTCTCACATGAAAGTCCGAATCATGACCAGGAGCAAGTGGATGAGATTGCAACATTGTTGCATTTATTATTTATCTGATTTGCGTTCTCACAGCCCTTTATGTAAACGAAGTAACACACGCAATAGAAGCAACAGGGGTGGTAGTTGATTGGTCCGAACATTTTAAAATTGCCCATTCGTCCCGCTCTTATCCAGATCAACACGCATGCGCTGTTGTTTTCCTATGGACAGCCTCACGCATAATTTCTAATCGGAGCGAAACCACCCTTTTCAAGCGGAGCATCCGTCGGCTGTTTGCTCCGGGAGCGACGCAGAGCAAAGCGAATTTTATCCTAAACTCCGATTCCAAGTGAAGCAAATGTTCTAATGAGAACACACCCTTCTCTTGTTTTTTTTATGTCCAGCACTTGGAGTTGCATTCGATGTATGTGCTATATACAGTTTGATTGATTGGTTTTCAGTAGGTCCTGTCACCTACAGAAAGCAGCTGAGAATCTTTCGGCAATAATATTACTATACTAACTAGACTACTGATTGGGTGAGACACACGGGATCAGACTACACAAATTCATCCAGATTTTGACATCATTTTGTCGTCGCTGACAAATTTCCAGCGTTGTGTGCGAATATGAACGTCGGGCACGACGAACGGTCGTCTTTACCCGTTGAAGTGTGACAATCAATATCCGCGACCTGGCCGGACTGGGACTTCCCACAACACGCAGACGAAAAGTCTAGCATGTGAGAATTGTTTGTATTTTCTCGCCTAGTTTGACAACTCCTGTGTTCCTTGAAGGTGACTAATAATAGGATGCCGAGTGCTCTCTGGTGCACACTGGACATGGCGAAGAGAAAAAGGGATGCTGCTGTCAGGTGCAACAGCGTCACCTCAAGTTCTCTTTGAAGGAGAGACGACCCGAAGGCTACAACTGTCTTCTTCGTGACACCCAGGAATGGGTCCACATTGGGGGGGGTGTTTCGGAACACAAGACCACCGGAATCACACAGCGTTTCCTTAGCCATGATTAACAATTTACTAAATGTTCCCCTCCCCGACAACCTATGAGGTCGAGCAAGGTCGTGAAAGACAGCATACGATGATTGGTCAGGCCATACTTGCCACACTCCCGGCCAAGACACGGCAAGAACTTATGGCACTATGATTGCCTAATCTGAGTTGATGACAATCGTGAAACACAAAAAATATTGTGTCGTCTGATCCCGGTTTCTGACCCGAACACCATTGACAACACGACTGGGTCAAAACCGAAAACTAACCTTAACTTGCTGAGAATGCTACAGCTAGTTATAGCTATATTATGTACACACTATATATATCAAAAGGAAACGAAATATACACACTAAGTGATATACAGTTCCGTCCTCCCCCTCAAGAAGTCTACCATAGAGATGCTAATTATTTTAGGGGAGGGCGCCCTCTAGTGTTGCTATGAGGCTACTCAGATGGATTAGCGGCGAAGGTGTTTTTATAGAACATTTTATTCAACATACATTTTCCAGCAAAAAGGCAATATACAGGAATAGTTGTCGTACACTGCTGCTACACAGGGGACTTTTTAGACTGGAAAAGATCAAATTAAGGTGTGATTTCTCCATATCATCTTCGCTGCACTTAAAGACAAAAACGATGCAATTAGTTAAAAGGAAAAACAAGAGAAAACAAATAATAAACAGAACAATCTGGATGGAAAGTCAGGAACCCCCAAAAAATAAAAACTACACACAAGGAATATGAACACCAGTATCCTTCTGCACCCAACAAAATGTCTATGTGTTTTTAATTTTACATGTTCATATTTTTAAATATACAATTTCAAATATTGTCTTTACAAAGCCAACTATGAGCTATATGGGGAGCATTCCTTTTGTGCTTGAAAAAACAAACATAATAAAAGGGCTGAAAGTGTTTTTTTATAATGCTGGTTTTATCTATATATCCTCAAACCAGTGTGGACTGCGGCTTACTACCAAGCACAGCACAGTAAATTTAATCCAAGCCACTGGAGGGCGATAGAGTCACCATCAATAACCCTCAGGGAGAGAGGGAGGGGAGGAAGAGAGGGGACCAAACAGGGAGAAAAAAGAGGAGAGGAGGGGTGTTGGGGAGAGTAACCCAAAAAAACGAGTCTGGAGTGAGAGGGGGAGGTGGATTAGGTACGCAAATCAAAACTACAACCAAAGTTTACATTTACCAGTCCTGAGAAATGTAAAACCTCTGATATTAAGTGCCAAGGTGCAGATGAAGTACAGACGATTTCTTTCTTTTTTTGTATTTATTCTAAACAAATGCTGTGGATTTTTATTTTATTATACAAGATTTGCAGAAAAAGACAAAAACTGAATTTTCCTCCAACCAAACTAAGTGAGAAAGAATTGTGTAAACATAGAAATTGTTTTTGACTAGTTGCACTAAAGGGGGGACCAGGATATATGACAACCACATCAGGGCAACTAGCAAGCCTCAGCCACTTGCAACTGGGTTTCTCTTTTAAAAAGGACCACGCTCCTTTTTTTTCTGCAAAATGGCGACTTCTCTCTCCATCGCATCATCATCATCATCATCATCCCACTCACTCACTACGCAGCAGTCGAAACAACTGTTATTAAAAACAAACCCCCACAAAAAGTAAAAAAAAAAGTCTAGAAGTTCATACTCCAGACGAAAAAACAAAAACAATAGGCAGTCAACAGTTAGAGAAGCCAAAAAACCGAACAGCCTCAAATAGTAGGGGGTGGGGAGTGGGGGTTGGGGGGGAGTGGGAGGAGGGGGGACTAGCGTCTCCATCAGCAGCAGATCCGGGTTGCTGACGATACATGGTGCCTGTGTAGCCAGACTAGCCGGGGTGTTTAAAGGTGGTGCACACACACACGCACACTCACACTCACGCACACACGCTCACACACACTCACGCTCACACACACAGGGTTGGTTACAGTCCGTGGTTATGGTCGGTTAGAGAAGAGGAGGAGAAAGAGGAGGAGGAGGAGGAGGAGGAGGAGGAGGAGGAGGAGGAAGGGTGGTTGGGTGTGAGTGAGGGGGCTGCTCAGTTGTGGATCTTGATGGCCGTGTCGCGGCCTCTCTTTGGAGCTGTGTTAAAGTGGTCCAGCCCTAACCAGGGCCTTGGGTGGGACACTGGGTGGTTACCTGGAGGCAAGGCAAGTTTATTTGTATAGCACATTTCATACAACAGCACAATTTAACAACAATTCAAAGTGCTTTACATACAGCATTCAAAAAAAATACATCAAGAGGAGAATAGTACACAGATTAAAACATTTAAATAATTAGAAAAAGATTAGAATAGATTCTATAATATATATGGTAGCCATGGACCCATGGTACCATCTTAAAGCCATCTAAAGTGCTTTAAGGGGAGCCCTGGTTTGGTAAGGGAGTGTGTAAAAGGGTGTTTTTGGACATATCGTCACTCAACAAAAAGAAAGATCGCACATCTTCCGATCAGGAGGCACGCGACACAAAGGCTGATATGACATATTTTCTGTCAGTTGTCAGATGAGGGCAGTGTCGATCGACAAAGCATAAATTAACTTTAACCCTGTATTTTAGTTGTTTTTTTACCAACGACCATCGAACATTCCGAGCACGAGAAAGAGAGGGAACAGGTGGAAAGACTAATGGGAAAGGAAAGGATGGAAAGAGAGAGAGATGTACCTGGCTGTGGCTCGAAGTCTTTCAGGTTGACCTCATACTCGTCCTCAGTGATGTACTGATGCCGGCCCATCATCACGATCGCAAACTTGAACTGGAGGAGAACCAACACACACCAACAGCCATCAGCGAAACACACCAACAGCCATCAGCAACACCCACCAGCAATACACACCAACACCCACCACCAAATCAAATCAAATCAAATCAAATTTTATTTGTATAGCGCATTTCTTACAAGATGCAACTCAATGCGCTTCACATAATGAACATTCTCAGTCAATCAATCAATCAATACTGACAGAGCCGCAAGCAGGCAAAAGTAAAAACCTGTACACTATGTAGCCAGGAAAATTCCCTTGCAGCCCTCTAGCCTCTACACATAGAGCGACTACTAGCCAGTAGTCACCCAACCACCAACACCCACCACAACACCCACCACCAACACCCATGAGCAACACACAGCAACACCCACCACCATCCATCACCAACCACCATCCATCACCAACACACAGCAACATCCATCACCAACACACATCAACATCCATCACCAACACACAGCAACATCCATCACAGGCACACAGCAACATCCATCACCAACACACCCACCACCAACACACAGCAACATCCATCACCAACACACAGCAACATCCATCACCAACACACCCACCACCAACACACACCACCATCCATTAGCAACTCACAGCAACACCAAAACCCACCAGCAACAAACACCAACACCCATCACCAATAGACAAAATATCGATACAGTGATTATCGTATCGTGGCCTCTCTTTTTTTTCTTATCTCATCTTAACTCTCATACACGTGTCGTATTCCCACGCAGTCGTCTGGAACGATTATTATTTCAAAACAAGGCCTCCCTTAAACTCCCCGAGCGCTACGACTATTACCAATTTTATCACTGGGTTTATTTGTAAGGACCTTCGCCTGTACAGTGTTGTGGAAAACTAAGGTTTCTGTCGAATGCTTCTAACACTAGAACCACTTTATGCAATACCAGTTAACCTCATAGGAGCCAACGGACCCCCATGGGGATCCGAAGTGATATAAAGAGTTTACCTCGATCAATTCTCTTCATCGATATCACATTTTATTCACAACTTTGCATGCTATACGATGCCACCATTTTTTTCCCGAGACGGTAAACACGGCCTAAGTCACATCCAGTTTTCTCCAACTGGAGAATGTGTCATGTCCGGTTTCAACGCCAAATTTCCATACCATTGGTCGGCCAACCCAAAAAAATCCCCCCCCCCAAAATAAAAATAAAATAAAATCTGATACATGAGAAAGGTCAAAGGTCAAAGATGGTGCCAAAATATCTCCAAATGGCCTAAACATACCTGTACTAAAACAGGTACAAAGTTGCATTTGCTCACATTACTAGCATCGACTTTGGCACAAGTACTAATAAGACCCTGGAGTACTGATTCCTAGATGATTTGGACTTCGTTATCAGGTTTCCAAGGTGATATTCACTGTAAAAGCTGTTGTTTTTTTAGGCGGAGACTGAATTTGAGATGTTTTATAATGTTCTAGCTCTATTTGCTCTGACACAGTAACATACGTAGATTTGGATTCTGACACTTCTACAGCCACCCCACAGGTGTTAGCTTTCATTTGATAACAATATCATTATGAAGGCCCTTGTGATTGTGGAGATATTCTATATTCACTGTGGGCATGTCATTTCGAGCAGAAAACCCGAAAAATGAGGTGGATAAGATCTGGTTAACACAGATACCGTGATGTATCGTTGAGGAATTGTCTTACAATGTATCGATTATCGCAGAATTAATGTACCGCGATACTATCGGTATGGAGGGCAAAATATGCTACGGTTATCGATACGTGAGTTACCTTGCGATTCCCACCCCTAATCACCAACACACACCAAAACCCATCACCAACACACAGCAATACCACACACACACACACATCAGCAACACACACCTCGAACCATCACAGACCCACAACAATCACCAACACACAACAACAACAACAACAACCGCATACAAGGCTAATAAGATCATCGCAGACCCCCAACAGACCCCCAACATCCGCTCTCCACAGAATACGAAGTTCTCCCCCTAGGTAGAAGGCTTCGCATGCCAAGATGTAATTATAAGCTCTTAAAATTATCATTTGTCCCATTCTCCATTAAACTAATCAATTCGCTCAAGCAGAAACGATGATTAGGACATGATCACCAGCACCTGCACTTTATCTTAGACACCACTTGAAGGGCCATGTGCAATATTCGAAAACACCACTTGAAGGGTTATGTGCAATATATATTTATACCAAATGATGCCATGTCCAGGTGGAAACTGCTGCCAATGTCACTCAATGTTTGCTGCTGTCCTGTTGTTTACTTTGCCTGCTGTATGTTGTATGTATCGTCTCTGTTGCACTTGAAGCATGAAAGTACCATGCCCAAGACAAGTTTCCCCTCGGGGACATTAAAGTATAATCAAT
Source organism: Nansenia antarctica (assembly GCF_963989245.1). Classification (NCBI taxonomy): domain Eukaryota; kingdom Metazoa; phylum Chordata; class Actinopteri; order Argentiniformes; family Microstomatidae; genus Nansenia; species Nansenia antarctica. The sequence goes on from NC_137678.1 coordinate 12,314,318, forward strand.
CAATCAATCAATACTTCAACCACCATCAACAGAACACACGTACACACCATCAACAGCACACACCAACTCCCATTAGGACAGCGCCACAGCAATATAGAGACTCGCATACAAGGAGGAGGAGGAGGTCAAATAATAAAAAAATATTCACAAATATCTAATACGTGCGTCGTGCACCAATAAAAGCGAGAGTCTGTACAGGTGTTTTTATGAGGTGTGAGAGACATTTACATTTTAGGCATTTAGCAGACGCCTTATTCCAATCAATACATTTGACTAAGCAAGTGAATCATCAATCCACCAGTCGTTACAGGAAGAGTAATCTAGCTCAGGCCCAGGGCCATTGGCAGTCTCAGTGATAAAACATATAGATTATTATGAGAGACGCTGACCTTCTCAAACTCCTTCTCCTGGATGTCTAACATGCTCTGGATCCTCCTCATCACGTCTCGGAACGGCTCGCCCTGAGACACAGACGAGAAACGAACGAGAAATGAGTGATGCAGCCATCGAACACTGTCATTTAAAGAACATGCCTCAAACACATTCTCCTTTCTCTCTATGTCTCACACACACACAAACACACACCTGTCTGATCTTCAGCAGGAAGGGGATTCCGAAGGTTTCGAAGTACACCTTGTGGAAATGTGCGACAGGAATCAGCATCTCGTTGTCTTTGTCCAGATCCACCTGGTCCAGGGGCACCTCCTACAGGGAGGGAGAGGGAAGGTTAGTCTATACTGGTCCAGGGGCACCTCCTACAGGGAGGGAGAGGGATGGTTAGTCTATACTTAGAGAGACAGACAGTAGTACTGGCTTTTAGACATGGATAGAGAAGCGGGGGAGGGGGGGGGCAAGGAGGAACGAGGAAGGGAAAGTGAAAGGAGGGGAAGAGGAAGGGTGAGGTAAGAGTATGAGGTGTGTCTGTGGTGTGAGAGGTGTGTGTGTGGTGTGAGAGAGGAGTGTGGTGTGAGAGGTGTGTGTGTGGTGTGAGAGGTGTGTGTGTGGTGTGAGAGGTGTGTGTGTGGTGTGAGAGGTGTGTATGTGGTGTGAGAGGTGTGTGTGTGGTGTGAGAGGTGTGTGTGGTGTGAGAGGTGTGTGTGTGGTGTGTGTGGTGTGAGAGGTGTGAGAGAGGTGTGTGTGTGGTGTGTGTGGTGTGAGAGGTGTATGTGGTGTGAGAGGTGTGAGAGAGGTGTGAGAGGTGTGTGTGGTGTGAGAGGTGTGTGTGTGGTGTGAGAGGTGTGTGTGTGGTGTGAGAGGTGTGTGTGTGGTGTGAGAGGTGTGAGAGAGGTGTGAGAGAGGTGTGTGTGTGGTGTGAGAGGTGTGAGAGAGGTGTGTGTGTGGTGTGAGAGGTGTGAGAGAGGTGTGAGAGGTGTGTGTGGTGTGAGAGGTGTGTGTGTGGTGTGAGAGGTGTGTGTGTGGTGTGAGAGGTGTGAGAGAGGTGTGAGAGGTGTGTGTGGTGTGAGAGGTGTGTGTGTGGTGTGAGAGAGGTGTGTGTGTGGTGTGAGAGGTGTGTATGTGGTGTGAGAGGTGTGTGTGTGGTGTGAGAGAGGTGTGTGTGGTGTGAGAGGTGTGTGTGTGGTGTGAGAGGTGTGTGTGGTGTGAGAGGTGTGTGTGGTGTGAGAGGTGTGTGTGTGGTGTGAGAGGTGTGTGTGTGTGGTGAGAGGTGTGTGTGTGTGTGGTGTGAGAGGTGTGTGTGTGGTGTGAGAGGTGTGTGTGTGGTGTGAGAGGTGTGTGTGTGTGTGTGTGTGTGTGTGGGTGGTGTGTGTGTGTGTGTGTGTGGTGTGAGAGGTGTGTGTGTGTGTGGTGTGAGAGGTGTGTGTGGTGTGAGAGGTGTGTGTGTGTGGTGTGAGAGAGGTGTGTGTGTGGTGTGAGAGAGGTGTGTGTGTGGTGTGTGTGTGTGGTGTGAGAGGTGTGTGTGTGGTGTGAGAGGTGTGTGTGTGGTGTGAGAGGTGTGTGTGTGGTGTCACTAACCCGGCTTAGAGAAAGTGACAAAATAGGGAGACAAGTCGAGGGTAAAGGTAAATTATTATTTTATTAACAACTAAAGCAAAATAAGTAATTTAGAAATTACCAGCTGGTAACAGATGAGGCAGAGCACCACCGATCAAACTGTAACGTCAAATCACGGACAAAATCAACATGAGATTGCTCGTTACGCCGCTTTGCAGTTCTAAAACGTTGGCGGTACGCTTCCGGAACCAATCGATAAGCACGCAAGATTGCAGCTTTAACTAAGGAATAGTCCCTACAGTCAGCCCTACTTAGAGCAGAGTAGGCCTCCTGGGCTCCACCCGTAATCACGCTCTGTAGGAGCAAGATGCGGTCTGAATCAGACCAATGTCTAACCTCAGCCACTCGCTCAAATAGTAAAAAAAAAGAGTCAAGGTCTCGCTCATTGAACTTAGGCACAAGCTTTAGGTTATTAGAAATATCAAAATGGGGACCCACACGTTCCCTAGCGGGGTCGGGATCATAGAGAGAAAAACCCCCGACATTTTTACCCTCTTTAATTAACTTAAGATGCTCGTATTGAAATTCTAATTTAGCACGTTTTGTATCCTGACACATTTTTTCAATCTCCAATTGAACAGTTTTCTCATGTTCTTGCTGCAACAACAACAACTCCTTCTGTTGGTCAAAAGTCAAATGACTACTCACGGGAGTTGGGACAAGCGTAAGGGTTAGAGATTCCTCCAGGATACCAGCTTGAATCAGATTGTCCATCACGATCGTTCTTAAAGTCTCCTTGAGACGGCTAACAGTTTTACTTATTTCAATGTTATGGAGATCCGCGATTTTCAAAAGTTGGTCCTTACTACATCTCTCTAACAACTCCACTGATGGTTTCAGCATGAACTCTTCGACAATAGAAGCCATGATTAATGTGCACGTAACTACTATAACAATGCCTCCCCACCTGTTGAAGCACACAAAACAGTAGCAGTCGCAGTCGCACCGAGCGCAGCAATGGAGATATTCAACGGAGCTTCCCCAAATCCTAGATAGCTCAACCCTAGTCTTCGTAGTCTTCGTGGTGGGTAATTACGCACTTAATACCGCTAACACGGAACAAGTAACCAGCACGCTGGCGCACTCCCCCGTGCTACGGCGATGCCCCCGAGACCACTGCTCTAGCCACGGTTACCACACACAAAAAAAACAACAACAAAAAAAACAACAACGCACTCCCCAAAGGAAATACGCCGCTATGCCTAACATGGGGTAGAAGGCATCAGCTCCTAAATCTCTCCTAGGTGTCCCAACAGATAGTAGAGCAAATGGCGTCTCTAGCCTGGGCAAGTGTCTGGAGACAAACCGTAGTCCTCTCTCTCCCCCAGCACACAAACGAACATAAATAACTGTTGGCACAAATCACAACAGAAAGGTAACTAAGATGCCACAGCATCAACAAAACCATACCCAACTTATCTCCCAAATGTTTAGCGCTTAACAAAGAACCTACCAAAGAACCAACGAACCAACGAACCAACCAATTTAACAAAGAACCTACCAAAGAACCAACGAACCAACCAATTTAACAAAGAACCTACCAAAGAATCCCAAATCACTGAAATTATCAACCAGTGAAACAAAGAGCACTAACCAAACTACAACAAAAGGTCCTACAACAACTAAATCCGACGGCCGAGCCCCCATTTGTCACTAACCCGGCTCAGAGCAAGTGACAAAATAGGGAGACAAGTCGAGGGTAAAGGTAAATGATTATTTTATTAATAACTAAAGCAAAATAAGTAATTTAGAAATGGGATGTGATAGTCAGTTTTATCAGTTGTGTAGGGTGTGGGTGAGTGATCTGTATGTGGAATGTTGTAAGGGTGAAACAAAGGAACAAAAGGTTGCCACTAACAGAAAAGTCAAAAAAGGATATCCTGTGGAGAGAGAGAGAGAGAGGGACTGATCCCCAATGCACAACCTAAATAGGCACAGGTGTGCTACATCAGCCAATCAGGCCTCCTCTCCCCACTGCCATCCTGCAACACAATCAGAACAAGACAGCAGTGGAGGGAGGAGACCGTAACAGTGGTGTGAGAGGTGTGTGTGTGGTGTGAGAGGTGTGTGTGTTACCTCTATTTTGTACGTCCGGTTTGAACTAGGTAACCATTTTAGCAGCTCATCTTCCTGGTGCACTCCGATGATTCTATAGCTTAATATTTCTAACAGCCTGAGAGAGAGAGGGGGATGGAGAGAGAGAGAGGGGGGGGGGGGGGGAGAGGAGAGAGAAAGAGAGGGGGGGGAGAGAGAGGGAGAGAGAGAGAGGAGTGAATCTAATTAGTTTGTGGCATAATCTTTATTTCTCTTCCACATTAAATATGTTTGAAATGTAAATCTGTATGTAGACAGAAATGCAATTACTTGCCCCTAGTGGCTTTCAAAGTATTCATTCCCTTTTTATTGTTACGGAAAATGTCGCCCTAGAAGTAGTACTGGAAGGCAGCGTTGTTGTATGTTGCATATGCAATGTTTGCAGGAAAAGTGCTATACAAATAAAAGTTATTATAATTATTATTATTATTATTATTATATATTTGCTATGCTACTGCATGTGTCTAATAAGCCCACAAGGGGCGGGGGATTTCACGTCTCTCAGGGGTTTATGACAAAGATCGTTAGAATTAGAAGATGATTGAGTGGCTCCAAGTACAGCGATAGCCGCTGTCCACCGTGGAAACTAGCAAAGTACCCACTGCAGACATCCTCATTATTATTCACCAGGGGAGAGTACACACACACACACACACACACACACCCACACACACACACACACTTTTCCTGTGCAGCGATTGAGACCCCAGCCATTACACAGCTGAAGCTACAACCAATAAGGTTCGCAATGAGTAAAGCACAACATGTCCACAGCCCAGAGGAGCAGGCCAGGCCTTATTTTCCCACAGAAATGCTCTCTGGCTCCTCCCGTCTCTGTGTTTACCACTAGACACATACACAGGAAAATGAATGAATGAATGGTCTTTATTGTCATTAATATAGTACAGGTACCATACAACGAAATTTGGGAGGGGGGGCTCCCCTGGCGCTAGGAAAAAAATACTAAAAACAAGAAGGGAAAAGAGCTGGTTTACATAAATAAAGGCTATGTACACTATCCACTATACCAGCGGTTCCCAACCTATGGGCCGCGGCCCACTGGTGGTCCGCGAGAGTACTGCAAGTGGGCCGCCAAATCATGGGCAAAAATGTATTTGTTTTATTGACGTTTTTTTGTTACAAAAACTTTTTAATTTTAAAAAGATAAAAAATCTTGCATTGAACAGCCTTGATCATATTGTGTGTGGTGTGCGCCGATATTTCCATCCGAAAAGAAGAAGCTCGCTTCTTGATTGGCTACATTCCATCCCGGACTCGCGAACAGGGTTGCCAGATGGGATCGATATTTTCCACCCTAACCACAGTCTAAAACCGCTAATTCCACCAAAAAACCCCGAGCCCATCTGGCAACCCTAGTCGGGAGTCGGTAGTTGCCCACACACATAAGGATGTTTGGTCGTAAATATTGAACACATACAACATTTACGATCTTGGTATTTGATCACCTGCTATATAAAACATCGCCGCTCGGCTTTAATGGTTTAACCGCTATTTAATTTTTTTTTAATTGCCACGCTCCCTCTAGTTTTTGGTGAAATTACGTAGTTCTTTTGAGCGCTCGTGCGCGTTTCATGCGCGTGCACGCAGGGAAAAAAAACACTCGCGCTTCGCACGCTGCTGAGTGGGCCGCGAATACTGGACAGATTTGTAAAGTGGGCCGTGACTCCAAAAAGGTTGGGAACCGCTGCACTATACTATACTATACAAATAAAACACTGTGCTGTACTCTATGCTATGCTATAAATATCCTAACATTTCCTATTCTGAACCTTATGTACCCGAGGGTTGTCATATTGCACATAGTATTATTGCACATTCATTTAAAGTGTCGCAGTTTGCAGGTTTGAAATGTTCACAGTTGTGTTTCGGTATTGCACTTGATTACAATCTAGTAGCTGCCATCAAATTGTCTAGATTGTCCAGGGCCTAGAACCTAGGTCTTTGCTGTGTTCAGGGCCTGAATGGCCCTAGGGTAGAAGCTGAGCTTCAGTCTATTTGTCCTTGCGGACATGGTCCTGAACCGCCTGCCCGAGGGCAGCCGAACAAAGTGTTCGTTCCCAGGGTGGGATGGGTCTCTGGAGATCTTGGAGGCCTTCCTGAGGCAGCGTGTGTTGTACAGCTCTTCCAGAGAGGGGAGGGGGGCGCCGATGATCTTCTGGGCCGATCTCACGACTCTCTGTAGCGCTTTCCTTTCTGCGGCTGTGCAGCTGGAGAACCACACGCAGATGCAGTAGGTGAGGATGCTCTCCACTGTGCAGCGGTAGAAGGTCACAAGCAGCTCCTGTTTGAGGTGGTATTTCCTGAGGACTCTCAGGAAGTAGAGCCGCTGTTGTGCCTTCTTGATGATGGCTGCTGTGTTGGTCTTCCAGGACAGGTCATCCTGTATGTGCACCTCCAGGAATCGGAGGGTTGAGACTCTCTCCACGCTCCCTCCATCGACGAGCAGGGGCTGGACCTCAGATTTTTTCCTCCTGAAGTCCACGATGATTTCCTGGGTCTTTGACTGGTTCAGCAGCAGGTTGTTAACCTTGCACAGCTTGCCCAGCTGCTCCACCTCATCCCTGTACGCCGCCTCGTCCCCCCCCAAGATGCAGCCCACCACGGTGGTGTCGTCTGCAAACTTTATGATGGAGTTGCTGGGGTGGACGGGTGTGAAGTCGTAGGTGTAGAGGTTGTAGAGGATGGGGCTTAGCACGCAGCCCTGGGGGGACCCAGTGCTGAGTCTGAGGGCTGTGGAGGTGTGGGAGCCCACCCGCACCCTCTGGGGGCGGTCAGACAGGAAGTCCTTGATCCATGCACAGATGGAGTGTGATAGTCCCAGGTCTAGTAGTTTGGTCACTAGCCTGTCTGGAAGGATGGTGTTGAAGGCAGAGCTGAAGTCCACAAAGAGCAGTCTCACGTAGCTGTTCCCCCTCTCCAGGTGGGATAGAGTGGAGTGGAGAGTCGTCGCGATGGCGTCCTCTGTGGTCCTGTGGGCTCTGTAGGCGAACTGGAATGGATCCAGGTTGGGCGGGAGGCGTGTGACTATGTGGGCCCGGACCAGTTTCTCGAAGCACTTCATGATGATTGGTGTGAGTGCCACCGAGCGGTAGTCGTTTAGGCAGCTCACCGTGCTTTTCTTCGGGACTGGGATGATTGTTGAGGTTTTCAGGCAGGGTGGGATGGTGGCCTGGGACAGGGACTGGTTGAAGATGTTGGTGAAAACCCCGGCCAGCTGGTCGGAGCAGTCCCTCAGCACCCGTCCCAGGACGCCATCCGGCCCTGAGGCTTTTCTGGGGTCTACCGCCTTCAGGGTGTGCTCTGTGAGGGTGAGGCTGCTGAGAGCTGGAGAGAGTGGTGTTTGTGTTGTGGTTACCTCCGTTCGCCCCTCGTCGAACCGGGCATAGAAGGAGTTCAGCTCTTCCGCCAGCAGGGGGTCGTCCTCCGCGGCTGTGAGCCTGTTGGCTCTGAAGTTTGCCATGTGCTGAACCCCCTGCCACACCCGCCTGGAGTCGTTGCTCAGGAAGCATTCCTCAATCTTCTCTCTGTGGTCTGCCTTGGCCTCCCGGATGCCACGGTTTAGGTTAGCCCTGGTGGTGCTGTACAGCAGTGTGTCCTTCGCTGAGTAGGCGTTGTCCCTCTCATTGAGCAGTTTTCGGACCTTCTCAGTCATCCATGGCTTCGTGTTGGGGTAGACCCGGACACGTTTGTCCACGGTGGCTGAGTTGGTGCAGTTCACTATGTGGTTCATAACCGACGACGTGAACTGTTCCAGGTCCTCATGCTCATATTCCTGCCATGAGGTGTCATTCAGGCAGATCTGCAGTGGAGCGGACCCTGCTGGCCAGGTTCTGACAGTCTTAGTGGTGATGGGAGCACTTTTCCTCATGGGAGTGTAGGCTGGGATCAGGAGGATGTACACGTGGTCAGACATGCCTAGATGAGCTAGCGGTCTAGCTTTGTAAGCAAGCTTGATGTTGGTGTATACCTTGTCCAGTGTGTTATCTCCTCTTGTTGCACATTTAACATGCTGATAGAACTTGGGTAGTACTACCTTCAGGTCAGCATGATTGAAATCCCCCGCGATGATGTGTACTGCTTGAGGATCTGCGCTCTGTCCACCACTGATGACGTCATGTAGTCGGGCTAACGCTAAGCTAGCATCTGCGCTTGGTGCAATGTAAACAGCTGTTATGTACACCGTGTTGAATTCCCTCGGGAGGTATGTGGGTCGGCATTTAACAGTCAAGTATTCCAGGTCTGGGGAGCAGTGGCTACTTACAGTTTTTGTGTTCAAGCACCAGCTGTCCTTCGTAGATATGATCAGGCCGCCTCCGCGCGTCTTCTCGCTAAGCAATGTTCTGTCGGCACGGTATAAAGTGCGGCCTTGTAGCGCGACCGATAATGGAAGCGCTGAGCCAGGTTTCTGTGAGAATAATCACACAGCTATCCCCCACGGTGTTGTTGGAAGCAACCTGCAGTCTCAGTTCGTCCATCTTGTTAGCTAGGGATCTTACGTTGGAGAGGAATATACTCGGCAAAGCTGGTTTATCCGGGCTTCTCCTTAGCCTAGCTAGCAGGCCTCCCCTGCGGCCTCAGCGTTGCTTACGGTCTCGACGCCGTCGTTTGCGTCTCAGGGTTGGGACTGTGTACCATTGTTCTCCCGGTGACCGAGCAATGTCGTGTGGGATCCTTTGTTGCTTCAGGAACTCCGCTGTTACTGTCTTCTCGTTTTGCGCACCAACTTCTAGTAAGTCTAGTCTGCTGTAGGTACTATTTACACAACAGTTCCCTATAAGTACTAAAATAAAAATGTACATACAAATGTACTTAAAAACGCTAAAAAGCACCAACGTCGGGAGCTCTCCCAGCCTCGCGTGCGAACGCGCCGCCATCTTGGAACTAGTTGATATCTTATCAGGTAAGAGAGTCAGACAGACGCATGCGTGGATACATACACACACACACACACACACACACACACACACACGCCTTACCGGAGCTTCTCTGAGCCTTTGTCGGAGAGCTCCACAGCTTTTTTACATTCGTCCAGCAGGTCGCGCACACAGCCATGCTTGTCTGGGTAGAGTGTGATCTCCTAGGGGAGAGGAAACATGGTTGGTGGCTCTGTCCCAAACCAAACACCGTCGCCGCACGTAGCCAGTCTCTATACATGGCTCTGACCAGGACTAGGGGCTAGGGGACCGTTTGAGCAGGGGGAGGCTGGTGGGGGTAGAGGTCGGAGGACGGGCTCATTGTAATGCACGGAACGGAATGAAGGACGGTATCAAACCAAAGTGTGATGATACAATGACCCGTGTCCTCCGATGACTACCTCCACCAGCCTACCTGACATTTAAGACATAGCTAGCAATAAACACTTAGCATTAGTTCATTGTGCGTGTATATTACCTCCTCTCTAAACTGGCTGTTGAGCCATATGGACTTGAAACTCCTCCTCTTCTCAAATTCTGTGATCTTCATCTTCAGCTGGAGGTGGGTGGAGAGAAAACAATGATCAGAAAACACTAAAAAGCGTGAGCACACATTCAGTTTCCCCAACGACCATCCCCACGCAGGTTCCCAACAATTACAGACACAGACACAGACACACACACACACACACACACACACACACACACACACACACACACACACACACACACCTGTTGGTAGTAGAATTTCTTGGGCTGGTGTGGTTTGAAGAACTGCAGCAGGTCTCTGAAAATGTCTTCATAGTTGTGTCTGAGAGGGTCCCCTGGCCTGTCTCTGTACCTGCCCAGAGAGGACAGGAGAGGGGGAGGAGAGAAGAGAGGGAGGAGAAAGGAGAGAGGGGGGGGGGGACAGAGGAGAGGCAGGGGAGGAGGGTAAAGTAGAGGCGAGAGAGGAAGGGGGAGATAGGAGAGAGGGGGACAGGTTACTCAAGATGTCAACAAGGGCGAGTGTGACGTAAAGAGTGTATTTGAGCGCGTGTGTGTGTGTGTGTGCACGTGTGCGACGGGATTCCTACTCCTGGGACGTGAAGAACTGGAGGAGCATGGGGTCTGTGTTCAACCTCTGGGCCACTGTCTTCGCCACCTGACAGAGAAACCACAACAACATTACAGGTACACTCACCTACACTACAGGTACGTTCACAATTAACAACGTACATTGGAATAACAACAACGTGCTCTCCGGTCTTTTTAGTTTAGTACGCAATCAGGCCGGTTTGACCTCCTCCTCCTCCTGACCTGGAAGTAGTTCATGAAGTTGGAAAGTGTGACCACGAAGCCGGGGTCGTTGTGGATGGTCTTGTCACAGAAGATGACGTCCACTCTGTGGTACAGGTCTCTGAAGTAGTCCTTGGCTGTGGGCAGCTCACTGCTGTCGTTCTCTGGGCCGTCCCTGGAGAGGAGAGGAGAAGAGGAGAAGAGAAGAGGGGGAGGAGAGGAGAGGGGGAGAGGAGAGGAGGAGAAGAGAAGAGGAGGAGGAGAGGGGGAGAGGAGAGGAGGAGAAGAGAAGAGGGGGAGGAGAGGAGAGGGGGAGAGGAGAGGAGAAGAGAAGAGAAGAGGGGGAGGAGAGGAGAGGGGGAGAGGAGAGGAGGAGAAGAGAAGAGAAGAGGGGGAGGAGAGGAGAGGGGGAGAGGAGAGGAGGAGAAGAGAAGAGGAGGAGGAGAGGGGGAGAGGAGAGGAGGAGAAGAGAAGAGGGGGAGGAGAGGAGAGGGGGAGAGGAGAGGAGAAGAGAAGAGAAGAGGGGGAGGAGAGGAGAGGGGGAGAGGAGAGGAGGAGAAGAGAAGAGAAGAGGGGGAGGAGAGGAGAGGGGGAGAGGAGAGGAGGAGAAGAGAAGAGAAGAGGGGGAGGAGAGGAGAGGAGAGGGGGAGAGGAGAGGAGGAGAAGAGAAGAGGAGGAGGAGAGGAGAGGGGGAGAGGAGAGGAGGAGAAGAGAAGAGAAAAGGGGGAGGAGAGGAGAGGAGAGGGGGAGAGGAGAGGAGAGGAGGAGAAGAGAAGAGGGGGAGGAGAGGAGAGGAGAGGGGGAGAGGAGAGGAGAGGAGGAGAAGAGAAGAGGGGGAGGAGAGGAGAGGGGGAGAGGAGAGGAGAAGAGAAAAGAGGGGGAGGAGAGGAGAGGAGAGGGGGAGAGGAGAGGAGGAGAAGAGAAGAGGGGGAGGAGAGGAGAGGAGAGGGGGAGAGGAGAGGAGAGGAGGAGAAGAGAAGAGGGGGAGGAGAGGAGAGGAGAGGGGGAGAAGAGAGGAGAGGAGGAGAAGAGAAGAGGGGGAGGAGAGGAGAGGAGAGGGGGAGAGGAGAGGAGGAGAAGAGAAGAGGGGGAGGAGAGGAGAGGAGGAGAAGAGGGGAGGGGAGAGGAGGAGAAGAGAAGAGGGGGATGAGAGGGGAAGGAGAGGAGGAGAGGAGAGGAGGAGAAGAGGGGAGGGGAGAGGAGGAGAAGAGAAGAGGGGGATGAGAGGGGAAGGAGAGGAGGGGAGGGGAGAGGAGAGGAGAGGAGAGGAGAGGAGAGGAGAGGAGAGGAGAGGAGAGGAGGAGAAGAGGGGGATGAGAGAGGAGAGGAGAGGAGGGGAGGAGAGGAGAGGAGGAGAAGAGAGGAGAGGGGGAGAGGAGAGGAGGAGAAGAGAAGAGGGGGATGAGAGGGGAAGGAGAGGAGGGGAGAGGAGAGGAGGGAGGGAGGAATACAGGGGGTTTAGGGTTAGACATCATCATACTGAGTTCTCACAGCGAAATTAGACAAGCAAGAATAAGAACCATTCATTCGAGGGGGGGGTGGGGAGGATAGGGAATTCCTTACTTCTGGAACACGATGATGTCACCGTCCATGAGCTCGTCCAGAGTTTCTTCCAGAGACACGTCGTAGTCCTGTATCCGCTCCGTTAAATTCGGTTTCACTTCCTGGAACAGGGAGACATGGGAAATGTAGACTCAGCTGTCATGAAGGGTATGAGTAAAGGAGGAGTGTGTCCTCATCTTAGTTAGGGCAGTTAAAGAGAGAGAGTGAGTGTGTGTGTGTGTGTGTATTCTCACCTCATAGAGGATAAGGCTAGTCTCCTGTTGAAACCCTGCTCTCTCGCACATGACGGGCAACAGGTCTCCTGTTTTGAGAGAAATGAATTTTTTTTAATAAATCACACTCCAGACTTTAAACACACATTAATAACAGGGCTAATGTTACTCAACACACGCGCAGACAGACACACGCACGCACGCACACACACACACACACACACTTACGTATTTTACAGGATATAGGTGTGTAGATGTGTCCACAACAATTTAAGCTTCTGGTTTTTGGATCGTACATCTTCAAGAACAACATGACGTCGTCTGAAAGCCAGGAGACAGATGGAGGTCAGAAAGAGGTCAGACATGAATTTACCAACCAAGGATTAACAACCCAATGAAGAAGACATCTAGAGCAAACATTTAACACAAGGTTCCTACCACATTTTCTCAAACTGCTCTGTAAATCTGTGGGTGTATGTTGTGGAATTACACGACGATGTAGTAGCATGATGTGCGTGAAGACCGTTGTCAAACAGAAAATAGGCTCACACTGCAGTACACAACGCAGCAACACGGACCTGTGTAAATAATCAGTCTCAAAAAGAAAACACTGAATACAATTCTGAACTCCTCTGGGACGTATATGTGACCCTGTCTGGTCAATTGGTCCGCAAGTTGGCATCCGATTTAATGTTTAGACTTTTCTTTCCAAAATTGTGAATACATTTCAGGGTTGATGAAAATCAATGACGCACTCGTTAGTCAACTAACACAGCTTGTTTTGTGAACCTGCTAACAATGTAAAGTACTGTTGCAGTTAACTAGGTAGCAATGGGGATTACTCACCGACTCCATCGCAGTATTTTGGCTTGACTAGCGAGTGTGTGTTGTGATTTACGACAACGTTGAAATGTATTTCCGTGTTTCATAATAAAAGTCAGAACATTTTGATTTAGTTGCCGACTAAAGGCTCAAACGACCAGACTGTCACATATGGCATAGGTTTGGAATTCCAGACTGTGTCAATTGTTTTTTGTTTGAGCTTCTTCCATACTTTTCCATGGTCTGGAAATTGTCAATATTTTAATCCATACATTTCCATGCCTCCATATGAACCCGGTGAATAACCTCCCTCTTTGTCTAGAGGAGCTAATTGACAACTGGAACAGGACCAAGTCCGTGTCCCATCCTTCATCATAACATCCTGTTCAGGCAGAGACTCACGGTCTTTGTGGAACTTGGGTAACGTGGCCCCGCTGGCGGCCATCTCTGGGTCCACCGTCTCCAGGAATATTGTCCAGGGGTTCTTGTTGTCACTCAAGTCTATCATCTGCACAGAACACACACACACCTTTTTACC